>NW_017306417.1:706793-707492 GCF_000935625.1 Nanorana parkeri
TGTTTTTGGGATTGCATAACAGCAAAAGGCACAAACTGCTCTGCCACAATTGCAAATCTGCCCTGTTCCTCCTATATTCCTTAGTCAGAAGACTTTGTGCCAACAGTAAAAGTAGATTGAACTTTTGGTGCCAAAACATTATTCAGGATCAACTGAGAGCCTCTGCTTGTGCTGCAAATACTAATACAAAAGTTGAATTAATCGTTTTTTATTAGCGCGTCACATCAGTTTCTACCTGTCTCTGTAAAAAAAAAAAAGCCATAATTCTTTACATCTTCACTGTTCATTAAGGAACGAAAATAAATTTTTTCATAAGATTTTATTATCACATGTCCATAAAGCTGCCAATCGCTCAGCACCGTGCTTCTTGCGCTAACCATAATTGGTTTAACGGAGTGAGTCACTACCACTCTGCTTCATTTCTATGAGAGAGAGAGAGAGAGAGAGAGAGATGCACAGCTGAGAATTAAAATGAGATTTAGAAATGATGCGGGCATCCAGTGACAAAAGCTGATGCTTGGCTTTATCTCTAAATCTATAAAGCGTTATTATGAGACTCCCATATTACTCCTGGGTAGTTGAAACGTTTAATGTTGTAGTTATATGTGTATAGGTTTTATCATTAGCAAATTTTATCACTGCTTCGCCCCATAATTAAGTTTATTTGAATCCACTTTTTACCTGATAAAACTACTGTTA
>NW_017306417.1:707600-765754 GCF_000935625.1 Nanorana parkeri
TATTTAGTTCTGTGCATTAAAGTGACCATTGTTATTCTTTTTAATATCCCACATGACAGTATCTGTGTATAGAGGTTGTTGTAAGCTCTTTATTGTTCATCAGTTTTTGTTACTGTATGTCTGCAACATAAGCCGCTCGGCCAGGTTCGGGAGCTGTATGGGCTATTGTGAATAGCCCGTACAGCACCCCTTCGGTTCTACTGAACCGAAGGGGTCCTGGGGCCAAAGCTAGCCAAAGGATCGGCCGAAGCTACGGCTAGATCCTTCGGCAGCTTCGTGAATAGACCCCTCTGTGTCAAAATATATTTTACCTTCACAAGTCAGATGTTCAGAGATACAGAGAATACCAGTGTAGTAAATATAGCCAGTTCCAACCTTACCCGATTGGTTGGAACACACTGTGCCAAGCTATGACAGCAAGCTGTAAGCCAACAGAAAATACATCTGAATACAAAATACCCCCTAAGAAATCTCCTGCTTGCACTGAGATGAGTCACATTTCAGGGAACCTCAGCAACAGGAGTTTTTTTTTTTGGTGAGATTCTCTCAAGGCTCATTGACTTCTATAGCAATGGTTTATGAATCCATTAAAGGACAGTTGTTTAGAAACACAAGGCGGAAAAATGAATCAATGAATGAATATCTCAACCACAGCTCCAAGCTTGCTCCTGTGATCAACTTTAATTTAAATACAAATTAGTAAACTAAATGTCGGATTATAGTCCATCAGGGGAGCGAGCTTGGATCGGTGACTACTTTACAACACACACAGGTACCATGGGTAACAAAAGAAGCCACCCTCCAAAAGGAAGGACAGGGTCAGCACCAATTCAGAGATGATTTGAGGATCCACAGCCGAGTGATACATAAATAAGATACATTTTGTTAATAGTTAAGGTGCTTGAATAGATTTTTAAGATTTCATTTAATTTCATTCAACTAAGCACAGTGTTCCAAATCTTGTAAATGTTTAACAAAAATTAAAAACCAGAAGGGAGCTAATCTAAACTGAGAGCTTCCACACCTATAGTAAATCATCCCCAGTGACTATTATTGCTTACTGATTGCTTAGTTGATTGGCTGAGTCGGGGACAAATGCTGCAGAGCTTTAGAGGTTTTATGTCTAGTGGCTCGAATTTAAAAGGCACTGCATGCCTTGCCGATACTTACAACAAACTGAATACACTGAATTTATCACTTTAGGATAAAAACACAGTACTATTCGCTGCTAATAATAAAATCCCTGCAGTGAAAGAAAAAAAAATATGCATTGGAAAAGGAGAACAGCTGAAGCAGGCATGTTTGATCCTATTGATGCTTCAGCCACACGCCTTGTGGAAAGTAAAATATCCTTCTACCTAGATATATGGACAGCACTAACGAAGCGCCTGAAACAACTGCCCACTTCTTCTGGAAAATATTTTCCTCTTACAATGGAAATTAAAGCCTACAGGTGGCTAGCTATCCTTGTATAAAAAACAAATCTCAAAACACAGTGATATATCTTGTAACACTTTAAACAAGGAACAGTTTTAAACTTTGCCCCAATTTTCAATCTGGGCTAAGTTAACCCTACATGTGGAAATTTAATAGAGCAATTCAGCTTTTCATTCAACTTTTTTTGTTGCATTTACAAAGCAGTTGAAGACATCAAATTCTGGTTTTGATAGTTTTCAAGCAGATGGGATCGAAATTGCCTTGATTGATCCTTTGAGAAAAATTCAACTGCTTCATAAGACCTTGTGTATTTTCTGTTCCCAATTTCAGTTCAGCCTTTTAATAAACTGTGCTGAAGCTGTCAATTTATTGCCCAGTTTTCGACTTCACAATTGATTAAATTGTGGTGGTCAATCAAACAACTGCTTAGTTTCTGGCAATTACTTGTGATCATATTTGTGATTCTGAGTGAATGAAAAGTATTTGAAAGGACTTAAAATTTCCATGTGTATGGGCAGCATTGGAGCTCTAAACCATAAACGGCAGAAAAAGCAGTTTTGAAGGCTTTTTATTAGATTCACTGGACAAGGACCCATCCACACTGCCATTGTCACTGCCACTGTTTAAAGTCCACCTGCAACCAAAACTCTTTTTCTATTTTGGATAGTGGGAACAGTTAGAACTACTTTTAGGCTTTTATTATGTGTGTCTTTGTTGGGAAACTTTTGCTCACTTTTTGTGTCTTTGATGGGTGTCAACCAGAACAATAGAAAGCAAAGAAAAATATCCCTACACTTCGGCTGTCACTTATGCCTTCGGCTAAGTTGAGCCGCTCGGCTGCCTTCGGCTGCTGTATGGGCTATAGTGAATAGCCCGTACAGCAGCCCTTTGGTTCAACTGAACACAATGACTCCAGCAGCCAAAGAGAGCCAAAGGATCAGCCGAAACTACGGCTGTATCCTTCGGCTTCATAGTGGATAAGCCCCTATACTTCAATTCTAAGTCATTAAACATGTTACCTTTGCCCACAAATGTTATAATGTTTTAAGTTCTGTTATACAGCATTGCCCAATGTTCTTTGCTGCTTTTTATTTTGCTTACTTATATTACTGTACCTTCTTGCAACACATAAGGTTAAAAAAAAACAAAAACATAAATGTCAAAAAAGGACCCAGCTCAATGGACCACTTGGACTTTTTCTGCTTTCACTCTTCTATGTTTTTATGACCCATCATTTATTTGGGTTCTTGATTTTGCTTTTGTACTTGCTTAATATAGTTATATTATTATTTAATTCTGTTATAAAACAAATAATAACAGTAATATTATAATAAGTTACTATACACACACATACATTTTTTACTTACATTCATGTTGGATGTTTGGTTCTTGCTGGTAGCAGCTTCTTGATACATGGCCATTCTTTCCTTTAGTGGTAAAGATTCCAGTAGATCTAATGGAATACTTCCAATATTGGTGGTCTCTTTGAAATTTTCCTTCTTGCCACCTAATAAAGATTAAAAAAAATATCTGTAAATGGGCTTGCATCTACCATTGCATAGGACTGCCCCACCCTAATGAAAATATTTTATGTTACTTAACTAAACATATTCAGGCCTGACACGCTATGCTATTGTACCTCATACAATTTACATCACATTCCCTTAACACCAGCGATAACCACACTGCTCAGTGTACACCCTAAAAGCAAACATGGCAGTACTTCCACATATATGCAATGAGATGCAATGATTAGACTTGACCCCACCGTGCAGTCATATGTCTCCTCTATCATAAAAGGTCAAAAGTCAGTAATTTACTTATAGGGCTTGATTTACTAAAGGCAAAACGGCTGTTCACTTTGCAAGGGAATTTGCACTTTGCAGGACAAAAAAAAACACCACCTCAACGTGTTTAGTGGCTCTAGATGACCACTTCCTTAGGAGGGTATGGAGAGACACTTGCTGAGATGTGAGTCTCCTGGTATGTATGCAGTGGTTTTTATGTTGACTTTTCAGTCAGTAAATACCCACTAATTGAAAAACAACCCAGATGGCCTTGGTCTTGTTTCTGGGTGCCTTTGCTATCGCTGAATCTTGGGGTACCTTTTTTTCCTGCCTGCCGCATCAATACCTATTTGACAGGGGGTCTAAAACTTCCACAAAACTAAGAAAAAAATAATTTGGCTAT
This sequence comes from Nanorana parkeri, assembly GCF_000935625.1. NCBI lineage: Eukaryota > Metazoa > Chordata > Amphibia > Anura > Dicroglossidae > Nanorana > Nanorana parkeri. The sequence continues at coordinate 711,228 of NW_017306417.1, forward strand.
ACATACACTGTAAAAGACGGGCTCTTTGTAAGACATGCAATGGTGTAATAGTCTTTATTTATGTTGTTGATGTGTGAGGCTGCACAGAGCAGACTGTGTTAAACTAAATTTCAGTTTCAAGGTACATGTTTAAGCTGCTGTGATTTTATTAAATCCATACAGGGCCACTTTAGTATAAATGTATATGATTTTTTTAGATGCTTCTAAATTCTCATGTCAAGCTTGCATAGACACTGAAACATAAACACAGTTGGACTTTCATCCTGCATTTGTTTTTTCTATTATTTGCTTTCCTTAAAGTAAGCAATAAGTACAATACAGGCACTGGAAACAATACATCTGCACAATGCAGGCACCTATAGGCTACCTTTACACAGCCCCTCCAATGCTGGGGGTGTCCTGAATCATGTGTTTTACGATGGGAATTTTAACATGTTCTAAAAGGGTTGGAAGATAACTCACTTTCCTGCTTCCTGCACATTCCTATTGGCCAGTAAGGCATGCACATCATTGTGATGGGGCAAAAGAATAAAGTGGTATAGGGCAACCCAGCTGTCTGTGCAATTTGGAAATGTCAAAACTGGTATCTTACAGTAGCTTATGATTTAGTGCTGGAGGAATCAAATAAAAGTATGTACAGGCATTGTTAGGTGCCTGCATTAGACTGCAGTGGCTTGTTAATACATTTATGGATCTAACAGGTTTACTTTATAATATTAATAGTGATTTTCTATCTGGCTATTAGGTTGATATATAATATTTCAACTGCAGGTGGTACTAATGGTGAAATCTGAAATTGCAGCTCCTGTTCCTGGTACAATTCAAGAGGTGATGGAACATGAGGACCCTCTAAATCTACACTGAGTTCCTGACATTAGCCAGAAAGTTCAAATACCTGGTTGATCAAGTTATTTTTTTATATTTATATTTAATAGTATATTTAATAGTACAAATATGCATATATACTTATATGCAATGAGGATATTTGGAAAGACTTAATTTATAAAACTGCATATTTGTGTGCTTACTGACAGCGCTATTTTATAAAAGTATAAAGGATTACATAAAATTAATGAAAAAAGTAGAACCATGCTGTTAAACTACTCAGATTAGATGAAAGTCAAATTGTACGTCTAGTAGCATACAGACTCCCAGTGATGATCTAAAACTAACATTAAATAGAATTGTTATCGACTCGTCCTACAAAAGAAGCAGTGGATTTATTTTGTTTGCTAAAAAAGAGACACTGTTTTTAAGACCCTGCATTTGGAGTCTATGATTTATACTAGTTATAGGGTTTTCTTTCTTTTTTTTTAAGTATAAAGTGCATGAAAACAATAAAGTATGTGCTGTATTGCTGCTTTCCAAAGAACTCTGTTAAAACCGCAATAAATCTCATCCATCTAGCAATGAAATTCTGATAATTTGCTTCAAAATAAGAAGCAGTAGGAGTTCTACCCCAGAGTAATATTACAATGTATGAAGATAATTAGTAATACTAGATGTTTGCCTTAGTGGGTCTGCATTTAATTTAGTTTCTCATGAATAATATATCAATAATCTACACATGTCTGTTTTCTGGTAAGAAGGATTTTCTAATTCAGTGACCCAGATGATCTGATTTTTATAAATTATACCCAAGGAAATAAAAACAGGGCAACAGATAGAGGAGGTGCGGGCCAGAGCAACCAATCAGATTCCGGCTGTCTTTTTCCCAGTGCAGGTTTTTATAGAACATAACATATTTTTGATAATTGTTGCAGTCAGTAGTTTTATTACTTCTTCCCAGTTCATGAGATCCAATGAACTGGGAAGAAAAAAAGTCATTTGAAGGCTCCAACTTTTTCTATACATATACAGTTCAAAGGGCAGAATTTCTAATGTGAATATGCAGTCGCGAAAAGGGATGTAAAAGGTGCAGTAACTCTAACTCTAGAATTCACCTTTAATCTAATTGGTTGTTTTGATTGGCTGTTTTATCCTGCTATTGGCTGGCCTTTAACATTGTCAACCTAATGGCCTCTAATAATGCTATGGCTAGGACTAGTACATTCATGATTATCCTAAGGGTGCTACAATGGGAAAAGCACTTTTTCCAGAGAGATATTCTAATTTGTTCTAACGCGTGGCCTGTCTAATACTTTCCTCTTTTCAGTGAGAAGAGAGTAGATGGGTGTTTAGTAGACATATTCTGCTTTAGTATGTTGGACTAACAACAAAAGGAACAAATACACTTTAGGATGGTCACAGACAGACAGATATCTCTTGAGAATGACAGGTGAGGAAATATCTGCTTGGCCCTATACTCAGTACCAATTTTCTTTTCACTCATTCTTCTTCTCTGCATGTGTTGGAAAAACTTCCATGTGCAATAATGTGCTCAACAGGATCTCTGAGGCACTTGTTATTGCTCTCCAGCAAATGCAAATGTCATTGAATTTACTGAGCCATTTGAGTTCAGCCTTATCATGAGAAACCTGTCAATGCTAGACAAAGACTGTAGTTGACCCCAGGTTCTCAGTGGTAAACACAGACTGTAGCAGACCCCAGGATCTCAGTGGTGGACACAGAATGTAAAGGGCCCCAGGCTTTTAGTGGTAGACACATACTGTAGATGGCCCCAGGCTCTTAGTGTTAGAAACAGACTTTAAATGCCCCAAACCACTCAGATGGGACTCGGGCAGTCAGTGTTAGACACAGACTGTAGAGAGCCCCATGCTCTCAGTGGTAAACACAGGCTGTAGAGGGCCCCAGACATTTAGTGTTAGATGAAGAATGAAGACGACCCATAGGCTTACAGTGTGTTAAACACAGACTGTAGAGGGCTCTGAACTGTCAGTGGTAGACGGTGACTATGAATCAGGCTGTCAGTGTTAGATGCAGACTGCAGAGGTCTTCAGCATCTCAGTGGTAGACACAGACTGTAGATGACATCATGCTATCAGCGTAAGACACACATTATAAATGGCCCAGGCTCTTAGTGGTGGACAAGGACAGAAGAGAGCCCCAGTCTATCAGTGGTAGATAAAGACTGTAGAGGGCCTCAGTCTGTCAGAGGTAAATACAGACTGTCGAGAGCACCAGTCTGTCAGTGGTAGATACAGACTGTAGGGTGTCACAGTCTATTAGTGGTAGACACAAACTGTAGGGGGCCCCAGACTGACAGTGGTAGATAAGGACTGTGAAGATCCTCAACCTGTCAGTGGTAGATACAGACTGTAAGGGGCCTAAGCCTAGACTGTTAAGGGCCCCAGACTCTTAGTATTGGACAGGGACTATAGAGATTGGGCGTCTCTGAGCTCCTTATGAGGCACCTTGTACATACAGACACTACAGATAGTCTGACAAAGAATCACACCCACAGCAACTTGCAGGGCAAAGCACAATCCCCTGAACCCTGTGCTCTTTTTTTAAAATCTAATTGTGGACATTTGTCTAACTATGTACCATTGAAATGATAAAATATCTACAATAAAATCTCACTTCTATTTTAATGTCATACAGTCCCTAAATCATATTCAACCTTTAATGTTAGACAAAGTCTGAAACTTGTAAACCATCAATATACCTTAATATGTATGAATAGCTTAAAACTGTATGCCAGGGTAAAATTAATAAAACACATATGCACTACATCTCTTCAATATAAACACATTTCCCATGTCAGCCCTGCCCATTTATCTTTTGCTAAGCTACAGTATCCCTCCTTTTATCCTAATTTATCACAATTTAGAAAGTTTTTGTAGTCCAAGATGAGAACTGATTAGTCTCCTTGAGATATTACAGAGAGACACGACTGCTCTGAATTTTTGACAGGTATTTTTTTTTGCACTTATCTAACAGAAATAACTAAATGCTTTCAATAGTATATTTAGCAGAACAAAAGGGAACAGATAAGATAAGTTCATTGTTAGGGTTTGCATACACCTTAAATGTATGCACTGAAACATTGAGAGCAATACAAAAGTATGATACTCTCTGTATAATAAAGAAATCTAAATATTTTTTTTCTAAATATCAATAAATTACAAAACGGTTTGTTCAGCAGTTGCAGAAGTACTATTATGTGTATTTTACAAAAGTGAAAACTTTCCATAGTAATCAATACAGGTGAAACCCCCTTTACAATCTGAGAATTTCTGACCTAAATTACAACTTTGTGCACACAGATAGAATGATGAACATAGGAGGGCTAATATATGAGTCACACCTAGCTGGTATAATATATAAATGACTGTTGTACTTCAAGCATCTTGGGCTATCACAAGTAGAGGCTGCTGGTTTTGGTAATGAGCACTTAAAATTAAGAAGAAGAGAGTGCAAAATTTAAACCACATATATGAGAGTATGTGGTTTCTATTGCTGAATATGGCAAAAATGTCAAGTAGCATGATCATTAGCTGAGTTCTTGTTTTTTTCACAAGTGAGCATCTGACATAACACAACACATGCCTGATGTGCACCAGGCAATTCATCTTCCATAAAATAACAAAATATTTTAGCGGAAATATTTTTGGAAGAGGAACTTCTAGTAAAGTATAAGCAAATTAAAGGGTAGTTCCTTGTTTTAGTACAATAGCAGGGTCACTATAATCACCTAGTATTGATATTTGTTTTAAGCAAATTAAACTTGAATTAGATATACAGTACATTACGCACTAAATACCCATGTGGTTATCTGCAGCTTTGAATCCACAGATTTGTTTCTACTTATCTGTATACCAGTGGGGAGATTTTCTTTCACTTGCCATGTAGATCATGAGATTCCCTAAGCCCATTATGGGTAAAACGCTTTGAAGGAGTAGGAGAAGGGTCTCTTTGGCTATGATTCTGTACATGTTACAATGAAACTTATTTGTAAAAGTGTGGCTTTCCCTATTTAATGAAATTAAGAACATTTCATACAGTTGTCACCTTGAGTTCCCCCACTGGAAGACTTCATGTTCGATTACAGCTCAAGATTTTGGACTTTTCCTCACGTTTAGTCCCAGTGGCAATTGTTACCAAGTCAGTTAGAGAGTGTGAGTAGGGACACAGCAAAAAAAAACAACCTTTTAGGGTTAATGACCCTTGCACACTCTACCCAAAACTATAAAAACGGCTTTAAAAACAATTATGGCCCCATTCACACCTGTAAGTTTAGGTGCGATTACGGATTCATGCATCAGGAACTTGCATTTTCCTGCAGCAGGAATCCCTAATCTGGTGTTTGCAGGCAATAGCTGTCACCCATTCACCCGACACACCGCATTTAAACTTATGTGAGATGGTTACATGTGGTTAGGAATACATCCTACTTTTTGTAAAAACATTCTGAACATTACACATGTCACGTAATAGCTATACTGTAATACATTTATTTTCCCCAAAGAATATTGTAAAATGACAAATAATATCTGGATGGTAATTGGAATCTTACTTCAAATGATTAGCAGGTCAGGGAGCGTTCCCCTCTATACACAGCTTTAATAATGAAGCTTATTTGTTACCTGCACCATACGGACCAAATACCGACATTTAAAATGATTTCTCAGTACAGCAAACAAGCAACAGGGCAGAGCTACTTTCTTAATAAACACGGCCTACAACACATAGAAGGCGCTTGTACCTGCAGGAAGCACACAACTGCCATTCACATAGGTATCATGTGTTAACGTAGACTAATGATTCTTTTTTCTTTTTTTCTTACTGAACAATCTGATGTCTTATAATCTTTTAACCATTTGTATACACTATAAATTTATTACAGGATGAATTAATAAAAAGCATGCTAGGCTTTCTTATACCAAAGACCAGCAGTACCTTTATTCTTTCTGTCAGACTGTGTTCATCCACCTTTTAAAATATTAAAGCAAAAAAAAAAAGTACTTCTTTAGAATTTGAAGGTTAGATAAGCTTTGAAGAAAAACATTACATATATAACGTTATATATTGAAGGACATAACTTGACAGCTTTAAATACTAGAGAGCCTAGTTCCTTGTAGAGTTGCAATCTAACATCTGGAAGGTCAGGGGTTGCTCAAACTTGCATGAAACCACTGCTGTACCCAGCATTGTTTGACAGGAACTCCACAAAGTATTTTACTCTCCAGTTGAGTCACAGGTGGATCTGTCATAATGACTTATTCTCTCTGTGCTTCATACTTTCATGAAAATGGCAACATGTACCTAGAAAACAATTCTTGTTGGTACGCGGAGCCAGGTTTGAAAATGGCTTTTACCAAAATAATAATGTTAAAAGTCCTCAAGGCTTGAAAGGAGTTCTAGTGTTTCTCAATAACTCACAATAATCATTGCAAAGTTGCCAGGAAGAGGTGATCGTAATGAAGAACCTCATACAGGTTTTCAACTAGCAGAAAATCCACTCCAGGGAGTGTGGAAGCGGACAATCAGCACAAACACATGCTTTGCAGCATTATTCAGCAGTCTGGGAAAGATTGTCAGAATACGGTGAATGCGTTCCAGTAAAACGTATGATGGCATAGTGTAGGAAACCAGCTTCCTTCAAAAATGTATCTGCTCTGTGCATATTCTGCTCCTTCTGGAAGCATTTTTAATAAAATACTGCGCTACAGTTTTGTTTTGTTTTTCCATCAAAAGTTATGTAAAAAAAATGTAATTTTCCCATCTCAGGCTAAAACTACTGTATATTTTTAGTTGGATAGGTTGGGGAAGGTTAGAACCTCTGCTGAAGTTTTATTGCTCAGCAATCCTTAATTTGTTTCCTCACTTTCTTTCTGTTGTACGTACGCAAAATAGAAAGAAAGTGAGGATGAATTTTGCGTACAGGGAAACAGGCAATAATAGAAGTAGTTCAAGTGTATGCAAAACCAAAACCTCCTTTTTAGTTTTGGGTAGAGAGTAGGAAAGGATAACAATCCCTCTAAGGTTTTGTTAATCCAGAAAGAGAAAGATAGCATAAAGATGCTAAACTACAAATGAGACCAAGGAAACTAGTAATCCACAAAATAATTGAAAAAACAGAAAATGCGTTTTTGGGTTTTAAACATTCCCCCTTCATCAGGGCTACAAGGATACAAATAAAAAACAAACATTTAAGGGTCTATTCACGAAGCAGCTGAAGGATCTAGCCGTAGCTTAGGCTGATCCTTCGGCTAGCTTCGGCCCCAGGACCCCTTCGGTTCAGTAGAACCGAAGGGCTACTGTACGGGCTATTCACTATAGCCCGTACAGCTCCCGAAGTCGGCCGAGCGGCTCAGTTGAGCCGAAGGCATATGCTTCGGCTTGACTGAGCCGAGGTGAAAGCTGAAGCCGGCCGACAGCCTGATTCTGACAGCTGGACGAAGCCAGCCGTGATCTTACGGCTGGCTCAGGCCACTTGCAGAGAGATCAGCGTCCCTGGTTACTGGCTAACCAGGGACACTGATCTCCAGACAGCCCAACTCTCCCGGGCGCTCCGGGAGTCTCCTGCTTCCGGCCGCTCAGGAAAGAAACACTGCTTTTTCTAAAAAAAGTAAAAAAATGTCACCATAGGAATGCATTACTAGATTCCTATTGGCTATTTCAATTTGCAACAGCCAATAGCAAACTATCTATTGCATCCACCCACTGCTGCTGTCAATCAGCAGAGGGGACCTGCAGTTCTCCATCAGGCCCCCACTAGTGATTGACAGCAGCAGAGGGTGGGTGCAATAGCTAGTTTGCTATTGGCTATTGCAAATTGAAATAGCCAATAGGAATCTAGCAATGCATTCCTATGGCGAAAATGTTTTTTTCTTTTTTTTGACGGCAGCAGAACTGCCGGCCAATAGAAAACAGTTGGGCGGAGCTAGCTGTCACTGCTAGCTCCGCACAATTTTTCTATTTATTTTTTTGTACTTTTTTCACAATTTTTCTGTTCTGCTCGGTCCAACAGAGGGAGCGAGCAGGACAGCCGAGCCGAATGCCGCTCAGCGGCATTCGGCTATTCACTCACTGCTGTTCGGCATCGATAAGAATAGACCGAACAGCAACGAGTAGCCTGCCGGAGCTTCCGCGTAGCCACTCCAGATGTTGGATCGGCTGAGTCGAACTCCTTCTGCACTTCGGATCGGCCGAACATGCTGAGCATGTTCGGCCAACCCGAAGACACGCGCAGCCACCCGTTGTACGGCAGCTTAGTGAATAGACCCCTTAGTGTGTTAAGAAGTGATCTCTCTGGAGTATATCCTCACAGTTTGTATAAAAGTAATATACTGTATGGAGACTTTAGTATCTAATAATAATACTACAGAAACAAACCATCAATTAATATGATTAAACTCATTTGTACAAAATTAAGAATCCAAATTAAAAAAAAGAATTAAAAAATATACTTTTCCCTCTGACCACCAGTGTAACAGGCATTCCTCCCACTGACCACCAGTGTAAAGAGGGCATTTTTCCCACTGACCACCAGTGTAAGGAGGGCATTCTTCCCACTGACCATCAGTTTAAAGGGCATTCTTCCCACTGGCCACCAGTGTAATAGGGCCCTTCACTGACCAGATGTGTAAGGAGGGCATTCTTCCCACTGACCAAAGGTGTAAGGAGGGGATTCTTCCCACTCACCCCCATTATAAAGGGCATTCCTCCCACCGACCATCGGTGTACCAGAGCCCTTCACTGGCTACCAGTGTAAGGGTGAACTTCTCCACCAACCATCATTGTAAGAGAGGGTAAGTCACATTTCCATAAAAATGAAAAGGTAAACTAACTAACCACATTCTTCCCACTCCCCTGGTCCCCACAGCACTTAGCTGCTGTGAATACCATCTCTCAGCCCCCACGCCAGCTGGTGTAACAATGCAACACTATTATGAAATGGTGATTTTACCCTTTTAACACCGATGTGAGGTAGTATTACAATTTCCACTGTCTGAGTTTATTTACTGCTCATTACCATTATTATTATTTGTTCTAACTTATTATTATTACTTTTATTTGTTATTATTATTATTACTTTTATTATTATTCTTATACATTTAATTTACTGTTCATGCTAAGAGACATGAATGTTATTTTAAGCGTTTCTCCATGTTTTAAAGGCTGAAAAGGCTGCTCTCTTCAAAACTATATAGAATGTTTCTGCTGTAACTGGGCTTCAGAGGGTGTGTTACTGAAGGGACAGACTAGATTTAGCTGTATCCAAATAATTAAATTTTATGTTCACATTATGATTAAAAATAAAAACTTGCTTTGTTATTTTATTTGCTACACTATATAATCTTAATAGGTGACTGTGATAAATTAAAGCAGGAGAATTAATGATACGCAAGCTGCATTCATCCATAACAACCAATCAGATTTCATCATTTACTCCTTGTGTTGTAAAGTGGCCACTGCTCCAAACTCATTTCCATGATTGACTACAATCTCATCTTTACTTTACTAATTTGTATTGAGTTTGTAGTCCATCACAGGAGTCAGCTTGGGGAACAAAAGTATCCACCCTCCAGAAGGGAGGACAGTGTCAGCGCCAATTCAGAGATGATTTGACAATCCAAAGCCGAGTGATACACTTTTGTTAATAGTTAAGGTGCTTGAATGCATTAAGATTTAATTCCTGAGTTAAGTGTCACTCTAATTAATTTATTACCAATAATCAAAGATGGTGGCATAGACCCTTTTTTTAACATTTTGGAACTGATCATAATTATTCAATACATAATGGGACTTTAATGCACTTTAATGTTAGATGACAGAGGCAGTGTGACCAGTGACATGCCATATAACATAAAAGAATGTTTCCAAATGACCAGCTTCTTACATTTGTCTTTTAAAGCCTAATTTTTCAGTTTGGTATATCCGTGAGCTAATTTTTTTTCGTCATCTTTCAATAAGCTTCTGCAGGAAAAAAAAAAAAAGTATTTTGTCAGCAAATGTTTCTTAAAAATATTACAGAGCTTTGATAGTGGAGTTTCTATGGCAGCCGAGGCTGTTAAGGGAGCTCTCGATGGTGGATTCAGAGGCGGCATCAGGCTCTGTTAATGGACAGTGAAATACATAGGGCCATTGCCTGCTTGGGCACAGAGGATTTAGACTGCTTCAAACATTATGAATTTAAATCACTCCAGAACGGTTCTTTGGTGAATACTAAAGATTTTATTTGCATGGTAAATATGTAATTATTATACAGGCATTGATAACAGATATAGCCATTTAACGCAGGAGAAACCTAAAGGATCAGTCCAACTAAAAACAGAGTCTGCTAGGCTGAGTAATTCATTGGCTTCTTTTGTCTTTTGGGAACTCCAGTGGAGAGATCTCCTCGTTTGCAGATGTCAGCTGTGTTTCTACCCTGTATAAAGTCTTACTTATTTCTACTATAACAGAACTGTTCAACTGCAGTTTAATCCTTATCTTCAGGTCCTAGTCCCTAATGATAAATTAATAACATCATTCTAAAAGTAATATTATTTTCATAAGATGTTCTGTTGCAAAACAAGCATGTGGCACAATATATGATGATAATGATAACATTGGTACTGACATATATTGCACCATATTATTACCAAAACACCAGCACTAAAATGTCTATGCTGATTACAACTGGTCTATTCCATGACCCCCTTGTAGGCAGCGGGACGTATCAGTAGACTCTAGTTCAGGCGTGTTGGCAATGGTATCTTTTAGCAAAGAGGGTTTGTCTTATAAAGGTAAATTTACAGGGAGGGTTAGTGTTAATGGTTACAGGAAGGGCAAAATTTTAGTTTTGGGTCTACAGGGAGGATTAGTGTTAGGGTTACAGAGAGGCGTAGTGTTTTGGTTGGGGCTGCAGGGAGGATAAGTGTAAGGGTTACAGAGAAGCATAGTGTTATGGTTGGGGCTGCAGGGAGGATTAGAGTTAATGTTAGGTTTACAGGAAGGGCTAGTATTATCGTAGTGTCTACATGAAGGATTAGTGTTAGTGTTGGGCTTAAAGGGAGAGCTAGTGTTATGGTAGGGTCTACAGGGAATATTCAGTGTTAGTGTTACAGAGAAGGATAGTGCTATAATTGGGGCTACAGGGAGGTGTCAGGATCCAGAGCACCCCCAGGTGGTGCTGGAGCCGGGTCCTGCAGTTCCTGTGCTCGCCTGCGGGTGTCTCCAGCAGCCAGGGACTGTAAGGAACCTGCAGCTCCAGTACTCACCTGCGGGTGTGCCCCAGCTGTGACTGATCATCCCATCACCTGGTGCTTCCTGGGAGGGTATTTAGGCCCTCCCTGCAGTCAGGAAGCTGGCTCAGTATTTGCGTCGCCTGCACTTGACTGATCCCCATAAACCTGAACCCTGCTTCCTGAAACCCTGCTTCCTATCTGCAGACCTGTCACCGACCCGGCTTGCTACCCGACCACTCTCTTGTATCCTGTTCCTGTACCGTGCTGCTGCCCTCCTGGTAACGACCCGGCTTGTACCTGACCACTCTTCTTTTATCCTGAGGCCTGCCATATATCTGCAGGCCTGTTACCCCTCCTTGTTGCTTCCCCCTCGTTGTAGGTGTGTGTTTGTCCCAACGGTGGGTTTATTACTTCACTGCTAAACCTGTGGGGAGTTGAGGGGGTTTGTAGTTTTGTTGTTGTGTAGCAAATAAACTGTGTGCATAGAACCCTATCCTGTGTGGGCATATTAATTTGGTCATCCTGCGTGGGTACCTGCATGAGGTGTGAGGATGCCTGTGCATGGTACCCTGACAGGAGGATTAGTGTTTAATTAGGTTAGAGTGAGGGCTAGTATTAGGGTAGGGGCTACGGGGTACATAGCCCCCTGTTGTGGGGGCTTCAGGGAGAATTAGGGTAGGGGTTACAGGGAGATTAGTGTTAGGGTAGGGGGCTACAAGGAAGATTAGTGTTACAGTGAGGGATAGTGCTATGCTTGGATCTACAGGGAGGATTAGTGTGTTTGTGATGGGGTTACAGGGCAGTCTAATACAAGGCTTGGGGCTTCAAGGAGGATTAGTTTTAAAGTTACAGGAAGGAATAGTGTTTTGGTTGGGACTACACCGAGGATTAGTGTTAGTGTTGGGCTTACAAGGAGCACTAGTGTTACAATTGGGGCTACAGAGAGGATTAGTGTTAGTGTTAGAATTACAGGGAGCGCTAGTGTAAGGTTTAGGACTACAGGCATAGTTAGTGTGAAACTGGATGTACGGCACTGCATTGCTCTCCGCACTGAAATCTAATAAATTGCAGCATGACCCCCATCATATTAAATGATGTATAACTCAGTAGACAAAAGTTCAGATATTATGCCATGGATCTAAATACCTAAATGGATGAGCTGTATTTCCAAATTTAATCTGCAGGTAGCACTGATAGGGAATCAGTGAATCATAGGGGGTGATTTACTTACCTTATAAACACACCACGAACATGTATACACCTCTGTAGTGTGTTCCCTCCCAGCATGATCTATGGGTGGAATCTAAACACCTTTGTAGTGTGTACACACCCAGCAGGTGTGTTGTGCAAAGCCCTGCCCTGAATTGCAAGGTGATGTTGTGTAAATTAGCTCTACATTGTGTTGCTTGCGTTGATGAATGCAGGAATGTAAATGCATGAGCTAACCATTTTTGTCTAAACTGTGAAGCAGCATTATATATGCATCATGTGCATGATTGTTCCATATATGGCATTAGTGGAAATATGCTTTTAGAGACTTTTTGGTTGATAAATACGCTTTGCTGTTTAAAAATCACACGCACCTGGTGCGTGCGTGTGTTTAGGTTAGTAAATCACCCCCATAGAATCTTACCCTGATGAAATCACCAGCCATAGAAGAATCAAAAGCAGCTAAAGTATTTTTATTGGAGTTAGAGAAACCTATTTTACTGAACTAGTTGTAAACTAGTGATCACTGGTTTCCAACCCCAATACAAAATGTGCACACTTCAGTAAATTGCTATGAGAGTAAAATTCAGTTGAAGTCTGTTCCTTTTCAGAGCATCGTACTAATATAACAAGGTTATATAACATTCCTTTTGCTCCTGAACAGACACAGTTAAAACACGCATAAAATATAAATGAACCTAGCTAGTCTTAATTACAATATTTTGTGGCAAGAAAGTGAAAAAGCGTAATCATAAACTTGGGCCTCTGTTTATGTGAGTGTGTTATTTTTATTTATTAAAGCTTCACAGAAGCAAATAGAATTATTTATGTTCTATGGTTCTAGAGCCACCAATTGGGATTTTATTTGGCACACAACGTTTCGGACAAAGCAGATCTAAGTTCAGCCTTATGGAAACTTAGCAGTCTTTTTCTCTAGACTATATAGGAACAGAGGTATAAAGTAAGTATAGAATATCTTCTTAGATAATCTCTTATTAAAAAGTCCTGAAAACCATTATGACATAAGTCTTGTATACACTAGGATTTTCTTACCTTGTGGATTACTGAAGCCTTACTAATGTCAATCAAGGTGGCACCAAGTCAAATGTTGTCTCAAATTAACTTAAGGCCCATTCACACCCCAATGAAATGGGCTCAATCACATTGTGGCATGCTCTAATAGGCAGCCCACTCAATGTTATGGGCTACAATATACCTCAATGCATGAACAAATGGTGCTGACACTGTACTTTGTGCTGTGGTGCATAGCAACACATGTGCACTTTGGAGGTGCACTGGGGTGTCTTTAATAGTGCCCCAATACATGTATTGTTTAATACTGGGCTCTCATTGTTATTATGTCCATCTGGCTTCACACCTGGCATTGTAGTTACCACAACACAAGATAATGCACCATGCACATGTTAGTCTGTTGTAGTGCCATTCATGTTTTCATTAAAGCAATGTACCTGCATTGCAGCACACCACAACGCATGCTAAACCACCACCGCGTGTTGCCATGCCTTGTGTTCTCCAAAAAGGGGTAAAATGTGGTTTCTTGTATTATGGGGTTATTTGGCACCCCTTCAACACACATTGGGTTCTTTGGCACCCCTTCAACCAGTGTAAAGCCAGTCAATGTTTTATTGTTTTGTTTTTATTTACTAGGTTCAGTATTAAAAAAAAACCTCTATTTCTTTTTGAGATGAAATATTCAACACTATACTTACTGTACATACTGCTGCGGGCACTTATCAGCCTTACCTATATTAATGGGCAAAGTGACAGGTTTACTGTAAAACATATCATACCAACATATCATGTTAATGTTACACCTACTGGTGTGACATCAAATAGATATTTGCGTATGTGTTATCACATGTATAGGAATGCAGATGGTGGAGCAGTTTATAATAATGAATTAACAATGTGTAAATGATGAACATTTGCAATCACTGCATTTATTTCCATTGTATGTAACAAGGCAGCTCTACCTACTGACCTCAGTGTTTTATAATTTACATTAAACTAATACATATGTCTGTGCTCCTTTGACTAAAAGAATATTTCCATTAAGCACTGTAAAACTCTTTGTTTACATTTTTCCCACACATGCTACAAAAATGTTTACACGAAAATGTTTTTAGTATCCCCAAAACAATACAATATTTTTTAAAGCAGGACCATAGGATAAAATTATGGTAGTTGCAATTTTTTTTATTTTGCATGATATTTGCGCACCTGTGAATCAAATCTAAATTTTTCAGTAACAAATTATGCTCCAATACATTTTTGTTAAAAAATAAGACTTCTTCGAGTACATGGATACCAAATATGTCAAAAGGTTAAAAAAAAACAGTACTAACCAAAAGATGATGCTTTAGAAACCTTTTAAGCGTATTCATTTAAAGTTAACTGTAACTAATGGCCCTACTATTGTTCTTCTGACTTTTTTTTTTTTTAAAGAATATGTTTATTTCAAAGATTTTCGTACATATCAGTAAACAAGACAATACAGAAGAACATGAAAGACAAGGAGCATATACATCAAGTGAAATAAAGACATAAACGTCATGGCCACTCCCAAGGCACTTCAGAATTATAGTGTTAAGGCACAACAACATCATACAACCTTCGTAATATGCATCAAATAACTTGACTGTAAGCTAGGGAGGACAATGTTCCAATGACAATGAACACCACAGCTCCAGGTTGTTCCCACATGGTGGGAGCCTCCAACCCTCCCGTCTGGGGGGGAGGAAAGAGAGAGAGGGGTGGAAGAGGAAAGTAGAGAGAGGGGGGGAGGGGGGGGTATGGTACAGCCACGGTTCCGGGGTACTCTACAATGCGTCTCTTCACTGAGGTGTCCAATTATAGCATCACCAGACTGGTAAAGCCCTCAGTAGTGCAGAAGTGCAACCAGACACTCCAAGTAGCAGTAAACTTGGCATCTCGGTGGTATAGAGCTGCAGTGAGCTCCTCCATCCGGCATATATTATGCATTTCAAGAACCCACTCACGGGTAGTAGGGAGAGTACTCGACTTCCAGTGACGCGGTATAACCGCCTTAGCCGCCATCACGAAAAATCTGAGGAGACCCTTCTTAGCTGATGAGACCGAACCTGGCAGCACGGACAGAAGGGCCACCTGTGGAGACCTGTCCACCTTGGTGTGAAAGATCTGATCATAGGTATCAAATAGTTTCCCAAAACGAGGTCAGTAGAGGGCAGGACCACCAGATGTGCAACATCGTCCCTGGGTGTGACAGACACCGCCAGCATAGTGCAGAGGTAGATGGATACATGGCCTGGAGTCTAGTAGGACAGTAGTACCATCTCGACAGGACCTTATAATTTCTCTCTTGATATCTGCTCGCTACGGACATGGTGTGTGTCAAGGCAAAGGATTTAGAGATGTCCTCATCCGTGAGGTTGCATCCTATCTCTCTCTCCCAGTCCCTCACAAAGGAGGGAGTAGGCGAGGCGCGCTCTGACAGCAAAAACCCGTATATAGTAGAAATCATGCGTGCTGGGGGGTCTCTGGAGACACATAATTTCTCAAAGGGAGAAAGCTCCCTCGTTAAGCAACCTCTCGCAGCAAGCCCGGTCAGGAAATCGCGTAATTGAAAATACGCCAGTCAGCTACCCGGCATCACAGTCTCCCTCTTCAGCAACCCAATGAGGGGCCGCAAAGTGCCCGCCTGCATAGCCTGACAAATAGGGCTAAAGGATCGAGACTCCCAACCAAGGAACTGGCGGGCGAGGCGTGCCGGAGGAAAGTCAGGGTTGTCCATGACTTGGGAAAGAGGGCTGTAATACGAAGAAATATTGGAGGAGCTAAGCGAGGCATCCCATACTTTGAGCATAGCGGGGAGAAAAAAGGGGAGGCTGGTGCGGGCGGGTCTAGAGGGGGGCGGAGACCAGAACAGGGATAGGGGGGAGAAGGACAGTCTTTCCCGGTCCAGTTGCACCCACAATTTGTTAGCAGAATGAAAAATAGTATCTAACAACCTAGTCAAAAGTGTTGCTTGGTAATAAAGTTCAAGATCCGGGAGGCCAACCCCCCCCCGAGCCTTCCTCCGCGTCAGAACCAGATAGCGGAGTCTAGCTGGTTTAGTCGCCCAGACATATCGTATGAGTAGCGAGCGTAATGTGCAGAAAAAGTATTGGGGGACCTCGATGGGGATGGTCTGGAACACATACAAGAGCCGGGGAAGCAAGTCCATTTTAAAGAGGGCCATCCTCCCAAACCATGAGTGGCGTAGTTTAGCCCAGTCAAGTAACCTGGTACAGACCAAAGAAAGCAGGGGCTTATAATTAAGGTTGAACAACTTCTCCCTCGTGTTAGCCAGGAAAACCCATTCTTCTGACTTTGATGTGTGTGGTTATACCACCTAACGTGTTGCACAATAGCTGTTAAGGTATACATATGCGTCCTTACATAAAACTTTATATTTTTTTTATCATACTTATTTTAATTTGTTCACTATTTTACTATTACAAGAGGCTAATTTTAAAATGCCATTTTCTGATTGCATAACAATTATAAAAAAACAAGACTTAATTTGGGTTTAAAGCTTAAATGTTGCTTAATGCAAACCTCCAGATGTTCGGGTTCATTCTCAAGCCGTATTAAAATTATTGCATCTGGATACTGATTAGCTGCAGTGAGCAACTATTCATTGTTTGACCAAATATATTAAATCCTGAATAATACTGATATGTGATTTTTAAAAATGTGAAATGCAATGTTTTTCTTTTTATTGTTTTATTTTCTATTCTAACTTACATTCTACCTGTAATCTTTTTTACTGGCCATCCATCAATTTCATTATGGCAGGCAACGCTGTTTATTAGCACACGGAAAGCAATATTTTAAAACTCTGCTGTTGTATAAGACGCACAGTTTTGTATATGTCCAGTAAAAGACAGATGTCAGAAAGTACAATCCCTGTATGGTGACAGGCTCTGTTGAATGATTCCACGCTGCATATCATTTACAGAAGACAACAAGTGTAAGCATTACAGCGCTAGAGACATACCCGCCCACACTGAGCCAGCAGCTGTGTCTTCACAGGAGTGTGTGCTATTTATATGACTGCTTGCATGGCTCTAGTAAACAGCATCCTAATTGCTATATGCAGAGACTTTGGAATGCTGAGTGCACTATGTGCAGCACATGAAGATGTCCCAATTTTTGTCTTCTTTAGGAAACTGCACCAATACACTATAGCATCGCTACTGGAACACACACAGTAAAGGGAAGCAATGTGAATTAGTGCATGACTCATGTGAATCAGGACAGGTAGAGTAAACTGTTCAGGTAGTCAGGTGGTAGCTAAGTTGTTGGAGTTTACTAGGTTAAGGTTTAGGTCAGAGTCAGGCTTAGGCATAAGAGAATTTAAGCCCGACTCCAGGTTTGGCACCAACCAGTCATTACAAGTAAGATAAGAAAAAGCAGCGCACAGTAATGTGGGAATTGATCAGGGTAATAGACAATCAAATAAAGGTTCAAAGACCTAATCCAGAGGTGGTGAGAGGACAGGTGAATGCATGTAGTCCTTCATCTCCTGATGATCAGGGAAATTCCGCACTTGAACACGGAAGATAACAAAACAGGCACATATCATGCATTAAAAGTGCATTTTTAGTAATAAATAGCCAAAACCAAAATCCCAGCATTTAGACATTGAAAGGTACATCAGAGGCAATCCAGGGATGCAGCAGAGAGCTCAACAGTCACTGGCCAGTCGCTGGGCTCCAAGAAGTGTCAGCTGGCAAATGTGGGACAATGCTTGATCAGCTTCTTCCCCACAGTCGGACATGGTGGAGATTGACAGATCTGAACCTAGGAGTGCTCAGAGCTGAGTGCTTCCAGGTTTATTCTTTACAGGGAGATCTGCAAATGGATGTTTGCTGATCTCATCAGCGGCGTATTTAACTTTGCTGCTGCCCTAGGCAAGGCAGCAGCGCCGCCCCCTCCCCCGCAGCTTCTCGGAAAATCCCCACCCAGGGGGAAAAATGAGAACAAACTCAGCTGGGGGTTGTGTACATGCAATGTAATGCATTGGTGGTAAGAAAAGGGATGAAGCTCTTTTTCTATTTACAAAAATTAAAGCAAAAAAAGTTATTATATTAGATTAAAAAATGTGAATACTTTATTGTCCACAGTCTCGGCACAAGTGCACTTTAAATATTAGGCTAAGGTTTTATTTTAAAACATTATTTTAAAGTGAATACAAAACAAAGCAACAGGTACACTTTAAAGGTAGCCCACTACTTACCTTCCTGGGGCTCCAACCCTGCCACTCCATTCAGCTTCCAGGAGTGAAGAGAGTAAACCCTTTGTAAGATCTCAGGGCTGTACATGAATCTAGTCAAATCCATACAGCACTGATTTTGTTTTTTTGGGAATGATAATTTAAGTGCACATTTTGCATTTAAAATGAAAATACCGCTTTCTTTCAAAAATTATATAATTTCCCAGAAAACTCAGCAATACTGTTTATTTATGATGCCAAATAAATTGGGCAATGCATAAAGTATGCAAGTTTTAGTAAGGATCAGTAAATGTATTTTCAGATCTTACTTGCAGCACCATCTGCTGGTGATGTCTGGTATTGCAATGGGATTAGATTTTTGCACTCGGGTTCTGTACTAGTAGAATTTCCTGTAGGATTGAGATTGCATTGCTTCCTGGAAAATGAACTTCCCCTTTTGGGTGTTGTTCCACAGGTAATGATACCCTGCTGCTATAAAGATTTCTCCCAACCACATTGCAGCTGTAACAGGTTAAACTCAGCCTTTACAGCTTAGCCAATTATTGTCATGATTCCAGTATAGAGAGTGTTAGAGAATCCCCTAGAAGACAGAGATTTATGGCATTGCAAGCCCTTCAATGGCTTTTCTATAGAAAAAGCTAAAAAATAGGTGGCAAGCAAGCACTGCCATCAATCTGTTTCTGGTGGAGATTCCGTTTTAATTTTCACAGAACACACCAATGAATTTATAAAAAATTCAAGACAGATAGCTCCAGTCTACAATTGTTGCCACAGCTGTGTACAAATGACATGTACCCTAGATAGTATTGTAAGAAAAATATGTTGACTTGTTTATAGATGTGACAAACCAGATTAGATTGTGAAACAAGAATATGACTGACTAAGCTAACACTGACATAATTACAGAGCATCTAGACATCTGTCACCCATAGACAAAATAACATTCCGCAACTTATTAAATGACATTTACTCCAGTACACCACAAGGAAACACAGAGAGGTCATAACTTTTCCTATTGCTTAATCTCGAAGCAGAACAAAAGTACATCCTCTGTGGCCGCAGTCTGAGAAAGCTGCAATCATGACAAAAATATCTTTCTTTTCTATCACTTTCTAATCTTTCTAATAAACAGAGTTTGTTTATGATTAAAAAGTTAATCCAGGCAGATTGAGAGTTATGACTTTGGTTAAGGAGGTAAGTGTGTAAGGAGGCTGAATGCTGGCATATGGCAATGCAGATTCTGTGCCAAAATACCAATTTGTAGCCATGCCATGGATGTACGAGTGTAACTCTAACATTTTTCTTAGATATTCAAAACATAGGTAGTTTCCGAATTCTTTACTGCACATGTGTTAAAATTCAACATCTTAGAAATGTATGCACATCAGTTTCATTCCACCAGGACTATTCCAGCAGCCGCAAGACACATTACGAAGTGACGAGTCATGGAGCTGCAACAAGAGCGGTTGTCCTCATTTACAATTTTCTGGACACGGGCCACGTTTTCTGGAGTCACTGCCGTAGCGGGCCTTCCCATATGTTTGTTGTCCTGTAGCGAACTACGGCCCCTTCTAAATTCTCAAAACCATCAGGATAGTTGCCCGCGATGGTGCTTCATCCCCAAATGCAGAGTGTAACCTCTGCATACAGTGTTCTTCATCCAAGCCAACTTTAAAATCATAGAAAATCATTGCAGCTCCATGACTCGCCACTTCATAATGTATCTTGCGGCTGCTGGAATAGTCGTGGGGGGAATGAAACTGCTGTGCATAAGTTTCTCAGATGTTGAATTTTAACACATGCGCAGTAAAGAATTAATAAACTACCCATATTTTGAATATCTCAAAAAAATTTCATCTTACGCTTACAGTTTTCTCTTAGTCCCTCTGTAATGTCCCACAAATACCTGTTGATCCTGCCAGTGAAGTCCATCTAATGCAGCTTCCTGTGATGGTGTGGCTACAATGCTGCACTGCTCCTCAATCCAGAGCAAAGTTGCCACTGTCATGAAAGCTATTCCTGCTTGCACTACAGAGGGATGCAAATGTTTCAGGGGGGCTTGACTTTCAGCACACACCCCTGCAACATCAGTTTCTTTGGAACCTGCACACTCACTGCAGTCTGAGGCACATGTAAATTGTGTTCATAAAATGGTTCTAGGTGGAAAAGTACAGTAAACTCCCCGTTATCTGGTATCCATGGAGATTCATAGATTCCGGATAAATGTATTTTCTGGTTGCTTGAGAGGTACTATGAGAAATTGGTTTACTAATACTAAACCCCATACTATACCATACCATAACAGTATGGGGTCTATTCACTAAGCTGCCAAAGGATCTAGCCTTAGCTTCAGCTGATCCTTCGGCTAGCTTCAGCCCCAGGACCCCTTCAGTTCAGTAGAACCGAAGGGTTGCTGTACGAGCTATTTGCTATAGCCCGTACAGCTCCTGAAGTTGGCTGAGCAGCTCAGTCGAGCTGAAGGCATATGCCTCGGAGCTGAGGTGAAAGCCGAAGCTGGCCGACAGCCTGCTTCTAAAAGCTGGGCGGATCTTACGGCTGGCTCCGGCCACTTGCAGAGAGATCAGTGTCCCTGGTTACCAGGTAACCAGGCACACCATCTGTCATTACACACTGAGAACCCGGCGGGGCCGCTATAATATCACAATGGCCTCTCCGGGTTCTCAGTGTATTATGACAGATGGCGTCCCTGGTTACCTGTTAACCAGGGACGCTATCTGTCATTACTCTCCAGGACGCTCTGGGAGTCTAATACGGCTCCCGGCTGCCCAGGAGATAAACACTTTCACCCTGAAAGGTTTACTCTGCTGGATCGCAGAGTAAACCTTTCCTTGGGATCTGTTTTTTTTTTTCTGACATGGGGCCGCTCCATAGGAATTCATAGCTAGATTCCTATTGGCTATTTCACTTTGCAATAGCCAAAAGCAAACTAGCTATTGCACCCGTCCACTGCGGCTGTCAATCAGCAGAGGGGGACCTGCAGTTCTCCATCAGGTCCCTTTCTGGCGATTGACAGCAGCAGAGGGCGGGTGCAATAGTTAGTTTGTTATTGGCTATTGCAAAGTGAAATAGCCAATAGGAATCTAGCTATGCATTCCTATGGTGGTTTTTTCTTTTTTATTCTGACGGCAGCAGAACCGCCCAGCCGATAGAAAACAGTTGGGCAAAGCTAGCTGTCACTGCTAGCTCCGCCCAATTGTTTTCTATTTTCTACTTTTTTAACTGTTTTTCTATTCTGCTCGGTACCACAGTGCTCCTTCTGCACTTCGGGTCGGCCGAACATGCTGAGCATGTTTGGCCAACCTGAAGCCATCCGCATCAAGCCGAAGTACGGCTGATTTTAGCTGGTGTACGGCTGAAATCAGCCGTACAAGCCCGAAGTGAATCGCCGAACAGCGTTCGGCTCACTTCACTTCGGGTCGGTTATTCACTCGGCTGCCTATGGCAGCTTTGTGAATAGACCCCTATATTGTAATCTAAACCATTAGCAATACATTGCAGTACTGGGAGTGATCACTAGCTGGCACTTGTTCACAGGATAACACAGCACTTTCACAAAAGATCGATCAGATTCCCATTTCCAGGATAACACAGCACTTTTTAGAGATCGTTCAGACACTCATTCCCTGGATAATCCAGCACATTAAGGCCCATTCCTGTACCTTTCCATGCTCCAGAGACTGCTCTCCCTCTCCTAGAAGGTGGCAGATCAGCAGAACTGTGAGTACAGAGGGGATTTTTTTTCTTTTGCCGGTTAGGTGGGAGTTCCGGTAAGCTGAATACCGGATAACAGAGTTTACTGTATAAGGGGGCATCAGGTTACTCCTATTTTATTATTTTAAATATATACAAGACACACATTAATGCAGGTAGGTATTTATTACTATATCATTAAATGTATTTTAGTGCAAGTATTTTTAAAGGAGAACTATGGGGCAACCTTTTTTGCACATAGTTCTTTTCAGGTTCATGGGAGGACATATACTAATTCCCTCCGGTGACTGAAAACCCAGCTTCAGTGTCACAGGTCGGCTTGAATTATGGGTATGAGTGTTTCCACTCACCCCATAATTCTCCTTTAAGTACTTGATTTTTACTTTCAGTGTCTTCCAAATACCTATATAGCAGCACTCAAATTGGAGAGGAAAGGTCAGGATTGAGAGCCAATCTGGTGTAGGAATACACCTAGGAGGAGAGAGCTGAGTGAGCAGAGGAATGAGCTCATCTGTCTGTGGCTACTCTTTGGCTGTCCAGTCAACAGGCTGGGGATGGACACCACTGTGTATTTAGCTGTTTACCTGGAGTTCGGATCAACAGCTTTTCTTTCCAGTGGAAGATTGTAAACCCCAAACCAAAGTCATAATAATGTCAATTTTATGAATTATACACCTATTTATTTTGTACAGTGTGTTGTTGGTAGCTTTGTGGTCATAGAAAAGGCATCATAAAAGTGGCCCACTTAAGCACATGCCTGCATTCTTTTCCCTGTTATATCATTAATGGAGAGACGAGCACACATCAGTTCCTGCTACACCAAGTATATTTTAATTTTACTTCTTGTTAGAGAGATCATAAAAATATAAGTTCTTGTTAAATAACTTTTAAAGTTTTTGAATTTTTTTGTCTGCTTAGTGTGGCTGTTATTTTGTAAGTTGTCACATGTTGTTAAAAGCTTCTGGCAATTTCTATCCCTGTTTATCACATTAGTGTGTTCTCCAATTACCAGTTTTAAATTTGATCAGTAGACAAGAGGAATTCCCAGCGCGAAGTGTAGACATTCTTGTTATGAAAACTGGGGTTCTAAATCTGACTTGAAGAAAGCAGCATCATGATCTCACTATCATCTCTCAGTAATAATCATCAACAATTCACTATATAGATAAAGCTTGTAAGTACGAATGCCCTCTGAAAGCTCCATCCATCGTGAATGTAGTTTACTCTTAAAGTAGTATTAAACGCTCAATCTTTTTTTTAATAAGGAGATCAGATCAAACAAATATACCTTACTCAGCAAAGTATTTCTTTACATTTTTGCCCAAACACTTATAGTAGTTATGTTTCTGAACAGCACCAACTATCTCAGCTATGCTTCCCTGGACTTCCTGTCCAGTACAAGATCCCAAAGGACAGAGCAGTCTCCATCAGCCATCTATCTACTAGCTTGGAAAAAGGAAGAGGGGAAAGGGGGAGCAAGGAGTAGATAAGTAACTTGCCTTGTTGTGACTGTGTATTTGTGGAGACACACACACCCTACTAGCACACACAAGGGTGGCTTCATAGGACCCTGCAAGAGAAAGGAGCCACCCTAAAACAGGATATCAGGGCTTGTGCTCAGGGGACCAGCGGATTCTGCAGAACACACAAACTTTTAAGTATCAAGGAGCAGCATCCATTGTAAGTGATTTAATCAGCATTTAGAATAGCTTAAAATACTTTAATATCACTTTAAACTATTTCAGATTTGTTTAAAGCCCTGTTTTACGCATATGAGTATTAGTGTTACAGTCTGCTTTACTGGTTAGAGATATTGGGAATCTCTGCCTTCTTTTTGTTTTGTTTTAGATACATTTGGAAAGATTTGCCTAGAAAACACTTCCCTTAAGAGAGTTGGTGCCTTTGACACCAGCTATAACCCAAATATAATGCTGGTTTAACATCTCTACCCTAATAATTTGATAGCAATGCACATCTTTAGTTGTGCAACTCAAATAATTAACACTCTCAGACTCCATGGAGATGGATTATATAATTAGAACAGAGTGGTTTAACAAACCTTCACATCTCCCGTAATGTTCTGGGACATTCAGCATCTGCCTTGACACATTCCTCTGTGAATGGATTAAGATGAGAGATTTAGCCATGTGGGTGTTGATGCTGAGGTATTTTCCTGACATTCATTAGAAGTGAGGAAGCTGCTTGGATAAGCAGGAATACCTCTTCAACATGGACAATAAGTGCAGTTGAATGTGACCGATGGCTACTAGTGACTATTAGCTATAACATGACCTGGATAAATGAGAACCTTCACAGACAGTCTTTCACATTTTTTTTGAAAGACTGTCTGTTGGTGACCTTGTTGGGGAGATTTCATCTCACTTTTTCTTGTGGCAGCCTGAAAACGCAGGACAAGAAATAAGGGAGCAATGATCACAAGGACAGCAAGACACAAGCAGTAGTAATAACCTTTGCTTATTTATTGAAGTTATGTGTTCCTGACCTCTGCACTCTGTGCATTGTGCACTCCTGACCCCTGCACTCTGTGCGTAGTGTACTCCTGACCCCAGCATTGTAAGCGCCCCACACTCCTTGTAAGCGCTCCACACTCCTGACCCCTGCATTCTGCGCGTTTTGAACTCCTGACCCCTGCACTCTGAGTATCCAACAATCCTGACCCCTGCACTCTGTTTGTTACATACTGGACCCAGAGCAGAGTGGACTAATGTTTTATTTAACCATACCCCTGTAAGCCCCACCCACTGTTACCAACATATGATCACAAATTGCCACATTGCGAAAAACAAGCCACGTCATTTCTCTACTTAGAGTGCACAAGGCATTTTGTCCTTATACCTTGAATGTCTGCCTCTTGTTTCAAAAGTCTATGACCAATTGTTTGAGGGCATGCTAAAAATGGGTGCTTGATTTTGTGGATGTGGCTGCAAATGTGGGTGTGGTTTAATAGGCAGGTAAAAGTGTTAAGAGTGTTCAGTAGGGTGTCCCAGGATTTAATTCAGAAAACCTGGTAACCTATTGAACACAGACAGCTGATATTGGGGGAGCACTAAGAAGTAATGGAACTATTTTTTTAACCTAAAACAGAGTATTTATTCTGTTCTGTGCAAGAAAAGGTCACCCTGGAGTTCCGAAACTTGCCCTAAAGCCCTTGACGTGAAAACTCCAGCCTTTATGCATCATTGAACTACTCAGATGCCACTAATATTCCCATGATATACATAAAGGGGGATGTTCAAACCCCCCCTCTAGTGATGTGGTGTCCATGAGATCGCTCGCTGGCACCTAAATCTTTTTTCTAGCTTCTTCTGGTTCGGGCTCTTTGGCCATCTTGATTTGCATGACATAACTCTGTCACATGCACATGGAAGCTCACTCATTCCTGTGCTGCACTTGCATCTAAAGCATCTTGGGAGGAGGAAGTTAGGAAGCCTTCATTATAGAAAAAGAAAGAAACCACAGTATGTCTCTTCCACAATAAAAGTCCTTCCTTCTTGCAAGATTTTTAATTCAGGGCAAAGTTTTGCTTTGAGGTAACACTACTTAACACACTAATTGAATCAATTATTTACAAAGCTCCAAGACAGCTCAGACGATCCAAAAGTTATCCTAATATGCATATTGATTTAGAGTGTCACTGTCTATAATTTTATATGATCTTTTTATTTGATTATCTGAATTTCATTTAAGAAACTGATGGCTCCTGCAGATTTCCTTCAGCCGGCGTGATCAATTAATACAGTATCTTCCATCACCTTAAATTTCCAGGCTGAAAGGAAGATGATACAGTAAAACTTGCTCCAGGGTGAAATAAATCTACTGTGTTTATTTTGACAGCAATGTCATGGAAAATATGCATTTTATATGAATCGTGACCCCACAGCATATGCTGCATCAGCGGTGAGGAATATACTGATGGAGCGAGTTTAGATGAAACAAATGGTGTAACTGAGTGATTGGCACTTGGCATGTCATCTGTTCTGAATACCTGTAAATGCAGCATGCTGACACTTATAAAAAGCAATTACATGCAGTGATTCGCTAATGTTATGCAGGAAAGCTGAGGGAAATACACTGGGCCCAAAAAAATATTGTTGATCCAACTTTTTTTTTTCCTGATTTCCCTTCGGTGAGTGAACCCGGGAGCAATAAGGATTTTGTCTCTTTCAGTTTCAAAGCTGTCATTGCCTGGCTGCTGTGGCTGGGGATGAAGTTACTCAAGCACAATCTGTGTTTGATGGCTTCATTGGGCTTCAAAGGTGACAGGTCTCCTTAAATTGAACCTGTCACCTCCAATGTGCTGTCACCTAGAGGGCTTATTAGTCATGTTCAATTTTGAGGTTTGACATGTTTGGTATCTATTTACTCAACACAACCTCATCTTTTATACTTTATAAAAAAAAGTCTATTATATTGTGTTTCTGTGCACTAAAATGAATTTGAATGCATATTTTGTACTGACAATTTGGGTTTGATAAACTGTTGCACTAATATCATGTGACATAAAAAAAATTGCCACTACCACCTTTTTATTTTCTGTGGTATTTGGTTTCAGAAAATATTTAAATGTAATATAATCTTGGGGGGCTTTAAGCAATTTTCAATCTCAGATCATCTATGTTTAGGATTTGTATTCTAGTGCTTCCAGATCACCAGACTGCCAACAAAAGGAAGTGGGGAAGACCAGATGCACTACAACAATGCCTGTACAAAAAAAATTAGCTACTGAGCAGGTGGAATGCAGCTGAAGGTCATGTTTTGAATGCAGCTGTGGTGTACATTTAAGTACCTTTTAATTAGGAATTTAAAATGACAGGTGCACTTCAATGTTGAACAATAGTTGTGGCTTGCTGATAATGTCTCACTGCAAGTCTACCAGGCAGAGTATGTCTAAAACAACAAACTATCTAGAGTGTGTAATGATATGTAACATTCACAATGCTTGTGGGAGGTAGAAACCATGTAATCTTTGCCTAGGCTTAAGTTCACATGAGGAAGCTTAGGAGATTTTTTTTATTCATAGCAGTAAAGAGATGCTGCTCACTTCAAATTATAATAATATTTGGTAATACTATCATGTGATCAGATGATTGTGTAAACCATGAATTCTAATGATTGGCAACTAAAACAACAACAACAACAACAAAAGGCATGATATGGAAGCTCCAACTATACCAACTTAGTCTTACACAAGGCTTCCTTTCTTTCCTCTGGCCAACTAACAAAGTGGTAGAATGCCAAGGCAAAGTTTGAGTAGGGGTGTGGGGATGAGGACAATTAAAAGACAATTATGGGGTAAGTGTTTTCCCCCATAGTTCTCTAAAAGTGACATTAAAGGATAAAAACAATTCTCTCCCCCCAATGTAGTGTAAGCACTTACCATGATGTGTCTTAATCCGATCTTCTTCTTTCCAGTCGTCTTTAGCCTTCTCTCCAGCGCTGCTGCGTGTTTCCGATCCAACGCTGACTCCTCTGTGCTTACTGGCACTTCCTGTCCCACAGTGTCTGCATGTGGGTGCACGCTGTCCATAGACTTACCTTGTGTCTCTCCTTGTCTCCCGGCTGAAAATCTGAACAGCGCATTTGCCCGCCACAAGATCCTTTGCGGCCGCCCCCGAGATTTTGCAGATTTTCGGACGGGAGGGCGCGGCGAAGACACAGATAAGTTTAAACCTCTTTTAAAGCGTTCTTTTTTTTTAATTTAAGTTTTTGCATATATCTACTGCTTGCTAGCAGTAGATATATGCAGAAAAACTGGAGGGTTTAATAACCCTTTAACGGTCACTGGAGGAAATATGGAGGAAATATACTAACCTCCTCCCATGACCCAAACCTCAGTATATAGCTGAGACCACGGCAGCTGGGACGGATCCCGACAATGCTGTCGAGATACACCCAGATGCGTGAATGACAACTGGCTCTGCCTATCTAGATGCAGAGCCAGCTGTGCCCGCCCCTCCCCCGTCCGTTGCTCCAGTCAGCGCTGGAGGATCAGAGCAGGGGGGGGGATCTCTGTGGGGAGCGGTGACTGACAGTCACCGCTCTATGCAGGGAGATGATCGAGAAGTGAGCAAGCAATCTATTGATCTATTGAGCCAACGTGTGACAGTTTGTCACATGTCGGCCTGAACTATGAGGATGAGTGATTTTCACTCACCTCATAGTTCTCCTTTAAGTAAAACTGTTGCTTTGCCCTGAAAAAAATCCAGTCTGAGTTATGTTGTATAGGGGACTACAATAGGTGGAAATCAAGTCATTATGTTATTTATGTTATTTATATTTAAAAACTAATACATTTATATTAGTTACATAGATTTAAAGATGTATACTAAATACAAAACTTCATTCACTGGTGTATGAAGCTGAACTTCGGGCACAAAAACATTCATTTAAATATATTCTTCAATGGCCACAAAGGATATACACCCACAAATGCCTTTGTAAACCCAATTATTACCTTGTAAACATCATCACTTTGCTGCCCATAGCCTGACCCCACCCACTACAGTCTGCCTACAGAAAACTACAGCAGGCGGTGGATACAAGACCAGTCACCCCGTACAAGAAAAGAGCAGCAGTGACCGGTCTTTATTACAGAAAGTTCCTGCACAGAGGCAAAGTACACTGGATTACTGCACAGATCTGGAAGAAATACACAAAGATCAATGCGATTCAAGTCAGAATACACATGACTCTCGTATTAAGACAAGATTTGCTTATAGCAGAGTACAGCTTTAAATATCTGCCTGGAATTCCACTTTAGTGCCTTTCATTTCTTAGGATTTGAAAATAGCCTAAACATTGACCACATGGTTTCATTCATCATACATCCTGAAATTATAACCTAATGAAGAAAAAAAACAACACAGATTTAGAATTAGTATCCCAGACACAGAATCTATATTAGGGTCTCACAACAGTACCACCTGATCAGCACATCACCCTCTAAAAATACTAGTACGAAATACAATTACACGGTTTTACTTTCTCGGTTTTATTTCCGGATGTATGACATAAATACGTCTTCTAACTAATCTTCCATGAGCCCACAAAGTAGATGCAGATGTTTCAGATGCTTTGACACGAATGTTATCGCCAGTGTAGAATGAGACAGCGACACTGTAGAAGAATTTAGGAGGTAATATAAAGGGTGCTAAAAATATGTCCAGATAAATCATTGTGACAAAGGGCTTACACTGAATGAAATATGGACAGACAGCTGTGTCGGGTAATTTAAACATGAAATAGCAATTGTTTGAATATTATCTAAAGACGATTTATTTGCTGGCTTTAAAAGCATTCAGAATTATAACAATAGGCTTAAACCTAACAAGGGAATTTAGACTTCATTTAGGTTATAAAACAATGACAAGTGAGTGTTATTGAAGAGCTCCAGGCAAGTATATAAAATACTTTTTAAGTCCAGTTTTTTATTCACTGAAAAAGAAGTATTCTGGTGTAAAGAAAAAGCTTCTTATCATTTCTAATAGCTAGTTATTTAGGTCGCTAAATATAACATATTAACAATATTATCCTTGTTTTGATAGGAATGTGAAAAACAGCTGATATACTACAGCAAAAACAAGCATAATTTGTTGCTGTGCCTGTCCCTCTTCAAAGCCCATTTCTAGGGAAAGTTTTCCATCCTCCCATCACTCCATCCTCCTGTCCAACTATCCTCCCGTCTCTCCATCCTCTTGTCCCTATATCCTCCCATCCCTCCATCCTCTTGTCCCTCCATCCTCGGGTACCTACATCTCTATCCTTCTGTCGTCTGTCCTCCCTTCTCTCTATCCTCTTGTCCCTTTATCAACCCATCTCTCCATCCTCTCATCCCTCTATCCTTCTGTCCCTCATTCCTTCTGTCCCTCCAACCTCCTGTCTCTCCATCCTCCCAGCTCTCCATCCCCCCATCTCTCCATGCCCCTGTCCCCCCATCCTCCTGTTCCTCCATCCTCTCATCCATTATCTTTAAAAGAAAACCTAGTAAAGGTCTTTTGATTTAAACACTGCCATCCATGACCCTTGCAGGCTCTGCTTCCAGGAGTGATGACGGGTGAACCAGTACAGCAGTCTTTGACTACACTACACTAAGAAGTGGCCTCTTCAAGACGTCTTCACAATGTGCATTGTTCTGGGGTCGGAGAGGGTTCCCCACTGTAGGACAGCAAATATGTAATGTCCATGTCACCCAAGCAGCAACGTGGACACTAGATAAAGGACCTTCCTCCTCTGGAGTGAAGAAGATAAAAGACTCGGGACCGGTCACATCACCATGAATTTAAGTAACTAAAAGGGGCTTTTAGCTTAGGGTTTATTTTAAAGTAAAGTAAGTGATTCGTTTGGTGGGGTTTAATTCCCAGAGTTTAGCTTTACAGCGAACATGTCAAAAGTCTAATGCAACAGTTGAAACCCTTGATGAGAACACACTGTAAAATAAAAAAACTCATCAGAAATCTCTCTCATGGTAGTGACATGAATGGCACAATTTGCGTCAGATTTAGGTATATAGATGTATAAGATTTATATATATAAGATGTATATAAATCTGTTGCAGAATCATCTCGAAGATGCGACACAGTACTTGTGTGACGAAATTTACTCCAACATGGAAAGGGTAACATTTACCTCCATTTTTCTTATTAACAATATGGCAGACTTTCTTTTTGGAATTTGTGGAAACCATTGTGACACAATGTAAAACTGTCACACATAAGAACAACCATTTTTCTAGCGCACTAACAATAAAACTGTTGCAGGGCTTTCATGAATTAGGCTCCTCCCATTCAAATATGACCACAATGTCTATATTGAATCACACCCACAGTTCTTAATGCATTGAAAAAAACTACAACTGTTATCTTGGTTCCACTTTATTCGAAAAATTAAAACTGTCATTAACGGAAACCTGTAGGGCGTATGCCTGATTATGTTCTGGAAATACAATTTGTCTGGCTGTCTTTGCTCTCAATAATGTTTTCATTACTGACAAGGAACAAGTGTGCAGAAAGTGAAGTCATAGGAAAGTTATAACTTCTGAGCTGCATGCCTTTTCCAGGTTAGTGACTCAGAAAGTAATGACTAAGGGTTGCCATCTCATCCCTTTAGAGCCAAACACATGTGAATGACACATGTTTTTGAGCTAATTTAGGTTGCAATTAGTTTCACTCAGTGCCTTACCTACATTTCATTGGGTGGGTAATTCATATTTTTAAAGGATGGCTAAAAACTGAGTGTCACCATGACAGACAGACTCTGCAGAGCAATTCATCCTAAACAGGATGGGCAGGATTCTCATGCATATGTGTGCGTTATACTATAATGATTACCGCTGGGGACGAGGTTTAGCTTTGCCAATACCATGGTTTTCCAGTGAATTCCAGAGATTTGCACAGTTTAAGCCGAAATAAGGAACAACCTATAATGCAGTGCATAGTCTTTTCTAGGGATGCACCGATAACAATAATAGCATCAGTGCCGGTACAGAGTACTTGGGCGAGTACTCGTACTCACCCAAATGCTCCGATACTTACCCCTAATACCGGAACTTCGCCACGAGGGGACATGGAGCCAGCTTCCCCGCAATCCGGAAGCAGGGTGGCGGGTAATGACCTGTCCTCCAGCTTCCTGATGGACCGAAAGCCAGCCTGATGCTGATTGGCTGGGATTTCCATTGTTTTCAATGGCAGTTGTTAACATCTGAGTGTCCTGTCCCCGTAGCAAAACACTGGAAAAAGTACACAAGCTACTTTTTTTCTTCAGATTTCTGCATTTTTGGCCCCCGTAGACTTCAATGGGCATTTTTTGACGTTTTTCTCACGAGTTGTACAAACAGGTAGGTGTGACCAGAGTCATATGCAAACTTAAAAAAAACCCATACCAACCAATCACATTGGTTAACAGAGCTCACTGCTATAATCTAATAGGTCACTGCATTTGTAAGTCAGCTATCTTCTGCCTTACTGGATAGGTTTGCATTAAACTTGCCGCCTTTTTTAGAAAAAATACCTCTTTACGATCGCTCTCCTACTGATAATGTTGCCAATGTATCCCATTTATACCAGCCACACCAGTAAAATAACAGCCTGGTGGAAAACCTGTCCTGCAAGTACAGCAGCATCCCATGTATTAAACACACTGCTCACATTTCTCATATCACCATGTGAAAAAGAAAGCTTAATTTTCCCTGAACCTAATGGGACATCTGAGGCGTGCTGGACCAGCAAAAATGATATTAATTAGGCAAATGACTCTCTACTACAATTTTTCAGAAGATGGAGATAAAGGGATCGTGGACATGGCCAAAATGAAATACTGTGCATCTATGAAGGATCTTCCTCCTGCTTAAAAAAATAAATGAATTGGTCCATAAAGTACTTGTGTTTATATGTGTACATAGGCATATTACTGACCTCATACGGAGATCTTTCTATTTTGATTTTATGGCTTTAACTGCAGTTCAATTACTGATGTTTATGCACTGTATGCATGGATCCATAGGAGACAATAGAACAGTGAATAGAATAGTGTTCCCCCTCCCAAATAAAATTCAGTATTGAGTACTTCTTCAGTATGCTGAACCTGTCTCTGAATAATTTCCCATAATCATTTTAGTCCAAATGATGAGCTGTGAATTATTATATGAGCATTCTGTAGATGCAGACAATAAGGTATGGTGGTATTTTAGATAAGGCACATTGGCTAAAACAACTTAGAGGGTAGTTAAAGAGGCCCTGCTGATAGATCCAAATTTCCCAGATAAGGCATACCCATAAAAGATAAATGTAAATACTTGCCTTTCCTGCTGTCCGCGCTGCTGAATGTTGTTTCGATCTTGGCATATAATCCTCCGAAATTTGCTGGAAAACTGACACTTCTGGGAGTGTCAATCACCTCCTGGGTCAATCTCCTGGGCCCCCCTCAGCTATTAATGGTTCCTTCTTCTAACCTTCACATCATTACAGGATGCAGTAGTGACATGCAGGTCAGAGGGATGAACCATTGGGTGCTGGGGGAAGGTGGCTTAGGAGAAATATTGGTGTTTCCCAGTAGGTTTTATGAAGGGATTTCTCAGGTTCAGGATATTAACATTTATCTTTTATAGGTATCAGGTTCAGGTAATGTCAAAGACCCAGAGCAAACCCTTCCCTAATGAAAGTTAGGGAAAATACATTTATTTATCTTCATACCTGTTTCAGTATATTACTGAAGGCAATCACCATGACAGCCAGAAAAAGATGTCAGCAGTGACTGCCATATGTTTCTCTCAAGACTGGTATACTTTGAAAAATGGAGGGAAGAAAACACAGAAATGTCACCTATAGCAACAAACCTCTTATCAACTTCTAATAAGTTTTAAACATGTAGGGGATCTGGTTGCTATAGGCAACATTTCATTATTGCTGCACTCCAGTACTATGAAGAAAACAATTCATTAGGGCTGGATGAGGGAGGTGTCGTTCTCCGGGTGGCAACTTACATTCTGAAATGTTTTTGGCAGCAAGGGAGCAAGGCCTCACTGCCAAAGCCAATGAGGAAGGGGCATATATAAAGCAGGTGAGTGTTCTCAATTGCATATTCTAGCAGTCCTGTCTCCTCCTGTCAAATACACGCGCATGTCCATAAATAGGTTAGTACATATACAATGCTTATTGCTTATTGTTGTTGTGTCCCATATAATAGTAGCATCCAAGATTTTATTGGAAAATAGCCTGTCTTTCATGTATGTATATATGAGTGAAATGTATGTGAAACACACAAAGCTGGTATATTTTTCTGCCTACATATGCTCTTTAATGCACCATTTCATTGCTTAATAGCACCAGTTCATTGCTAATTGCTAGTATTGACCCCCAACTTGTATATGTTACAGTTTTGATGAGCTGCTGGGATTTATGTCTGTCCAGTTGGAATGCCAGGACACATTCATGAGAGACAGCATTTCTCCAGCTGAAAGATTGATCATCACTTTGCGGTAAGTTCACTAACATCACACCCCCCTCTCTGTGCCCTGTGCATTGTGATGTTGCGTGTTGTGCCCTGTGCCCTATGCGTTGTGCTGTTGCGTGTTGTGCCCTATGCATTGTGCTGTTGCGTGTTGTGCGTTGTGCTGTTGTGTCCTGTGCGCTGTGCTGTTATGCCTGGGTGTGTTTGTGATATGCAGGGTGACTTATGGCATGTGTGACCCTCCTACATATGTGTACCACAACCATTGATATAAAAAAATCCTTTAAAAAAATTAAAACCTTTTCAAACTGTAACCAAACAAACACACAAACTCATAGTTAAATAGTAATAAAATATTATAATCATAAATATTATAGAAAAATTTGCATACACGAAAAGTGCAATAAAAACAAGGCCATAACAGCAGCCAAAGAGGAAAGGCATTTTTCCTGCTCAACCGGGTTCAACACAGCGTATTTGGAGAACAAAATGAAAAAGGTGCCTAGAGTCAAACATCGAACTACGGAACTTTTTTAGGAAAATTTGCAAATTTTGATAATTTGGGAGCGCAAAGTTAGGCTCGTCCACCTGCATGTCCTCCCTCATTCCACGTGCGGAAAAGCCAACTGGTATTTGGCTGGTGGAGGTGGTGCTATGTGCCAGGCTGGTGGAGGGATAAACATATGGGGAATGTGGGCGTGTGTGCCATGTTTCTGGGTGGTGTTGATGGTGCATGGGTGTGTGTGTGTATGCTTGGGAAGTGTGTGTGTGCATGGGTGTGACATGTTGAAGTGGATCTGGAATTGATGGGGCTGGTATAGGGGCAGTAGCATGTTGTGAGGAGCCATCAGGGAAAATTGCGGAGTCAAGGACCTTGGTGAGTGCTTCACGTATTTTTGACTGTCGATTGAAAGGCACCCTTTTCATTTTCTCCTCCAAGCTGAGCAGAAAAAGTGCCTCACATGAAAGCTTGGGGACAGGATGAGACATGGCCTCAAGTACATCAATGAGCCTGTCCTCCTCTCGTTCAGGCCTCTGCCTCCGGGGCCTGAGATTTGTACGTCTGCCTACAGGTGCCCGGGCTGGTGGGGCAGACGGTGTTGGTGGCGGCGTACGGTTTGGTGGGGGTGGACTCTGTGTTCCTGTGGAGGGGCAGGGCTCAGTCGCCTGTGTGGCCGTGTCCTCCTCCTCGTCCTCTTCCTGCCTCACAGTAGGCTCCCAGGTACTGTCGGTGCTGTCATTAGGAAAGAATACATTAGTATGTGCAATATATTATTATCTGCATGTTATATAAAACAATATCCATGACCGTCATTAACATTGTAATTGACGTGACTTACCTACGCATTTCCACACATGGAATCAAAAAGGAAAGCTGTTCTGCGTGTCTGTATCTTAAGGGCGCACTGGCAGCTGATCCACTCCTATATTCCCTCTCCTTGCGCCTGTGGCGCATAAAGGCATCCTTCACGCTCTTCCATTTACCCTTGATGATAGTGACTGTGGAAACAAAATGTAAACATGAACTAATTCAATTCTTGCTTTTATCTTTCATTTCTTAGGTATTTAGCTACTGGACAGTCCTTGAGTCTGCACTATGCCTTTATGATTGGGAAATCAACTGCAAGCAAGATCATCCAAGAAACATGCTGTGCCATATGGGATGTCCTGCGTGATGTGGTCATGCCCAAACCTACCAAGGAGGAGTGGATGCAAACAGCAGACATTTTGCCACCACATGCAATTTTCCGAACTGTGTGGGAGCGCTAGACGGAAAACATATCTGTGTCATCAAACCAATTAGGAGTGGCAGTTGGTTTTTTAATTATAATTTTTTTTTCAGTGGTCCTTTTTGCCATAGCTGATGCCAACTACTGCTTCCGCTGACTCGGCGGTATTCGCCTATTCAGACTTTGGACTGATGCTGCGTCACGGTGATCTGGACCTCCCGGGGAACACCACGCTGCCTGGCACCGCTCATCCTGCTATGCCTTTTGTCGTTGTAGGAGACGAGGCATTTGCTCTGGGTGAGCATCTTATGAGGCCCTACTCAAGCCGTGGACTGAGCCTGGAGAAGAGGGTCTTCAACTATAGGCTTACCCGAGCACGCAGGGTGGTGGAGTGTGCATTTGGCATACTGTCCAATAAATGGCGCTTTCTGCACTCACCAATAAATCTGAAAATAGAAAATGCCATCTCTGCGGTGAAGGCAGCTTGTGCCCTTCACAATTATGTGCGGCGCAGAGATGGATTTCTATTTGATGATTCATTGGTGCATTGCATGGAGAGTAGCCATTGGAGCGGCAGCCGTGGTACCACGCATGATTTCATTGCAAATGCAAGCAATCCCATCATTATTTAAAAAAAAAACCTTTCTCCTTGTTCTGTGCTTAATAAAGTTTATTTGAATATAACTAATTTTTGAGCCTTGTTTTTTTCTAATATTGAAATGCACCGCATAGCATGCACACATGTTACATGAAAACACTGCACACGTGTCACATGAAAACACTGCACACATGTCACATGAAAACACTGCACGCATCTCACATGAAAACACTGCACACATGTCACATGAAAACACTGCATGCATGTTACATGAAAACACTGCACACATGTTACATGAACACACTGCACGCATGTCACATGAAAACACTGCACACATGTTACATGAACACACTGCACACATGTCTCTTACCTTTTGCTTCTTTAACTTGCTTGGTAAAACTCTCCCAATCAGGCCATGTATTTTTCCCATTTTCTTCCCATGCACGCTGCCTGGTTCGCCGGTTCTTATAAGCAGAATCCTTCATGTCATAAATGCATGGCTTTGCCTGCACCAGGAGTATGAACGCCTCTGTGTCGATCAGGCCACATGCTGCTGATTCCTCCATCTTAGCTGCTTCTTGGTCGGCCGAAAACTGTTTCTGAAGTCCCCAGGGTGTGGTCTGTTGCCATGTGCGGAACACGCATTACAGGCGCGCTTTTGATGACGAAAGCGCGCAAACACCCATTTCAGCCCGTTCACGTTGAAGTCTATGGCCGCGAACGCGCTGAAATATGCCCCAAAGAAGCTCCTGTACTTTTTCTGGCGTAGGGCGTTTCAAAGCGCGTTCATACGCGCTGTAATATGCCCAGGTAGGAACCGGGCCTAAGGACTCCTGTATTAGATCTATTCTGATAATACTGTAGCAAACAAATGATGCATTTTAAAGAAAAGTTTAGATTTTTAGAGAAAAGTTTTTTTTGCAAACAAACGAGTTACTTCTAATGATGATAATCCTCATGGGTAACGACTCTGGATCACTGCTGTATACTGTAAAAATCATAGTTTCATTGATGCACTTTACTTCTGGCACTGTGGCAAATAGTAGACATGTAAAGGCTCATAAAATTAGTTTAGTTTCAGTTTGGATGGATTCCACATTTTTTTTGGGGGGGAGGGGAGTGGGGGGTTCTGGAAATTGGGATGGGGGTCGGATCTGAAAATAAATTCGGCTTGTTATTCAGATTGATTCAAATGTTTTATTTTTGATTCAGATTAATCCAATTTTTTTTTTTTGGTTTAGATCGTTACAATTTTTAGTTTTTTTTGGTTTGGATCAATTTGGATGGGTTTTTTAAATGAGGATTTACCTTGATTAATTTTTTGTTTTTTTTGTGGTAATTTTAGTTCTGTACTGGTCATCTTATTTCTTACTAGTCCTCTTAGTCCATACTGGTCATCTTAGTCTGTACTAGCCCTCTTAGTCCGTACTGGTCTACTTAGTCCAAACTGGTCACTTAACTTTGTACTGGTCATCTTAGTCCATACTGGTCATCTTAGTCCATACTGGTCATCTTACTCCGTACTGGTCATCTTAGTCTGTACTAGTCCTCTTAGTCCATAATGGTCATCTTAGTCTGTACTAGCCTTCTTAGTCCGTACTGGTCTACTTAGTCCGTACTAGTCCTCTTAGTCCAAACTGGTCATTTAAGTTTGTACTGGTCATCTTAGTCCATTCTAGTCATCTTACTCCGTACTAGTCATCTTAGTCTGTACTGGTCATCTTAGTCTGTACTGGTCATCTTAGTCTGTACTGGTCATTTTAGTCCGTACTGGTCATCTTAGTCTGTACTAGTCATTTCAGTCCATACTGGTCATCTTAATCTGTACTGGTCAGTTTAGTCCATACTGGTCATCTTTGACCATACTGGTCATTTTAGTCCATACTGGTTATTTTAGTTTATACCGGTCATGTTATTCCTTACTGGTCATTTTAGTCCGTATTGATCATTTTAGTCCGTATTGATCATTTTAGTCCATGCTGGTCATTTTAGTCCGTACTGGTCATCTTGTCCATACTGGTGATTTTAGTCTGTACTAGTCATTTTAGTCCATACTGGCCATCATAGTCCATACTGGTCATCGTAGTCCATACTGGTGATTTTAGTCCATACTGTTCATCTTAGTCTGTACTGGTGATTTTAGTTCATACTGGTCATCTAATTCCATGCTGGTCATCTTAGTCTGTACCAGTCTTCTTAGTCCGTACTAGTCATTTCAGTCCATACTGGTCATCTTAATCTGTACTGGTCAGTTTAGTCCATACTGGTCATATTTGACCATACTGATCATTTTAGTCCATACTGGTTATTTTAGTTTATACTGGTTATGTTATTCCTTACTGGTCATTTTAGTCCGTATTGGTCATCTTAGTCCATACAGGTCATTTTAGTCTGTACTGGTGATTTTAGTCCATACTGGTCATATAATTCCATACTGGCCATCTTAGTCCATACAGGAAGAAATCAGGAAAAACATTTTTTTGGATGGGACGTATAAACAACAGGCTCTGCCCATTGTTTATTTATGGAATGCCTTGTATTCTGAGAAGGGGAGAGGAGGGATGGACAAACAACAGTGTGGCTTCTGTGTATGAGAGCCATTGTTCTCATCATCATTGCCAGTGCTAACTGTACATTCCCACAACAATGAAACATTTGCATACATAGCAGCAACCTATGATAATCATCACCAGAAGTAACTTGTTTGACAAAAATAAACTTTTTGCCTGAAGTTCCACTTTAAAGAAAGTGAATTTTCCAAGCCACAGGACAGTTTGATCTGCTGAAGACAAAAAAGAAGCTTGTAAAATGGTCTCTGGGCCACATATGTATGCGTCAGAAATAGACAGAACTAATGGATAACCAGCGAGTGGATACATAGCAAAGAAAGTATTTCTAAAGAGATACAAAGAATGACTTCAGGAAGGGGCTTAGCAGATAGGATTTCACTAGCAGCTAACTTGGGCAGTCCAAACATATGACATGACCTTTGACAGTCAGCAGCACCCAATTCAGAGCATGATTTCACACCAAATTCCAGGGACCAGTTTAAAGTCTTCTTCCATTTCCAGAAATACCTGAGATGAGACAACCAGTATGGCTTCTGCATGATACTCTGTCTACAGAACCTTCCAGCACATCAACAACAATATATCTATAATAAAACATATTACGGTAATGAAGCAAGCAACCTATCAACTGTTTATAAGCACACATTTGTATTAGTTGTACTTTAACATCGATTAGTCTTGTCTAATAAAACACAGCAAAAATGTAATACTAACACTTTACAAGTCCTGGAATTTTAAAGTATGGCAGCTTTCCTTGAAGTTGTGCCCACTGTTTTGTATTGGGGAAATAAACATCACTGGTGATGACAGATTAATCTATCAGTTGGCACCTAACAAATACACCTGCTTGTACTTTTTTGCTAAGCAACTTTAGGATCAAGTAATTAGTTGCTGAGTCATTACTGAATCGCAATTCTTGTAAAACCAAATGTTTCAATTCAGGGTTGCTATTTCTTTTACCAAAAATGTAGTAAAGAATACATGCACTTTTAGATAACATACCCTCATTCTTTTTTGCCCCACCCCGATTTAAATATTTCTAGTCTCTGGTCATCTTAGTCCATACTGGTCATCTTAGTCCATACTGGTCATACTTAGTCCATACTGGACCTCTGCAGATCTATACTTATTGAGATCTAAAGGCTGCTGCTAAGATCCATATAGGACAATGTTGCTTCCGTTTGCAAACTCTGCATCGGGTGACAGACACAACCGCAGCTATCTTCCCTGCTCTGACACTGGTCGTGGCTTCCTCTAGTCAAGATTGCGGTCTGATCACAGTTTGATTGGGTTCACGACCAATTTACCCAACAAATTGTGGCAACAGTAGATTTTACCCAGATACTCATAATTTAGTCATATATCAATTATAAGCTTCATATTCAGCTTAATAACCCGAACTCCAATCAAATGATTGTATTAATTATATTTGATAAGCATCTGTACAGATCATCTCCCATGGCTTTATTGTACTTAAGCAATTAGCACCAGTGGACACATTGATTCATGTATCCATCTGTGCTGCAAATGAATGCCAGCAAGGGAACAAATATTTCACAGTCCCACAAAACATTTACCACACTAATAATGCATTTCACAGTCGAGCAACAGCCAAGAACGTACTGCTAAATCTTTAGGCCAACACTGTACCTAGCAGCTTAGAGAAGAACTCCAGGATTTTAAAAATTAACCCTTGCAGTGGGACTAACCCTGCACTGCAAGGGTTAAGTGCTTGTTTGTGTCTAGGTGCTAAAATAACAAATGTATACTCACCTGAAGGTTGTTGGTTGTCATAGTGCTCCCTCCAGCCTGTCTCCCCCTCCTGCAGCATTGTAATCCTGAGTGTCCTCGCGTCTATACACTGTGTATAGACATTGATGATTAACGGGACCTTAGACCGTTGCAGAGGAGTGTGAGAGACGTTGCAAGGACCGGCTCAGAGCTTTGAGTGAGTATAACTTTTTTTTTTTAACCTAGACACAAACGAGTAGTTAACACTTGCAGCGCAGGGGTAGCCCCATTGCAAGGGTTAATAAAAAGAAAAAACCTGGAGTTCTTTTTAAGACTGTTGTCGATAGGGGAATCATCCTACAAGCATTCAATTACAGATGGTCACACAGAGCCAGTTATACACATAAGCGAGCTTGACAATGGCCATTTACCAGACAGTGCTAATGCAATAAATATATGAGCATAAATATCTAGAGCTCTTCCAGCTTGTTCATGTGCAGATAAGCCCAAGTGCAAACACTACCGGTGTCCCTGAGTGAAATAAAGTGGCAAAATTGTAGCTTGTAAATAGGATGAGACAAGCTTCCATCCAATGAGAGTGTCTTATTGGACAGTCAAGCCAGTGTGTAAGTTAGAACTTTGCTTCATGGGGGTGCAAGGCCTATACCTCAAATTGTGAAGCTGATCCTTTTAAAGTAAGTGGAAAGTAATCCGAGGCAGGACACAGAGGAGGCTTCCCTTGACACAACTGTACATAAAAGATTTGGTTTTCTATACATGAAAGATAATCCTAATGCACTTGAGGACTTAGCCACACAACCTGCTCTTACATTCATCCAGTTAGTGAATGAAGCCTTACCAAAATATAAGATAATATACTCAAGCAACGTGTGCCCAACACATTCATCAAAATATGGAGTCCTTGGCTGGAATAACTTGAAATACATCCAGCAAATGCAGTTTAGGTGCTTGTAATCTAATTGTCATTTAAATATAGGGAATGATGTGAACATTGTCTTGGATGGGGTTAGAAACTGGGTGCCTACTGAGATGAGATGATTGGCTGGTCTTGAGACTTACACTATGGACTGGTATAGATTTACAAATTTTCCAAGGAATCCAATTAGAACAATTGTGTGAATCTTGTGAAAAGGCATTTATAAACAGGCCCTTTACACTACTGTTAAACCTTTTTTTCTAATTCTCATGTACTGCATACATGACCTTAAAAAAAATAGCCTTGCGTTTATTGGAATTAGTTCATATCCAAACTGCTATTCTCCTCATGCAAGTCAATGCGAACAAAAAAGCAGTGTGATAAGGCTTAAAAGAAGATCAGAAGCAGGTCAGAAGGAGGTAGGAAGCACTTATGAAGGAACTCAAAAAGACAAACCCAACCTGTTGTCTTTTTTCGTCATTCATCTTCTCATCACTACAGGATGTGGTAACTGTCCTCTAGAGGAGTCCATGTAACAGGATGGTCAAGGGGGCCAAATAAAAGAAAAGTGGATTATCCTAAAGAGGTCAGAACTTGTCACTGCAACGAAACCTGACTTGGAAAAACTTGCATTTGTTCATCAAGCTCAGGGCTCACAATAATTGACTAAAAACATTAGGAGCAAAGTGTTATATGTATTCGTGTATTGTAAATGGCATTAATAGAATTTTTGTAATTAAAAACATATATACTATTTATAAGCCACGTGTATTAATGGCATCTTTTTTTTTTGCCAATGGGACTTGAATAGGAGAAAATCAAGCTCGGAAGGGGGCCACAGGCAATAAAAGGTTGAGAAACATTGCTCTAGACTAGAGTCTATAAATATAACACACTGAATTGCCTATACTTGGCACTTTTCAGGGAAGTCTACTGTTAAACTTTTACTACACATTCCCTGAGTGCACCGCTCAGAAGACAGAGCGATTTTCATGGAACATTACGACAATTTGCAAAGCTCAGTATTAGCACACACATTGTCATTGCATTCAGCCCGGGGCTTCTTGTGTGTCCTCCTGCCTCATTAATGAACAAATGTTCAGCCTAGCAGGAAGGAACAGACAATATTAATTAACATATAACCATTTGAATTTATTTGATAAATACAAGCATTAAGCAAGATGTTATCTGTAATATGTAACATCATTATTACCATTCAGTCTCATTTCTTTTGCTCTTGTTGCTATGAGAATGATAATGCAAGTACTAATAATTGAGATTCAGCAATGATACTTGGCTTAAACTTACCCATTGATAAAATCCTTTGATGATCTGATTCGGCGTGTCACAGCTGGTTGGGAGGCAGGATCATTACAGGGTATAATAGGTTTATAAATTGAAGTGTATCTGCGATTCAAATTATGTTTATTTATGATGTTCTCCAGCTTCTCCACTGGATCTTTTCCACATTTGTTTTATAGTGTCGTTCACACAATGTTCTATTTGAGACTGCCAAACTGAGTGAACTGGCAAATTGGAACATTGTTTGAGCTGAACAGAGTCCAGGTTTCTAAATTTACTGGAGTCATGCAGTAAGGGTAAGGCTTCCAATGTTATAAAACTCTACACCAGGACTCCCCTATGACAAATCTTTTGTTTAGTCCCCATGAAATGCTTAGCTTGCTCCTGCATTGATCCCAACTGCTGTAAATTGGTTCCGGCAGCTGCAAAACATTTTAATCTATCTGGTCTAGAAAGACAATGAAACAGCTGAAAGAACAAGTCACCCAAAAGAGAATTGTGAGTTTGAGCCATATCTTGCATTGGTTTATATAAGAACTTTTCTACTTTACATACCGATTTATCTAATAGCTAGCTTATAGTTAAACAAAGTAACAGTCTGTAATAGGTTTTCCTGCTAACGCACAATCCAATACTGCCATAGTCAAGCAATCAAGTAGTTGAAAATCAGTAACTTAGGCTTCTTGCATGTAAAGGTACACTCTACTCAGAACTGAAAATTAAAGACATTTTTAAAAACTTACATTTGCAGTGGGGCTACCTCCGCACTGCAAGAGTTAAGTGCTCATTTTGTCTGGGGGACTCAAATTAAGCTGTTTTACGTGCATGATTCTCAGACCTGCTGGAGCAATCCCAGCAGCCTCCTCTCCCCTGGGCTCTGGCGGATGTGAGGATACCAAAGGATATTTCATAGCCAGAGTGGAGGGGGACCGAGGTGAGCGCTGACTGCCACAGGACTGAGGATCAGGTATGTGAATCTGCTTTATTTATGCCCCCTAGACAAAATGATCACTTAACTGCAATGCTTTTTGTGGGTGAAGCCCACTGCAATGGCAAATTTTGTATTTTCCTAGAATTTTTCTTTAAACCTTGAAGTTAGCACCGCCTGCATGCTCATTCCTATTGGCGCATCCATTCATAGCTATAATGCACCTCTCCACTACTTCTTGTGTTGATCTGATGATTTGAGAACCCCTGCTTTTTGTGCAGGAGAGTTATTATTATTATTATTAATAATAATAAACAGGATTTATATAGCGCCAACAGTTTGTGTTACAATATATGCAAGACATTACAATCACAATACCATTCAAGACAAGATGGTAAGGAGGGCTCTGTCAGTGAGGGTTTACAATCTAAGAGAGTTAGGCTCAAATAAACCCACCACAGGCTCCTTAGGGCCCATTCACACCAGATGCATTAGGGCTGCACTGGTGACTTTTTCCCGCACAGACAAGACAAGGCAATTTCCCTTTTTAAACTGTCTCACCACACAGCGGTGGTGTAAGCTGAAAAAAGAGTACTGCATGCATTACTGCACTATTGTTTCTGGGCCCTACTATGGATATAAACAACAAATAATGCACACATACTGTATGTGGTATTGTTGTTAATGTCAAGAGTAGGAAAATTTATAC
This sequence comes from Nanorana parkeri, assembly GCF_000935625.1. Lineage (NCBI taxonomy): Eukaryota > Metazoa > Chordata > Amphibia > Anura > Dicroglossidae > Nanorana > Nanorana parkeri. The sequence goes on from NW_017306417.1 coordinate 755,996, forward strand.
AGCTAAATTTACATTTTTTTAAACTATTTTGTGCCAGTTTTCCTTTCATAATAAATAAAAAATATTGATTAATATTTACACCCAAATGGAGGTTCAATTTATTCAGATATAATTCACCCGGATACAAGTAGTTGTAAAGACATTAAAATTTTGCTTACATATGCCAAACTATGTTCAGACTTTAAGGTTACAGGTTAACTGAAACCTTTTCTTTTTCCATTGTTTACATACATTGATGCCAAATGCCATTTCAAACAGGCACCTTTATTTCCAACCAGCAGGGCATCCATGCACGTTTGGAACAGATTGGTGTCCATCCAATTTTTCCCTCCATGGTAAGCAAAACTGAAATGACCAGATCCATGTTGGTCTATGGGGAGTTGAATGTAAATGGACATGTGTCCAATTACATCAGATTACTCCCAATCTACCAAAATGGAATTCTGTTCTGTATGGTTTTCCGGACCTGGCTAAAGTTGGGGCTAATCAGATGTAAACCGACGCATGTCCGTTTAGATCCAGTTTCCCATAGACTAACACTGGCCTTCCGTTCAGATCTGCCTGAAAAACTGACTAGTGGATCTGATCGGAATGCCCGTGTGAAAGGGCTCTCAACTTATAAAGAAGTGAATGTTGTTTAATCAGCCAAAAAAAAAACCTCTGCTCCATCCTTTCCCTAGAGACCCAGTTTTTCTGTTGGTGTAATGGGATTGGCAAGGTCGGAGGACTGGTAGTATTGTGTGCAATTAATGAAGAAACTGCAGCTGGTCTCTCTAGCGGCAGCATAGGATTGTTTATGTATCATTGAAAAAGTGCTGATTAGTCTGTATAGGCAGCATGTTTTGGGGAAAGAAGAAGCACAATTCAAACAGATTATGATGCAGATTATGAGGGTATTTATTTATGTATTCATTGTTACAGGTAGTCATATACTTCTAGGTTTACATGCTAAGAGAATGAAAAGGTTTACTTTATGGTAGATTACGTGAATTTACTTTATTCAGTAACACACTGATTGGTTTTATTGGTTGCCTGGAATCTATCTATTTCTATCTCTATAGCAGAAAGTTGCATGGAGTCAGAGCTCACAACACTGCTTTGTGTCTGGGCAGTACAGATAATTATCCCAATGACTTTTCTGCCAGTGCCGAGGTAACAGGTACCGCAGAAGAAGACACATCTCTTATATAGCAGTGTCAACTCTGACCCTCATTTATGAATGCTTGTCTTTCCTCTCTTAGAAATCTCAACCAATAGATTAATCATTATTTTGTATTAATTAGCTAGAAGAGGCTTTCACGCTCACAAGTGTATTACATTATGTGATGTTTCTTTGTGACAGTTTTTAATAATAATGAAAGGATGCGTTAGGTTTGCAGTTCACATCTCGCACATTGTTGAGATAAATCTATTTTTTCTCTGACTTTTATTTAAAGCTCAACTACAGTCCAAACATTTCTCTATGATGTTGACACCATGACAAGAAGTGAGGAGAAGTCTCTTTAACAAGGAAATGTACAACAATAAAATACTAACAGTGAACAGGTCGCCAGGTTATGAACAGTAAGGTATTTACAAATTTTTAACAAGCAGTGAATGAGGTTTAAAACAAACCCTCAATGACCTTTTTAGCTGAAGACACTTTGGAGCAATTCATCCTCAAACTCTTTTTTTAAAAATTGCATTTCTTTATTTAAGTATTTCATTATTCGTTTTTAAAAAGTCTGAGTTACCATCATTAAATGTACACCTTTTCCTCTTTTTGGTGCAGCACTTCCCTCTAATTTCGATTTGGGGGGTGCACACACTCTCTTACTGCTGCTTGCCGCCAGGACTACCCACCTCCAACCTCATTTTACTGCAGCGGAGGAGGACCAGCAGAAAAGTAGAAAAACAATTAATCAATTTTTTTAATCGATTAATCGATTAATTTCGATTAATTATAACGCACATACAGATCCAACTACATTGGCCTATACACATACAGCACAGCAATGAAGTAATAAAATGAACTAGGATCACACTAATCCAGCACGTTATTAATCTCACGTGCCCCACTCAATATGGCCGCCGCTTGAGTGGGGCAACTCAGAATAATAACGTGCTGGATTAGTGTGATCCTAGTTCATTTTATTACTTCATTGCTGTGCTGTATTGTGTATAGGGCAATGCCAGGGATCCCAACCTGAAGTAAGCAATTTCAGGGAGGTGTCCCTCTCATTTCAGGGAGGTGCCCTCTCCCCCCCACCCCCTATCTGCGGGGGGGGCTGGGAGAGAGCAACCCCCTAAAATGATGGCAGATCGCACAGGAAGCAATAGCTTCTTTGCTATCAGCAGACTTTTCTTTTTTTAGTATTCTGCCAGTTGCAGTCGTCAGAATTAAAAAAAAAAAAAGGCATAAGAATGCATAGCTAGATTTCTATTGGCTATTTCACTTTGCAATAGCCTATAGCAAACTAGCTATTGCACCTGCCCCCTGCTGCTTTCAATCACCAGAAGAGGACCTGATAGAAAAATTCAGGTCCCCCTCTGCTGATTGACAGCAGCAGTGGGCGGGTGCATTAGCTAGTTTGCTATTGGCTATTGCAAAGTGCAATAGCCAATAGGAATCTAGCTATGCAATCGTATGCCTTTTTTTTCTTTTCTGACTGACGGTCAGGCCGCGCCTCCCAATGTCAGAAAAGATTTTAAAAAAACGATTGCAGGTAAAGGTTTAATCTGCTCGATTGAGCAGATTAAACCTTTCTGGTAAAAAGTGTTTCTCTCCCGGGCGGCTGGGAGAGTTGGGATGTGTACTCACCGGCCCAAGCGGTTCCATCGGGGAACGAAGGGGAGGGGGAGGCGTCCAGTGACGTTACGGACATTAACGTCACCAGACTCCTCCCCCTTCCCTTCGTTAGCCGACAGCCAATTTGGGAAGGGGGCGAGGAGTCCGGTGAGAGGTGAGTACGGATCAAAAGAACTTTGATCGATCAAAATAATTTTGATGGATCAAAAAAATTAACGATTAATCGAGGGATTAATCGTTAATTTCCGCAGCCCTATTTTTAATGACACTTGAAATTTCAAAGCATTTGAGTCCTCCAAGTAATTCTCTCAGCAACTCACCCTCATACTGAGAAGGAGATGAGCTTATATAAGCAGGGCTTGTCATTACTGAGCTTGTGGTATTGGGAGTAGGAAGAGGAGCAGAAATCACAGTGATGAGCATTGGAATGAATAAAGAAAGAAAGAGATCTACCTAGGGATATGCCAGTGCCCTAGGAAGAGGGGCTTTCAAAAAATACTGAACGCTCTCTTATTCTATATAAGAATACAAATTGATTTATTAATGTAACATAATTAAAAATCCATTCAATAAAACATGATTATTGCGTGTAATTCATACTATACATTATCATCAAATATTTCATTTCTATGACATGATTAGTTAGTTCATCAATGTGGTCCCTGTTTTTTCTTTCAAAAATGCCCCAACATGTTTCGCCCTGTTGGGCTTCTTCAGGGGGACAAGGGTTGTCTATCCTAGATAGAGAGCAATATGCATGCATTAAATTGGGGACTGCATGCCCATATCGGACAAACCTACATCAGAATTATTATCAGAATCCTCAAATTTGTATATATTTAATGCTTAAATGAGATGGTTTCATCAAGTTCATATAAATGCAAGATAATAGATGGTTAAATTACATTCACCGTAAAGATGGAATTGAAAGGGCAAGTCAGGCACGGGAGTTGCGTCAGGAAAGCAAAAATGCGGCATGCAGCGCCCAGTCGCTAAAGACCCAAGAAACGACTGCAGCTGATTAGGTGAACGTGCAGCTGGAGGTAGCATTGATGAGCATTGTAGGCTATTTTCACAGCTATGGGAGCTTCCCAGCTGACACCATCTAGATCACTTAACCAGAAACAGAAGTCAAGGTGCCCGTCTTGCCCATCCACAGTATAAGTCTTCTGCCACTGCGCCTGTCTGTGTGACATAAAGCAGAGACACCGGCACTCAAAATTTGCAAAATACGTCTATTTATTGACGTGCATCGTGGTAAAAAACAACGAACGTTTCGGGGTCACAAAGGATCCCCTTCATCAGGTAAAACATGCTGTGTGACAGAACTCATGAAAACACCACTCTGCTCTCTCCTCCTGTTGGTGTAAGATGGACAGCACTGTGCAGTGCAGTAGATTCTGATTGGTTTACATATTTGCCCTTCTCTGTCTATTCTGACTGCTTCTGTACAGGAACTTGCAAAAAACTGTCAAGACAGATTCATATACTTTTGCCAGCTCCATGTAAAAATATATGTCATGCCTTTTCAGTAATTCAATATTTCATTTCTTTTGTCTGTAGTTCAGCTTGAGACATTTTAGTTTAGTACTTATACTCCATACCAAAAGCTGAACTCCTGGATTAGCAAATATTCCAATGGAAAACAACCTCCTGAAACGGTGGTCCAAATAACAAATATTAGCAAATATTGTGTAAATACAAGGCATATATATATACATATATACTTACTTGAATCTTGGCGTGCTTTGTGTATTTATTCCGGTTCTGTGCAGTAATCCAGTGTGTGCAAGAGCCTCCTGTAATAAAGACCAGTCACTGCTGCTCTCTGCTTGTGCAGGGTGACTGGTCTTATCTCCGCCCCCCTCCTGTAGTTTTCTTGAGACATCCTGTAGTGGGTGGGGCCTGCTGGGTTCCCCCCACAGCCCTGCTCTCTGCGCAGCCTATAGACAGCCTATAGACAGCACAGTTACAGTATAATGTCACGGCTTCTTTTACAAGGTCATATCTGAGTTTGCAGAGGCATTTGGTGCACACAATGTGGATTTATATCCTTTGTGGCTTTTGAGAAATACTGTATGTATAAATAAAGATTTTTTGTGCCCAGAGTGCAACTTTAAATAAACAAAGTCTTAAAGCCATGTTCTGCCAATGTATGGCATATCATTTTGCTGCTTTTAGAGCGAAAAATTGAGAACTATTTTTATTTTCTGCCATGATAATTAAATATGAATATAATAGAACAATCGCTGCCTCCGCACTGGTCAAAAATGAAGACATGTCATTCTAGCTTTGTATCAATAAAATAGTAATCAAAAGAACAAACCTTTATACCCAAAGCAAATGCTTTTCAATGTCTTGAATGCAACATAAAAAAAGGTAGCAAAAGTATTTTTAGAGTTAAAAAGCGCAAAACAAAAATTAAACTGAATGGTTTTGTTTGGCTTTGTGTATTTGTTGAATATTTGATCAGTTTGCTTTGTGTTTGAAGCTTGTATTGAATGCTGCATGCTACGTTTTGGTTGTTCAGTGAGCTTAGTGAGGGATACTTTTTGTTTATCAGTTTTCTGTTGACTGTTTTGTATGGATGCTGTCACATGTATTCAAGTACATTATGGCCTCAGAATTAGCTTGTGTCCAGTGTTTGCGGCACACTGCTGATGTCTCTGAAACGAATTGTAAATATTTTTGTCTTATTTTCCTTTCAGAATCCACCTTGCCTGTGTAGGCAGGAAACCTAGCACCGGCCCTGGATGCACCGATACTGATAGTATATCGGTATTGGTGCCGATACTGAGTATTTGGACCAGTACTCGTACTTGCCCACATGCTCTGATACCTTCCCCGATAACGGAACTTCCGGTCAGAGGAAGATTTCCATTGCCATAGGGGAACATGGAGCTGGCTTCCCAGGCAATCAGTAAGCCGGGAGGCGAGTCATTACCTGATTGCCAAAAAAGCCGGCTCCATGCTCATTGGCTGGGAAGCCGGCTTCCCAGCCAATCAACATCGAGCTGGCTGTTTGGCTGACTCGATGCTGATTGGCTGGGAAGCCAGCTTCTCGTCCAATCAGCAATCGAAAGGATCCAAACATGGAGCCGGATTCCTGGGAAATCAGGAAGCCAGCTCCTTACCAGCGGAAACACAGTTATCGATACTTGGTAGTCGGTATCGACAAATAAGGACAGCATAATATGGGTACTTGATACCAAAAAAGTGGTGCATCCCTACTTCAAACACATACCAACTGAGATCCAATCAAAGGAAAGTTGCAGCATCCCTGTAGAGTTTCCTGCGGAGCGATCGGCAGAGGAAGGACATGGCTGATGCAGGCAAGACCTGAGCTAGGAAAAGTTAGGTGAGTATTGGATAGGAGGGTTTTTTTTGCTGCTTGTGTTTGAAAAGGGGGTGGGTGGGCCAACTAGTGTAGTAATAGGTGGGTTTAGCTTGGGGGGTAGAGAAAAAGGAGGCCATCTTATTGCATGATGGGAGGTAGGGAGCCATTTTAGGTGGGAGAGGAAAGGAATCAGTTTCGCCCATCCTCCCCGGTAGTATTTATGCTTGTTGTTTTTTATGTTTCCAAATGGTTAATTTCTGCAAGTGTGGAATTTGGTGAGGAGGGATACACTCTTTCTAGTTAGGGTTAGGGGCTATTCTTTTTTTCTAAGTTATAGGTGGTGTTTGTGTTTGGGAAATATAGCTGACTTATTTTTTCTTCCAGGTTGGTTGTTGGCGGTGCCATACATCAACGATGAAGAAACGGCTCTCCGCATAGTGCAAAGGGGTGGAGTAGTAGGGAGGTGCCAGTGGTGGGCCTACTGGGCTCTAAAGCTTTGTAGCCAGTAAGAACTTGGGAGACTGTTGATGGGTGTACTCAAACTGTTAGTTTTTCAAGTGGATCTGATCGGAAGCACAATGTAACTCTATGGGAAGCCAGATCTACAGGGACATGTGTCTATTTACATTCTATTACCTCCCCCCCCCGCTCCATCCAGGTCCAGGAAACAGAACAGAACAGAACAGAGTTCCATTTTGGCAGAACTGATTGTGACAGATCGGGGGGTAACCTGATGTAAAAGGACACGTTGGCTTACATCCGACTCCCCATAAACATAATATGGGTCTGGTAAGTTCATTTTGTTCCTTCACTGTACAACTAAGGAAAAAACTTGATGGGCACGAATGGTGACATCTGTTTCGTACTCCTTTGATCAGCAGGGGATCCAAGCACGGAACTTAGAGAAGAAATCCAGGCACACATTTTATTGACCCTTGCAGTAGGGCTTCCCTCGCAATGCAAAGGTTAACTGCTCATTTTTGTCTAGGTACAAAAAGTTATACTCACCTGATCCTCGAAGCTGGTAGGCTGTCACAGTGCTCACTTCTGCCTCTCTCCTCCTACACTGCAACAATGGTATGTCCCTCTGCATCCTCACGCCCTGTACACTACACCTCTGCAGCGTAGGGGGAGCGAGGCAGAAGGGACTGGTCTAAGAGCAAGCAAGCTCAGAGGATGGAGTTAGGATAACTCTTTTTTAAAAAATAAAATGTGTGCCTGGAGTTTTGCTTTGCTTTGCAAAAAATAGAACGAAAAATGACACAAAAAAGAAAAAATCAAACCGCCAGGGAGGTTAAAGAAGAACTCTGGGTAAAAATGTATTAACCCTTGCACTAGGGATACCCCCACCCTGCAAGGGTTAACTGCTCCTTTGTGTCTAGCTGCTGAAATAAAGTTATGCTTACCCGAGCATTCAAGCTGGTTGTTCCTCCTCTGCATCCCTGTGTCCAGGGGTGTAACTAGAAATCACAGGGCCCCATAACAAAATGTTGTATAGGGCCCCATGATTTCTAGGTATGCCCCTTGCGGAGCTCACCTGATATCCCAAACAGACCACCTGAGAGTGACCCTGCAGAGCCTGCCATAGAGTCTCTATGGTGGGCTCTGCAGGGTCTCAGGTGGGCTGCACACCTCTTACCCGACAGCCCCAATCCGCTGTCCGCCTCCATGGTCGATGGCAGGCCCCGCTTCCTCCTTCACAGGGCCCAGCCTCCTCCTCCACAGCTGCTGGCTGTCACTGACTCAGCAGCGGCTGTGAGGAGGAACGCGCCGCTGCACAGATCGCTGACAGGTTATCGGTGACTTAACAGCGACGCATTCCTCCTCACACCCGCCAGTGACAGCCAGCAGCCTGAGATGCCATTGCAACCCAGGCGGCCCGCACGGCATCAGGGGATGTCCTGGCCGGGCCCCCCTGTGCCCCGGGCCCCATAGAGGCTGCCTGGGTCGCTATGGCGATTGTTTTACGCTACTGCCTGTGTCATCACATTCTAAACAAGTGTATAGATGTGAGTACCCTGAAGAACATTCCATCTGTGCAGCAGAGGAGGAGACAGGCTTTAGTGACTGAAGAAGCAGGAAGGTGCAGCGGTTTAGGCGAGCATAACTTTTATTTTAGCACCTAGACAAAAACGAACAGTTGACCCTCGCAGTGTGGGGGTAGCCCCACTGCAAGGGTTAATAACATTTCCACCTGGAGTTCTTCTTTAATGACGTTTTCATAGATATACATTGAATAAAATACTTAATTTCGTTGGATACTGGTGGTGCTGCAACCTGCACACACACACTTTAGATCTTTGCTGGCTAGACACCATAATTATATCATACTTTGTGTAAGAAGAGAAAATAATCCAGTGGAATGATGACAGAAGCCTCTGAACTGACATGGAGCTGCACTATCCACTTAGAAGCTGTCATCCGAGCACCTGTTGCCTCTGAATGATTATAGTAGTGTTCAGTTCTGACATCTGAAACATTTACGCAAGACAAGATTTTCTAGCTCAAAATATTCATATTTTCATTTCCTCCATTCTTTACATCTTATGTTAGTCAGGAGCTTTAATAAAGGAATCGGATCTATAAATAAAGAAGGGAATTATACAAGAGATCTCAGGGCACTGGAATCATGTCACTCCGATCTTTTCATCTAAAGCATGAAGCAGACAGCTGTCCCTGTATATCTCCGTGTTCTGGTCTGAGGACATGCCTCTGAAAACGTAAGAGTTCACCTAGGGATAATGTTCTATAGCTGTAGGGCTTGGTTTACTAAAGTGCAATGCCAAGTGAACTCTACTTCACACCCAACTCCCAATCATGTTTAGGGGATTGAAAAAATAGGCTTCTCCTTCACATGATGAGCTGTTTGATGTGAACGCAGGTTAAAGATTGTCTTTAGGAAAATCCTTATTTTTATAGTTTTGATTAAGCTGGCCATGCACCCGTCAATTTCTTGCGTTCAACCTGCGGGCTGAACGGAAGAAATTGACACACTTCCTCCATCAACACAAACAGCGTGTTGGTCGAGGAATGATTTCTCTTTGCACTGTATTCTGACAGGCTGCTGGCTCTGATCACGCAGAGATTTACCAGCCAGCAACTTTGATTAGCTGATTGAGGAATGCCGGCTGAAAGGGAGCCGACAGCCGCATACAATGGCTGAATTTCGGCCGGTACATTTAAAACCGGCTGCAATTCGGCCAGTGTATGGGCACCTTAAGAAAGGAGAAGGGTTAGACGCTCTCCAATGTTGTTATTGCTATCATTATCCTCATTGGGGAGATTTATGCCTTTAATTGTACTGGTGACAACTGTCACCAAGGAAGAATGGGGAAATCCAACATTTTAGAGCTGTCCCCAGAATATTAGGGAAGTGGAAATCTTCCAGTGGAGATGTGTGTTGTGAGGACAACAAAGGATAAATTCCCCCTACTTTGGAGATTTACTCTAATGTCCTGTTCCAGGATAGGAAGTGAAAGGAAATGTCCCCAATATTATATTTACAGCAAAAGTAAACTAGAACAAGTGAAAAGAAAGTGCTGGGCTAACATTATCTTGTGATCAATCGGATTGTGATAAGGAATGGTGACTCTGGTAAGACTTCTGTTGACAAAGAAAAAAAGGGGGGGGGGGG
>NW_017306417.1:766128-768849 GCF_000935625.1 Nanorana parkeri
GAAACAGCAGGAGAGAAAAAAAAAAAAAGGGGGGGGGGGGACAAGAGCAGAAGATATGTGTATGTGTAGAGCTTCAAACAAAGGTCTGAGAGTCTAACAGCTTTAAATATTGATATTTCTTCAGAAAGACAACAAAGAACAGCCAATACGTTTCAGGCAGTTCAAAGATCTACCCTTTCTTCAGTGCTACAATATGGTACTTAAAGGAGAACTATGAGGTGAGTGCTTTTCACTCACCTCATAGTTCTAGCCGACCTGTGACAATGAGACTGTTGCAGGTCGGCTCAGTAGATTGGGAGGCGAGCGTACACATACCGGCATTCGCTCACCTCTCGATCCTGCCACGGCTCTCTGCCGTGACAGGGGAGGGGCTGGATTCCCCCTCCCCGCTCCGATCCACCAGCGCTGACTGACGGAACGGACGGGGAAGGGGGCGGGTACAGCTGGCTCTGCCTCTAGGAAGGCAGAGCCAGCTTTCAGTCACGCAGCTGGGCGGATCCAGACATAATTGTCGGGATCCGCTTCAGCTGCGGCGTCTTAGTATACCGCGAGCAGCAGCTTGCGGTATACTGCGGCGTCTCAGTATACCGCGAGCTGCAGCTCGCGGTATACTGAGCCTAGGGTGACGGGAGGACGCTAGTTTGTGTGCTCCCGTTACCCTAAGGAGAACTATGGGGAAAAGCCTTAGCCCCATAGTTCTCCTTTAAGCTGGCCATACACCTATAGATTAGCTGCAGATTTTCTATGGTCGGATGGAAAAAGTGCATCAGTGCCTCCATCTACACTAAACTGTGTGGATGGAGGAATCTCCTGCTGAACCAAGCTTCAGTATCTTGCTAGTTGGCCCCTCTGGCTGTCAAAATACCTGAACAATCTGATTGGATGCAGGCATTGTTCAGGTATTTTGAGAGGAATCTCCCACTGGACAAAGCTTCAGTATCTTGCTAGTTGGCCCCGCTGGCTCTTAAAAAACCTGAACAATGCCTGTATCCAATCAGATTGTTCAGTTATTCTGACAGCCGACTAGCAAGATACTGAAGCTTGGCCCAGTGGGAGATTCCTCCAACCACGCAGTTTAGTGTAGATAGAGGAATCTGTTGCACTTTTTCCATCTGACCAAAAAGCTATAGAAAAGCTATAGGTGTATGGCCAGCTTTATAAGTGTAAACAATTCATAAAAATAAAAAAAAATTCAGCCAATACCGACTCATATATAAATATTTAAAAATAAAAAACAATTTCTATCAAGAACATCTCACAATCCAATCAAACAACAGAAAACATGCAATTGTGATTGATGCTAATAAAATAAAAAATAAAGAAATAAATAGATCTCATGTAAAATTATATAAAATGATAATTATTCCTCCACAACAGTATAAATAATAAAAATGGATTGGAAATAAATTATAGCTTCTTTAAAACTCAAAGAACAACTTTTTGCAGTCTGACAATAACAAAATATAATAAACTCGGATCTGCAAGGTGAAGCTAAAAAAAAATAGCCTATTTTTAAAACCCACAGAACAACTATTGGTGGCCTGGCAATAACAAAATGTTCTAAACTCTAAAGGTGAAGCTGAAATAAGACAGTGGCCATAAAATGCACATGAATTCTGCTTCTGAAAGTTTGCAAGTATCTGAGTCACATTGCAAAATGATATTATGAGGCACTACTTGCACAGGATACTAGCACAAAAGTACCTGATACTATATTGTTACTATGTATAATAAAATGGCTACATTGAAAGAAGCTCTGAAGAAAACTAAGATCAGGAGAAAATTACAAAATCATTAAAAAAGTACACTTTAAAGGCTAAAGCCAGGGACGATAAAGACCTCCCATTGCAGTGGGGCTGCCCCAACACTGCAGGAGTTAAAGGAGAACTATGAGGTGAGTGCTTTTCACTCACCTCATAGTTCTAGCCGACCTGTGACAATGACACTGTCACAGGTCGGCTCAGTAGATCGAGAGGTGAGCGAACACATACCGGCGTTCGCTCACCTCTCGATCCCACGCTAGTTTGTGTCCTCCCGTTACCCTGAGGAGAACTATGGGGAAAAGCCTTAACCCCATAGTTCTCTTTTGACTGCTCATTAATGTCTACAGTATTGTGTAGAGCAGTTTTACTTACCTGATCCATGTTTCTCTGACAGTTGGCTCTCACATTGTCCCTCCTATGCTCTGGCTTGTGGACTGTCCCTCGGCATCCTCACATATAATGCAAGGCCATGGGCCCGGCATTATACATGCTGGTTTTAGCAAGCCTCTGACTGCTGGAGTGGAGTGAAGATGAGGCTGCAGGTGTCGGTCTTGGAGCCTGTGGGATTGCGGATAAGGTAGGTAAAAGTCCTTCAAACAGGTCCCCTAGCCATTAATGAACAAGGATAGCCCCACTGCAAGGGAATTTTTTTTTCCCCCTGGAATAGGCTTTAAGTCTGATTTGAGGACTCAAAATTGGCACAATCATCAAAGTTTAATCCAATTAGAAAGATGGCTATAAATATATGGGCACCAAGGTGATGACCTGTAAGATGTGCTCAGGAACCAACAGAAAAATACTGCTGCCTGACAAATCAGACATGACAAAGATCAGCAACGGTGCCAGTTACCAGCAATATAGTTACCAGTTTTTCAAGCTGCTGTGCCGCTGATTACCGTCACGCATTCTCCTGGCTTTGGTTGACACATATGGGATTTTTACTCTGAGTCTATGATCT
>NW_017306417.1:769215-784534 GCF_000935625.1 Nanorana parkeri
GTGCCATTGAGTTCAATGCACCGCCGCGCTCCCCCCCCCCCCCCCCCCCCCCCAAACACATTGACTGCCATATGATTTTCCTGTTTGTTACTGATAGGAATATTAAAACTAGTTTTTGGAGTTTCTTTGGTCCTCTTTTTTGGTTCAATTGTACAAAGACTTCTCAATTTAGGTGACCCCCGTTGGGAGTCTCCCATTATGTAGAGAGCGGCCAAACCCAAGCTGTTTGCTCAGTTAAGGACATATATTCTGTTGGTTGTGGATCCATATCTTGTGTCCCGCTCTCACCTCTTTGACTTTTCTTGACCTGACTCCAAACAAGTGTTGATGAGTAGTTCTGAAGCTTTTCAGACACATGCTTGATTTTAGGACTATGACTGAAACTGATCAAAGTCAGCCCCACAATTCTCTCATCACAGGGTCACTTAAACTCTTGACTTTTTCGGAACCATTCTGTTACAAACAAATCTGTTCATTTATGGCATGAAAGAATATGAAAGGGAAAAAACTTGCAGCAGTAAATGTATTTAAATGACGTTCTTTCTGTTTAGATAAATATCTTTTTTGGCTGACTTCTGCCTTTAAAAACAATAATGGGGCTTGAAATTTGACTTTTTATTTCTGATTATTAAGCACTGACAAATCCCATGTATGAAGTACTATCTGGCTGCACTCAGTAAATTGCAATGCAAACCAAAAATAAATTTACCTAATGGCGTGGCTCTCGCCTTTGTAATAATAGTATTCCGGCTTTTCTTAGCCCAGCGCGTTGCAGGCTAAACGCAGACAGGCAGAACATATTTTATTATTAAACACAGAGCATGTCATTGAATCTTTACTTTGGGTGATTTAAAAACTAAGTTTATCCTTCTTGGTTTCATTACTTGTTAAAGTACCCAAGCACAAGGAATAAATCATTTTAAACTGCAATCCCTCCAAAAGTGGTTTAGAATAATCTGGGTTACAATGCAGGAAAACACATAATTTTCTTGGCTGGTGACAGTAATCTATGTACATTTGTTCTGGTTGCAGCATTAATTTGAACCTAACAGCAGTGCAATGACTGGCTTGTATTCTGCACTCCTAAAACATAGCCAATCTTTGTTTGAAATGTTTACTTAACCATGCAACAGCCAAGGTAAGCCATGAATGGCATGTTGGGCTGATCACCAGAGAGACAAGAACCAACTGTAGGTTGCTTGGCCTGCAGATCGTCTCAATTACAGCATAGACTAGACGTGCACCCTTTGTCCTGGCATACAATAGCCACAACCGTCATTGAGCAGTTACCATGGAAACAGGGATGCTGACATTCTGGAGCTGGAGAGCTGAATAGAGTCTTAGTTGCCATCCCACATTGGACTCTGTTTTATTAATTAGAAAGTAAAATATTGTCAGATATCTAATGGTGCTTCTAAACTAGGTACACATGACACAAGTAGAAAGATGTGTCTCATGCCTGCATATTACATTACACCGTGTGACATCATTTGTGCTATTATGGATAGGTACACACTGTAGTACTAAGATTCATGATGTAGGAATGAAGGCAGTTCATAATGTAACCATAATAGGAGTGTACTAATGAGCTGTATTTGTTCTCTAGATAGGCGTTTATAAAAGTCGTATGACTTGCATGCCTCTCAAATCAGGGAATAAGTACAGTGGGTGGGAATCTGAAACACTTGGTTCTGAACAAGGGAAAAACCTAAAGCTTGACGTAAAGATATGAACTGCTTCCAACACTAAAGAGTACATCCTAACACGTAATTCTCCCCTACCTGAACTATTGACCTAATTCCAGAAATTGCTTTTTGACTCCTAACATCTCATCTAATACTTAAGCACTAACCTAACGCAACTCTTGACAATGTACCCCCAGTCTAGCCTTCAAAGCTAACACTTAACCTGATCCAAAAATTGAGCTCTTAACCTCTTTACTAACGCTTAACCACTAACTCAACATTTACCCTATTATTTCACCCTTTTCTCAATCTCTGACCCTAAACATCACTTGACTCCTAAAATAGATCCAGATCATTTAACCTCCCACACCTAACACTTAAAGTCACAATATTCTCAGGAGTTAAATTTAAAAATGCATTCAAGTACCCTAACTATTAAGAATAACTTATCAAAACTGGAGAAGACACATCTGGAACAGTTGCCCATGGGAACCAATCAGCTTCTCTCTTCAAGGTGGATGCTAATTTGACATGCACAGTTGCTCCAGTTTTGATCAATTGACCTCATTGTACCTTATTTGTGAATCACTCGGCTGTAGATCCTCAAATCATCTCTGAAATGGTGCTGACACTGTCCTTCCTTCTGGAGGGGGGCTACTTTTGTTCCCCATGGTCCCTGTGTGTGTTGTAATGTGCCCACTGTTCCAAGCTCGCTCCCATGATGGACTACAATCTCATGTTTAGTTTACTAATGTGTATTGAGATTGTAGTCTATCACGGGAGTGAGCTTGGAGCGGTGACTACTTTACAACACACACAGGGACCATGGGGAACAAAAGTAGCCACCCTCCAGAAGGAAGGACAGTGTCAGCATGAATTCAGAGATGATTTGAGGATCTACAGCTGAGTGATACATAAATAAGATGCATTTTTGTTAATAGTTAAGGTACTTGAAGGCATTTTTAAGATTTAACTCCTGAGTTTAGTGTCACTTCAAAACACTTTAACCTAAACCACTAACCCATAGGTGTAAGTGTACATTTAGTAAATGCATACTAACTTACTCTCCCAAGACCTCCTGAGTTAACTTTACTAAAAACCCTCCACCCCAGCTATTTAATCAACTCAGGAGGACAGATATGTTGTGCCTTAAACCACAGCTTTGTCTTCATCCTCCCAATATCTGCACAGTGAGCCCTTACAGACTTGTATATGGCCATGTTCCAAATATCTCAATTTTTTACTGTATATAGAGGACTTACTTTGCAGACACAGCTAGCACCTATTGCTCGTGACGAAGGCAAAACACATTTTTGTCTTGAACCATGTGTTGGCGCAGGCCCCAATGGTCTCCCTAAGGTAAGCAGTTGGGGTGGTGGGTTTCTAGTACAGTTTTGCACAGGATTAGGAAGGGTGGGTTGTGTTTACAGAAATTACACTTACATTTAAACCTAATAGCTGAGATGAGTCCCTTACCACTGACCTTACCACTGACCTTGACACTAACATCACCCCTAAACTAATCTTTAACAATAAAGTAACCTCTGCTGCAGAATGCTTACCTCATCCTGTGCCAGGAGCAGTGGCACTTAAGGTTAACAGACCCATGCGCTAACAGGGAATATCACCCAGCATTACAAATGAATGATCTAAGGGTCTACCATGTCTGCTTATCTGCTCTGTACTTTTAGTGCCTATATACTGTACCCCGTTATTCTAGTAGATCATTCATTCAATTCAGAAAAATGGCATCTGAAGTATGTTGCTTGGACCCTTGTATCCATGCTGAACATCCCTACTAAGAACTAAGACTAGGCATGTGCGTTGCACAGTTCAGTGAGAGCTAGCGCTCTGCCGACCCCACTTTGGGGCCACAGTTCTAGGCAAACGCAGTGCATATGTAACTATAGCAGAAATAATTGACTTTTTATAGAGTGTCCATCTCTAGCCACAGTATTGATTACATAAATACAGACTGGTCTGCCTGTTTTTAGTCTGAGCTAAAATGAGCATCCATAAGAACACCACCTTCAAAAGGGACTTGTACTTCAGGAGTGCACACCTTGTCCACTTCCTGGATGAAACCCCTTTCAGCAATATAGGAACTTCAAGCATGCAAAAACGTGATACATCTGCACACAGGTCGTTGTCCATATAAAAATCTCTTTTACTCTATTACATTAACATGGCAGTACAAAACAATGAACTTCACATTTCACAGAGCAAGGTTTCAGAATATGTCTAACCTTTTATCATCCTAGGAACTGCTAGCTTGGTAAAGGGCTAGAGACAGTCCGAAACATGAAAGAAGAACTTGTTTGTTTTGTACTGCCGTGCTAAGATATTACAGTCAAAGTGCTTTTAATACAAAGATCTGCGTGCAAATGTACAATGTTTTTGAATAAGAACACCAACTTAGTGAACTGTCCCTCCCATAATGGTGATTGTATGAACTGTATGAACAGTGATGCTACATAACGTTTTATTTACCAAAATGGTGCAAGCTGCAATAATTATATATGTGCTGTTGTAAACCATACTATTTTTTTCCCCTTTAATTTCTATAGTAAAGGTGTAACTAAATGGTGGGTATGGGTTACTGCACTGGACAAATAGTCAATGAACTTTGCCATCAATTCAATTCAATAAGGCTTAAAATCAAAATGTTTTTAAGCTATTTCAAATGCTGATGAAATCACTTACAATGGATGCTGCTCCTTGATGGTTAAAAGTTTTAGGGGGTTATTCAGAA
This sequence comes from Nanorana parkeri, assembly GCF_000935625.1. Classification (NCBI taxonomy): domain Eukaryota; kingdom Metazoa; phylum Chordata; class Amphibia; order Anura; family Dicroglossidae; genus Nanorana; species Nanorana parkeri. Next base: position 773,653 of record NW_017306417.1, read on the forward strand.
AGCTGCCAAAGGCAGCCGAGTGAATAACCCAGCCGAAGTGAAATCAGCCATATATCAGCTGCCTTCGGCTGCACTAGCATTTTCAGCTGAGCCCAATTGCAGAAAGACTTCAACTCAGCCGGTCCAACATCTGGATCAGCTAAGCCGAAGCTCCGGCAGCTCACTTGCTGCCGTTCACCCCTGTTCGAGCGGCATTTGGCTTTGCTATTCTGCTCAGTTCCTCCGTGGTACCGAGCAGAATAGCAAATCAATGAGAAGGGTTAAACAAAAAAAGTTGAAAAAATATTTTTAAAAATGTAAATAAATATTAAATGTAAAAAAAATAAAGATTTTTGGAAAAAATTAAAATGGGCGGAGCTAGCAGTGACAGCTAGCACCTCCCAACTGTTTCCTATTGGCTGGCACCTGCTAGAGTCTTCAGCAGGTCCCGGCCAATGAATAACAACTGGGCGGAGCCGGCCGTGACGTCAGTTGTTATTGTTTAATGACAGATCAACGTCCCAAGGTCATTTGGGGATGCTGATCTGTCATTACAACTGGGCACAGCCAGCCGTCATTTGCGGGGCTCATCCCGCTTTGGCTGTCACATATGCCTTTAGCTCGGCAGAGCAGCTCAGCCGCCTTCGGCTGCTGCGCAGGCTATAGTGAATTGCCCGCACAGCGGCCCTTTGGTTCGACTGAACTGAAGGGCTCCAGTGGCTGAAGTGATCCGAAGAATCAGCCAAAGCTACGGCTGGAACCTTCGGCTCCTACATGAATAACCCCCTTAGTTTCCTGTATAATCAGCTGGTCCTCTGAGTACTGGCCCTGATACCCTGTTTTCGGGTGGCTCCTTTCCCTTGCAGGGTCCTATAGAGCCACCCTTGTGTGTGCTAGAAAGCCGTGTGGAGAAACACAGCAAGGCAAGCCACTCCCCTACCCCCAGCTTCCTTCTTCAAGCTAGTAGATGGAGAGCTACTGTGGTCTTCCTTGTAATCTTGCACTAGACTGGACGCTCAGGGAAGGGAACTGACTGTAAGTGTTTGGGCAAACATTCAAAGAAATATGAATGACAATGTATATTTGTTTAAACTTGATTGATTATTGAAAAAAGTTTGAGAGGTAAATACTATTTTAAATATCATCGACTGCAAAGAATGTCATATGTGTGCAACCTAAGGGCTAATAAAGAAAAAAAACATTATGACAAAATCATATGACTTTCTTACAAAGCACAAAAACACAAGAAAAATGAATGCATGGAAAATGTTTGCTTTTAAAATTGTTGTACTGTGCTAGTTGTCATAACAAACCTGCTCATAGCAGCCACATAATTGTTAATTCTATGTTACAGCTTTTAAAAAAAAACAAATTGGGCAACATTTTAATTTTGTTTATTATATTAAAGTTATAAAATACATTATTATCACATTAGATATTACTGCAAAATTACCTATATACTGCAGTCTGTCATTAGCATTAACACAGCCTTTTTTTGTGTCTCTGATTTCCTACTGAAATACTTTTATATTAGGTCCCAACAGTAGTCCTGCTTTGTTTACCAGGGTGACAATGCTGTTTATTCTGCAGTGTGATTATCGCAGTGTTGTCGCCCTGTGCATAGAGTAGTTTAAGATGGACACGTAGTTTTAAATGGACTTTAAAGTGAACAACTAATTAAAACCTACAGTATCTCCAGCTAACATTTTTAATCAGATAATTTTTTTTTTCCTTTTTGTAAAAAGTCGTGAACTATTTGAATAAAAGGCGACAACTGAAAGCACCTCAGCAGGGTTATACAGTTTGTGACAACCTCTGTAACTATCACTTTCACTGGACAGCTTGGTGTGCATGTAAATGTGGAGAAAATTACACATAAATGTATGCAAAATAAAATTCATATACAGAATGCTGTCACTACAGGTACCAACACTTACACAGTTACTAGTATACAATAGTTTTCACTATGGCGGGCCTTAAATATTTTATTGTACTATCTGTGTGTGCACAAATAGTTTTACACTTCACACTTTACTTCTAAGGGCTGCAAACTGTGACCTGAATCTGAGATATTAACTTGACATCATTCTGCTGAGAAGCATATTTCCTGGATCCCAGTGCAATGTCACACTTAAAGCTGGCATCTCAGGAAACTGTATGCTGACACTTAGGGACCACGGCATAAAAAATAACTCAGCGCTCCAGTTTTAGTATAAGGCTGCATTCACATGTGAGCGCTTCATAGCATATTAACGCAGTCAGCTATTGCAGGCAAACCGCAGTGCACGTGGGATTGTCATACAAATCACTCAGGCCTGGTCATATCTCACTGCTTCAGTGCACCATTATAGAAACTGTAGCTTGCATTTTATTATATCAATGGGTGTTTCGGAGGTCATAGGAATTCATAGTAATACAACGTAATACATGTGCAGTGCATACAGTAATGCAGTGATATGCATGTATAGTACAGAAAGTAATTCAGTAACATATTTATGTAGTGCATATAGTAACGCAGTGACATACAAGTGTAGTGCATATAATAATGTAGTGAGATACAAGTATAGTGAATAAAGTATCGCAGTTAGATACATGTGCAGTGCCTATAGTAATGCCGTGACATAAATGTGTGGTTCTTATTGTAATGCAGTGACATATATATGTAGTGCATATGGTAATGTGGTGAGATACAGGTCTGGTGCATATACTGTAGTAATGTAGTGAGACACAAGTGTAGTGCATATAGTATTAAAGTGAGGCACAAGTGTAGTGCATGTAGTAATGTAGTGAGATAGAAGTGTAGTGCATCTAGTAATGCAGTGAGATACAAGTAGTGCATATAGTAGTGTAGTGAAATACAAGTATAGTGCCTATAGTAATGTAGTGAGATACAAGTGTAGTACATACAGCATAGTAATGCAGTGCAGTAATGCAGTGACATAGAAGTGTAGTGCCTATAGCAATGTGGTGAGATACAAGTGTAGTGCCTATAGTAATGTGGTGAGCTAGCAGTATAGTGCATACAGTATAGTAATGCAGTGGCATACAAGTGTAGTGCCTATAGTAATGTAGCGAGATACAAGTGTAGTACGGTATAGTATTGTGGTGAGATACAAGTGTAGTACATACAGTATAGTAATGCAGTGACATACAAGTGTAGTGCTTATAGTAATATAGCGAGATACAAGTGTAGTGCCTGTAGTAATATAGCGAGATACAAGTGTAGTGCCTATAGTAATGTGGTAAGATACAAGTGTAGTGTGTACAGTATAGTAATGCAGTGAGATACACATGTAGTCATACACCACAATATACCATATAACCAGCACACCTAATTTTTTTTCTCTGATGTTTTTTATCAAATAAAAACATACAAAACGCATGCAGCACATGCAAAATGTCTGTGAATGCTCAATACTGCTGTATTTTTACAAGACAAAGTGTGATTCCAACCTAAATGGCCAATGCAATCATGGGCTTACCTTTTATACCACAACGTTTAGTAACACTTGACGTACCAACACCGTATGTACAGCGGATTTTAGCTCCCCGCTCAATTTTTGTTTTCTTCTATATAGGTTTTTCGGGCCAAGCTCTGGTGATCTTGCTGTGAATAGTTCCCAGTCCCCGATATGTTACAGTCAGCTTGTGGAGACCAGCTCCACGCTCAGTACTTCTTCCTTCTTAGACATGCGTTAATGGTGACAGCTGATTTTATTTTTGCTTGCCTGTAAAAAGGTGGACCCGTCCGCTCTATTTATAGGGCCTGAGTCCCGTCTGCCCAGTGCCAGACTTAATTCCTGTCTCTAGAATCCTATTGCTACAGACACCATTAACTTCACCAAGTGTGAACAACAGAAATACTCTTGTTCTTGTACTTTGCTAATTTATTCTGATTATAACCTTGACGATTGAACGATGCAATATTGCTACCCGGCTGGCTTATGTAGTGAGAGCGGGGGCACTGTACTACTGAGCTACTCATATACTTGTGGCAGACAGGCCGAGGATTGGAGGATACATTAATCCCGCAAGCTCAGGTATCAGAACCTGGATTTTATATAGCTGCATGACCAGCCAGTTCGAGGAGCTGATAAATGAAACAGGATTTCTTGGAAAGCAGAACTGCCAGTCAGCGCAGCGCTGCTGGAGGATGTGTCACACAAGGGTGGTGGATGAGGCGTATTAAATGGGCTCCATGATTTGTACAAAAAGAGGACAGGTGATAGTGATTGCTAAATTCTCAAAATTTTTTAATAATGAATCCAGATCAAACGAATATACATAGCCCAGCGAAGTATTTCTTTAAATGTTTGCCCAAATACTTACAGTTACATCAGAACAGCTGGCTCCAACTCTCTCAGTTTAGCTTCCCTGAACGTCCTGTCCAGTACAAGATCACAATGAAGAGCACACTACTTGCTTGGAGAATGGAGAAGCAGGGGAGTGGATTGCTTTGCTGTGCGTTTGTGTTTGTGGAGACACACACAGCTTACTAGCACACACAAGGGAGGCTCCATTGGACCCTGCAAGGGAAAGGAGCCACCCTACAACAGGATATCAGGACCAGTGCTCAGGGGACCAGTTGTTTATGTAGGAAGCTAAAGCATTTACACATCGAGAAACAGCTTCCATTGTAAATGATTTACAGGAGAACTATGGGGTTAAGTCTTTTCCCCATAGTTCTCCTTAGGGTAACGGGAGGACACAAACTAGCATCCTCCCGTTACCCTAGGCTCAGTATACCGCGAGCTGTAGCTTGCGGTATACTGAGACGCCACAGTATACCGCGAGCAGCTGCTCACGCTATACTGAGACGCCGCAGCTGAAGCGGATCCCGACAATTGTGCTGGGATCCGCCCAGCTGTGTGACTGACAGCTGGCTCTCAAAGGCAGAGCCAGCTGTACCCGCCCCTTCCCCCGTCCATTCCGTCAGTCAGCGCTGGCGGATCGGAGCGGGGAGGGGGGAATCCAGCCCCTCCCCTGTCACGGCAGAGAGCCGTGACACGATCGAGAGGTGAGCGAACGCCGGTATCTGTTCGCTCACCTCCCGATCTACTGAGCTGGCCTGTAACAGTCTCATTGTCACAGGTCGGCTAGAACTATGAGGTGAGTGAAAATCACTCATCTCATAGTTCTCCTTTAATCAGCATTTGAAATAGCTTAAAAACCTTTTGACTTTATTATCATGTTAGGTACTAGTCAATGGCATGAAATTTGCAGACCATTTGAATTAAACGGGGCCCAGCAATACCATCAGCCCTGTCCTATCTGGGTGCATTATGGTTTAATTAGGCCTCATTCTGATGTGCAATATTGGGAAGATACTGTAGTTTGTCATATTCAGAGGCGGACAAAAGCTTCTGCTTTTTATGCTATGGCTGCATATAAAGTAAACTGGCCACAGAAACTTAGCATATAGTGAGCTACTGCCACTATTTTCTGACAGCACAGAGCCATGCTGCAGCTGGGAAGAGAAGCCTTGGCCTGATTGACTGCTGGCTCTACCTCTCTAGAGCCAGAGGCAGCTGTGCCTGCCCCCTCCCCTGTCTGTCCCACCAACGAGCACTGAAGGAACAGAGAGGGTTCTCCCTGCAGGGAGCAGTGACTGGCAGTCATCACTCTCTGCATGGAGAAGACCTAGAGCTGAGCAATTAGTGGTATGTGATCACTCAGCTCTTGATCTATAGAGTCGGCATGTGACACCTGAAGTGTCACACCGACTCTAAGTATTGGGAATATTGTATTGGGTGCATTTTACTCTCCCAATATGTCTCCTTTAAATATATAGATTTATGGAATAGAATCTGAAATAACAAATTTTATATATGCCTGCATATACTAAAACGATATTCCGGCATACATTAATTCATTTTCAGTACACGCCGGCGGCCATATTGGCCGCCAGTGTGTTCTGTGCATTCCCGCCACCATCTTGGAGGCAGGGCGTATAACGTCACATGACGGTGATGTCACACGCTGAATGGTGCGTTCTGTGCATGTGCGCCGCTATTTTGGATCAGATCTAGGCCTACATCAAGATGGCGGCGCTCGAACATGCGGGCGCTGCCATCTTGGTGTACACCAAGATCTACTCCAAAATGGCGGCACGCGCGGGCCAAACGAACCGGTGGCAGATATGGCTGCCGCTCGTTCTGCGGTTTCAGTGTGCGGTTTCGGTTTCGGAGGCCCGTTGCCTCCAAATCCGAAATAACATAAAAATGTGTTTCCTTTGATGAAACGAATGAAAACGTTTTTCGTTTTCATTTGTTTCGTCTGAAAACTAATTTTTTTGTTTTTTACACGTCTAATTATTTTTATACAGGATTTATATAGCGCCAACAGTTTGTGCAGCGCTTTACAATGTAAGGAAGACATTACAATCACAATACAATTCAAGACAAGATGGTAAGGAGGGCCCTGCCCCGTGAGCAGAATTGAAAACATAAGCCATAATACATACATGATACAAGATACATAATGGGATGGATATATAACACTGAGAATAAGCCTCTTGTTGTAGAAGCACAAGGAGGAGATAATAAAAACGATTCCGAATTATGGTAGTGGCAGCCTAGACTTGTATGGTATGAAATGAGGGAAAATAAAGATTTCAATCATTCTGTAACTTTTAGCATGTGTTCTTGGTACTATATTGGTCTTATCCTGGATGCTACGTAACATTTTGGTTTATTTACTCAATAGCTCTATTCAGAGCAAGATCCATTGCTTTCATTATTTTTAGCTGTGAGCGTTGGTTCATATGAGGATTGAATATTGAAAGGAATGATGATATAGGAAAGGCTCAGGGCAGAAGTGTCCTTCCGTATTTTAAGTTTAGCAGCAATAAGAGTTCGAGAAATGAGTGCTCTGGGATTACCAAGAGATTAAGAGCTCCAAAGCAGATGGAAAATCTTCATCAGAAAGGTGAGTGTTACAGTCTGTAAGAAGTTACAGCTCCTGTGGCCAAATTCAAAGATATGACACCAGCTGACACCAGAAAATAAAAGCAGGCAATAAGCACCTTAAGGTCCCTTTAATAAAGCAGGTTCTAGAGCAGGAGTAACCAAATGTCGCCACTCCAGCTGTTGTGAAACTTCAAATCCCGTCAAGCATCTGTCTCTGGAAGTCATGTCTGTGGCATTCAGAGTCTTGCAAAGCCTTATGGGAATTGTAGTTCCACAACATCTAGTGGGGCAAAGTTTGGCTCCTCCAAGAGTACTCCCACACCCAGGGACAATTGGTGTGTAAAAACTGACCAGCAGCTTTAAAGTTGAAGCCCTGATCATGGTTCTGCATTGCAGGCCTCTCTATCGGAGTGAGATCAGTACATTCCATCAATGGATCCCAGGCCAGAATTCTGACCTGGGAGCAGGAAACAGCCCCACTCTGATAAATGTTGATTCACTCAACTATTGCCTTCTCCGTTATACTCGGTTGACAGCTTTTATGGTTGAGTTTTGCCACAAATCTGTTTTAAAGTGGACCTTTACAGGTCTGCTTAAATACATTCCCGATGTTTTGATATCCATCAGTATAATTGTAAAAGTTCTACCTTTGATCATGAAAAAGTTATTTTCGAGCTCCAGTCAGGGGACTTTGCCTAGGCTGAGATAAGGCCATCAATCTGCTGCAGGCAGGAGGAAGCATTTCTTCAGTCCTCTCTCCCCCAGGGATCAAGATATTGTATGTTGAAGTGTGAGATTGAAGTAGGTGGCTGATCTGTGCCAGACAATTGTGAATACAGGCAGAAACTGAACTGGCATCAGGAGTTATATGGTTGTGTCAACTTTTAGCCAGCACCTCAAACCAGAAAGTAGATGACCCTGGATGATGCCTAAACAGAGATGACTCCATCCTTATGGAGAGAAAAGCAGAAGAACACATTGACAGGTGGAGTACTGTTATCTCTGTGAGAGGTAGGAAATACCTGAAGGGTTACACAAGTGCATGCACAGTAAACTATATTTGAACTTCTCTTATTTGCTCTCTGGAGATGATCTCAGGCTTGGACTGAAAGTGGTCTGAACCTGACCTCCTCCGAACCCAGAAGCTACTCACCCAACCAACTGCAGGCTGAGGAGTCCCCCATCCTGCATCTGCACAGAAAAACAAAGGAGCGGGAAGCCCGTGCTGACACCATTGAACTTTTATGTCCACATAGCCCAGTTAAGTCAATGTCATTGACCAAATATAGACATGTGACCATATAAGGTCAATTACATCACTGCATCCCGCCTCTTTGCTTATGTGCAGCTGCGGGCAGGAAATCAGTTCTTTCCACATTCAAAGGAGCTCCTTCTGTGCTCAGAGGACCTCAGGTTCTGTTAAATATACCATTAAAAGTGTTTGTACTGTCGTCACTTAAGGGACCGTAATATACAGGGGTACGGGTACTCCTAGAATGAGATCCTAATAGGTTGGACTTGATGGACTAATGTCTTTATTCAACCTCAAATACTATGTAACTATGTAACTTTCTTGTATTTTAACTTCAATAAAAATGTATATGCAAAAAAAAAAAAGTGTTTGTACTGTCTGTTTAACCCCTTCGTGATGGGAGACGTACACTGTATGTCCTTGCCACAAAGTGCCCAAATGACTGATCACTTACACTGTACATCCCACCACAAAGTGCCCAAATGACTGATCACGTACACTGTACGTCCCGCCACAAAGTGCCCAAATGACTGATCACTTACACTGTATGTCGCTGCCACAAAGTGCCCAAATGACTGGTCACTTACACTGCACCTCCCACCACAAAGTGCCCAAATAACTGATCACGTACACTGTATGTCCCTGCCACGAAGTGCACAAATGACTGAACACATACACTGTATGTCCCTGCTACAAAGTGCCCATGTGACTGATCACACACACTGTACGTCCTGCCACAAAGTGCCCAAATGACTGATCACGTACACCGTACGTGATCAGCTATTTACAGCTGTCAAAAGCCAGTAACCGCTGAGATCAGCTCTCTGAGATCAGCGGTTATCGTTCATTAATGGATGCCTCAATATTAAGGCATCCATGAATGAAATAATTACGTTTTGACAGATGCCTGATCGCTTGTATCGATCGGGTATCTCACAGTGATAGCAGTGCGGTACATACCGCACTCACGATCACTGTTTGACAGTTGAACATACGGGGATTAGGAAATCCTCATTCATCAGCTTTTTGCTACATGTTTCAGCAATAGAAATATTTGGCAAAGTGTTTCTTTGTTGAAACATTGTACCAGACTTCTGATCGTTCCGGGAAGTCTTCAGTGAGATCTGACCCTAAAATGCTGCAGGATCAGCATTTTAGGATCAGTCACTAAGGTTTTTCATAGCTGTACCTAAGTTTGGAGGAGCCTAATAATAACCAAAAATAAAAAAAGTAATTAAATGATCAAGCAGTCATAGTGAGATCCATTCACAATGACTGCTTTATATAATTGACATAAAAAAGTGTAAAAAAAAAATTGGAAAAAATTAATTTAAAGAAATAACAAATATTGTTATTATTATTATTATTGTTATTATACAGGATTTATATAGCGTCAACAGTTTGTGCAGCGCTGTACAATATAGGGAAGACATTACAATCACAATACAATTCAAGACAAGATGGTAAGGAGGGCCCTGCCCCTAAAGGGCTTACAATCTAAAAGGAAGGGAAAATATTAGAGGTGCACCGAAATGGAAATTTTAAAACCGAAACTAAACCGAAATAAAAAAAATGTCAGGCCAAAACCGAAACCGATACCGAAAATGTTTTTTATTTTCATTTTTTAAAATATTTTATTTTTTATACATTTTTTAATTTTTATTTATTAATTCATTTTGTATTAAATATTTTTATTTTTTACTTTACTTTTAGGGGCTTCGGGGAAATATTAGGTGTCTAAACAGACCCCTGATATTTACCTTTTAAAATAGAAAAAGAGATTGAGAACACAGAGTCCTCAATCTCTTTTTCTGTGTCCCCTGTTATCAATGAACATGAATCCTCTATGAGTGTTCCTGTTCATTGATAACATAAGAACATTGTTTGTTTACTATAACTACAATTATGAATGAATGGAGGTGATGTAGGGGTGATGTAGATCACTCCCATTCATTCATAATTGAGGATATAGTTAACATACCATATCCTCAATTATGTACACACACTCAGCGATCACTGATCACTGAGTGTGTGTACCTTGCTTTTCTCTCTGACACCCTGTCACAGGAGGCTGAGCAAGCGATGCAGAGAGGAAAGCCCAGCCTCCTGTGACAGCGCGGGTTGTCTCCGCCCCCCACACCACTCTGCCGGACTGTGATAGATGGCTGAGCGGTGTGGGAGGAGAGACGCCGGCCGCTCACAGCGCTCTCGTCCTGCAGCGCTCGGCCGGCTGTCACTTTCTTTTCTCCCCGCTGGAACACAGAGCAGTGCCCAGTGCTCAGGGGACCAGGTGTTTGTGCAGGAAACTAAAACTTTTAAATATCGAGGAGCAGCATCCATTGTAAATTATTTAATCAGCGTCTGAAATAGCTTAAAAACCTTTTGACTTTATTAAAACTAAACCTTAAACAGCGTTATAAGCCCTGCCCAGTATTCTGGACTACAGAACATTATGGAGAAAGGGAAAGAGGAGGTGTTCTGTAGTGCAAACACACTTCCTGCTCTAGGGTTACAACTGTCCTCCTACATAGATACAGTACATTCAGTGAGTGTCGTCACCCTAGAACACGAAGTGTGTCACTGGCAGGATCACCAGATGAAAATGAAGGGAAAAAAAAGGCTAAAATACAAAACAAATACAAATACAACCACCACATCTAAGGACTGTAGGCTGCAGTGTATTACATTTTTAGTCTCAGGTTTAGATACATTTAACATTAAAACTATATCTAATGCTAGTTCT
>NW_017306417.1:784654-788044 GCF_000935625.1 Nanorana parkeri
TATATATAAAATATATATTGGCAATGTCAAGTCTTTGTGCTATGGGAAGCGGACGAAGAGGAAATCTTAATTAAATAATACAAGAATTGATTTTAGGCTGCATTAGCCGCATTTGACAAGTGAGACATATACTTGCTGACATGTATATGATTTTGCTGGAAGCAGTCTTCTCCTCCTCTGATCATACACACGCTGGATCCCTCCTAGTAACGTGTAATTCCCTTTATGCTTTTTTGTAAAACATATTTATTGTTACAGTACCTGAAACTTGCTAGCAATGTAATTTATTTGACAGATTTATGTGACTGGGAGTTCCATACGGCATTACCTCTCTCCATGGTACTAATATGGGTCAAGGTGACACATAATATGCTGGCATATTAAAACCCAGCTTGTTTCCCTTTCTATTAATTTAGAGTATGGCCGCTCACATCTGCTCCTTTTTCTTTTATGACATATTGCTGTGCAGTCAGTTCTGGAGCCAAACTCAGATTTCAATGGGAAATAAAAATAATCATCATAATAATCATCATCGTCAGATTTAAAGGAAAATTCCAAAATAAATAAACAATGCAGACTTCTTCATAAAAGAAAAAAATGTGCATTAGGTATTTTTTGTTTTGCAGTACATCATTGCAAATGTGATCAGTGGTGCAATGCTCTGGCACCTGCAGACTCTTATATATTGCGGCGTCAATGTACACAGCCCTTTACAGAATTACACATTCACATCAGTCCCTGCCCTCAAGGAGCTTGCAATCTAAGGTCCCTATCTCACATGCATACATACAGGGCTGATTTAGGCAAAAGCCAAATAAATTAACCTCACAGCATATCTTTGGAGTGTCAGAGGAAACTGGAGTAGCTGCAGGAAACCCACGCAAGCACAGGGAGAACATGCACACTCCTTGCAGATAGTGTCCTGAGTGGGATTTGAACCATGGACCCTCCAGTCCATCCTTCCATACTGAGGTATGGACATTAGGTATCATGGGCAGGAGGAAGTCTCAATGGACTACAAGTGCAGTAATGTCACATTGATATTATGTCAGGTTTCATTAAAATGGAAATCTTTATGCCTTCTCTTTCTGGACCCAAATCCCTAGACACAAATTAAAGTGACATTAAAGTCAAGATGTTTTTAAGTGATTTCAAATGCTGATGAAATCACTTATATTCGATGCACCTCCTTGATGTTTAAAAGTTTTAGTGTCCTGCAGAAATAGCTGGTCCCCTGAGTACTGGCCCTGCTATTGTGTTTCTCTCATTAGCTTAATTAACATAAAGTGCAAACCCCTCACCCCTCACAGCCCCTCCTAACATTACAAAGGAGGAGAAGTCAAAAGGAAATTTTAACCCTTAAGAAGCCAAGAAACCCTAACCCAAGTGAAAACCATTTAAACTGCAAGAAGCATCTTTTTAATATTTTATTAGCTCATTCTATGTGAATGGGAACATGTAACAAATATAAAATAGGTGTTATCCCAATTTGGCTGCAAAAGTGGAAGTACACTTTAAGCATTCACAATACGTTTTTGCTTCATTCTTTGGTCTGCTTTCTATGAAATCTGTGCTTTAGAGACATAATATATGCACCGCTTTGGTGTGTGTTGGGGTACTAAAACGAGAGCATAACTGATGGAATATTGTTCAGATCTGTGTACTGAAATACAATTCTGTTCTATCTGCTAACGGCACACAGGAGGCCAGACTAACAATTGTTAGGCATTGATTTTTATGTCCGACAAGCAAGATTGGAAGTGGACTTCAACCCTAAATACCCTGAGAATAGCGAATGATGAAATGTCGACTTTCTCTTTGTGCCAAAAAAAAAAAGTATGATAGCTTGCCTTGTTCCCTAAAGTACATCTATTGGATATTCAGAAGCTCAGCTCAAGACTTGTAAAGATGTTTTATTTTTTGACATTTTTTTCAGTGTGATCAATGATAAGTAATTATTATGCGTATCTGCAAGAATAACCACGCTAAGCGCTATGCCCACACAGATCAGTGAAAATCCACTCTGGCTCTGACTTCACTGAATGAGCTCCAGTTTCCACTGATGGGGCAAACCGGGAGTGAATCATGTGATCAGACATGTCTGTGTTGGTTCTCATTCATCTAGGTCATGGTATATCTGTAAAAAAAAAAAAGTCAAGGCAACTGGACTTGCTGTATTTTTCTTGAAAACGTTTCACTGGTCATCCAACCTGTTTGGATGACCAGTGAAACATCTTAAAGAAAAATACAGCAAGTCCAGTTGCCTTGACTTATTTTTCACAGATAGGTGATCAGACAGTTCATTAATGTGCGCCAGTCATGATCATATGACTTCCACCCCTTGCTCTACTGTGTCATGGCATAGGCCAGGTTCACACCTGTGTGATCCATGACCGTGCACAATACTGCGCGTATGTCTGTGCGGTCACGGAGTCGCCCACCACCGCAAATCGCGCTGACGGTGCTATTCTTTTCTAATGGCACCCCAGTCAAGCCGGGCGGATCCCGCGGTTTCCCGCCGGGAAATCCGCCCATGCAATCGAACATGATCAAATGTAACCATTGAAATCAATGGGGCCGTGTGGCAATCATGCAATTGTGCACGATCGCACGGTCCTGGGAGGCGCATCCCGGATCGCCCAGTTCTGCGCTAGCCCTTAGGTAGAAGGCTGCACCGCCACTTCACACAAGTAGAGTAAGTGTGTGAACTTCTGACCATAGTGTAGAATGACATTTCACATTAATGTATACTTCCTGAGATATACCAGCTCAGCACTAAAATGAATGGGGATAGCTCTTTCCTTTTAAAAACAACCCACTAAAAGGCTTAAAGTGGAAAAATATAATTTTTAAGTCACTCTGTGGCTTACAAAAAAAGAAGTGCCTGTACAGAAACAAAAATGTCACACTTATAAAAAGTCCAGTTTCTGATATAAGAATACATTATCTTAGAAAATTGCTCAGCAGTAATAAGGGCAAAATTCTAACTCATTCATTTACATCAGATTTTCTTTAGGGCCAGTTCACACCATTGGGGCTGCGCTCGCTCCTTTTTCCAATGTTGCCCCAATGCACAGGCGGGGCAATTTACACCTGCATTGCTCTGCGCTATTGTTCTGCGCTATCTACCAATAGACCCTAATGAAATGTCACGTGTGGCAGTTCAATAAAGTTCTAAAAAAAATAAAAATTTAACAGTGATATGTGTTGGGATCTGTCAGCACACAGTACCATGGTGTGAGCAGTCTCTAAATGCTATCAACATGGCCACAACTCAATCCTGTTAATAATATTTATAATAATAATAATACCAATAATAATAATAATGTATTTGTTTTATTAAAGTTTTTTTAAAATCATAAACATTTTTTTAAGCAGAAAACAAAATTT
>NW_017306417.1:789107-792823 GCF_000935625.1 Nanorana parkeri
CACGATTCATAATTCCTACAGATAACATCATCATCACCGACCTTATATTGACAATGGCAAGGAGCAGATAATTATGACTTATGCTTCTCAATATATACAGTATATATAATCTCACATACTGTATATATAATAATATGCTGTATGCTTATTTTCTATACAGGGACATCTTTGTTGGGCATAATTTCTTTTTAAGGGGATGGTCCACTTTAATAGAAACTTGTTAATACTTTTTAGTTTAATTGCAAAGAGGTATTACAGCTTTTTCTGCTGCTATTCTCGGCTTTGCTCAATCATGCCTGGAATTGTGTTTACCCCTCAGGGATTGTTATAAGAACATTTAAGCTAAAAAAAACAATGTGCCCATATTTCTCCCACATTAACTAGTTATAAAGAGAACTCCAGCAGAGAGCATCATTCTGACATGTTTCATTATCTCACCTGGAGCCTGAGAAAATGTGTTTTTCTTTACAATTCTGCAGCTGTATCAGAGCTACAGAAAATAAAAGTGTTACCTGGATAGGGATGCCATCTTTTCTTCAAGTGGAACCTGAACCCACGAGAAGAGACAGCCAGGTGGAGAGAGAGAGAGCAAGGAGAGACAGCCAGGAGAGGGAGAGAGGAGGGGGACAGCCAGGAGAGACAGCCAGGAGAGACAGCCAGGAGAGGGAGAGAGGAGAGACAGCCAGGAGAGAGAGAGAGAGAGTGGAGGGAGACAGCCAGGAGAGGGAGAGAGGAGGGAGACAGCCAGGAGAGAGAGCAAGGAGAGACAGCCAGGAGAGGGAGAGAGGAGAGGCAGCCAGGAGAGAGAGAGAGAGAGAGAGGAGGGAGACAGCCAGGAGAGAGAGAGCAAGGAGAGACAGCCAGGGGAAAGAGTGAGGAGAAACATCCAGGGGAGAGAATGAGGAGAAACATCCAGGGGAGAGAGTGAGGAGAGACAGCCAGGAGAGAGAGTGAGAAGAAACAGCCAGGGGAGAGAGTGAGGAGAGACAGTCAGGAGAGAGAGCAAGGAGAGACAGTTAAAAGAGAGAGCCAGGAGAGAGCCAAGGGAGAGAGAATAAGGAGAGACAGCCAAGAGAGAGAGAGAGAGAGAGCGAGGAAAGACAGCCAGCAGAGAGAGTGAGGAAAAACAGCTTGGGAAGGAAACGAGGAGATATATCCAGGGGTGGGAGAGACAGCCAGGAGAGAGAGAGGAGAGGCAGCCAGGAGAGAGAGCGATGAGAAACAGCCAGGAGAGCGAGTAGAGACAGCTAGGATAGAGTGCAAGGAGAGACAGACAGAATAGAGAGCAAAGAGAGAGTGTCAGGGAGACAGAGTGAGGAGAGATAGCCAGGAGAGGGAGTGATGAGAGACAGCAAGGATAGAGACAAAGAGAAACAGCCAGGGGAGAGAGGGGAGACAGCCAGGAGAGAGAGTGAGCAGAGATGGCCAGGAGAGAGAGAGTGAGGAGAGCCAGAGGAGAGAGAGAAGAGACAGCTAGGAGAGAGAGTGAGGCGAGAGCTGGGTACTGGGTAGGCACAATTATTTCTAAAGATTCCCTATAGTATAGGAAATCTTCATTCTGAGTACAGTTCCATGACCAAAAACTGTTGGCTGTTATTTTGAGGCCATAAAAAGACAACGATCTTAGGCTTTGTCAACAGAATTAAAGTGTATTTAAAGCCACAATTTTTTTTTTTTTCTTTTAATTAGGGCTGATAATGATTACAATTTTCGTGTTCGATTAATCAAATTTTTTTTAATCGATTAAACTTTTAATCGAATATGGTTAAAACTTCTGTACATAATTTTTTTTTGCTATCTGTGTCATATTGGGAAGATTTCCCTGTACTTCCTGTCCTGTAGACACAACAGGACGTGGAAAGAAAATCTCTCAAAAGTGAGAAAAATCCACTCTTTGTTTCCATATTTCTTTGTAGACTACAGAACACTTCCCCCAATGTTATGAAGAAGAGGAGGTGGTATTCTGTTGTGTGGCCCTAGGTTTACAACACTGCTCCTCCATAGATACAATACAGTGAGTGAGCGTTTTCTCCCTAGGACAGGAAGTATGTTACTGGCAGGATCACCAGGTGAAAAAAGGGAAAACAACGGACAAAAAAACAAATGCAGGCACCACATTTGAGTATTGGTAATCTGCAATCAGGGCCGGTGCTGCTGCCTAGGGTGCAGACTCGGCCACTCACCCACCCACGGTGCCCCCCATTTCAAATTACAAAAAACAATAGCAGGCTGGCTATTGCCCCCGCCCACTGAGCAGAGGCACGGAACTGAGAGACATCTAGTCTGCTCAGTTGCTGGTGTTTCAATAGCCAGTCTGCTATTGGCTATTTCAAATTAAAATAGCAGTAGCAGTCTAGCTATTGTCCCGGTTGCTTACATCCATCTATTGCCCATGGAAGCTAGCCGGCAGGGGAATGAGATAGTAATGTGTATTCTAACATTGCCTAGGGCGCAAAATGTCTAGCACCGGCCCTGTCTACAATATATAACATTTTGTTCTAGATGTGCTTTAATGCATTACAAAATGAATACTTTTTCTTAGCTCGGCATATGTGCATTGTGGTTGGGTTACCACTATTTTTCAAAGAGTGTTGGGGTGCCATTCGAAAAAACTGAATCTGGAGCAATTTCTCCCTTGCTTGCATGTCAGCGCCACTTGTCTTATGCACCACCCACCCTCCTTTATTGCATGTTAAATTCACAGGCATACATTTAATATTATTATTATTAAAGCAAATCTGAAATTGTGGTAAATTGATCTTTGCACTCTGTACATATTAAATCATATGCATCTTTTATTATTTGCACAGTCTTATTCCGCTAACACAATTCAGATGTGCTTTGCATTCACTGCTTTTCATCTCAGAAGAATAGTGTTGTATAAGTGGTATAAGTGGTACCATGAACAATTATTATTATCCTTATTATTATAATAATACTGTAGTTATCCTTTATATTCACTATAACAAGACTATTTCTTTTATGTTCTACAGTTTTCAGGACCTACATATGAAAGAGGTCAACGCTACAAATGTTTTTTTTAAAACAGAAGTTTCACCTATTATTCCACTCTTTTATTAAGGACTGACAATGAAAGATGCAACAAAAGATCAGTATAAGAAAATAGTGAAACAATAGATGTAAACTAAAAATTAAAAAAAAATGGGCAAAGAAGGCCAAAACGTAGTGAACATGAAAACAATACAGTGCAGTTATGACATTCTTTCCCCAGCTTCTCTCTATTGGGAATAATAAACTGAGGTGAGTAAAGGGTAAGGAAAACTCCTAAGGCCTACTTCCACCATTGCATTGTGCTAAAGCCAGGGTATCCATGCTTTTAGTGCAAGCTATTGTACAGTGCAATGCACCGCATGCTAGGTGCTAGACATGTGCATTTTATTTTGTTCCGATTTAAACATGCGGATGTATCCAAATAAAGAAATAATGAAACCGAACTATCTGAATTTTCTGATAACTAAAATTTTGGATGAATTAATGAATTTATGTTGTTACTTGTCAAAATAAATAAACAAAGAAAAAAGCATGAGTCTACTCCCGAATTTATACCAGACCTGTTAGGTCTGGTAGGAATTTTAGAAGGGACCCCAATGCCAAGAAATAAAAAAAAAAAATGTGGGGTCACCCATAAAATCCCACACTAGACCCTTAATCCGAGCAGCAGTCTAGCTGAGCAGGAAAGGGGTGGGGGGGGGGGG
>NW_017306417.1:792850-884063 GCF_000935625.1 Nanorana parkeri
GGGGGGCGAGCGGGCGGGGGGAGGGGGGGGGGGGGGGGGGGGGGGGAGGGTGAGCGTGCGCCCCCCTCCTGCATCAAACCAGGCCACATGCCCTTGACATGAGGAGGGTGCTTTTTTCTTGTTCCCATGTTGATGAGGACAAGGGTCTCTTCCCCACAACCATAGCCCGGTGGTTGTGGGGGTCTGCAGGCAGAGGGGGCTTATCTGAATCTGGGTGCCCCCTATCACTGCAGGACAAAGCAGTACACACTATTGTGGTACCATGTGTATAGCTGAGCTGCAATGCATGGCACTGCAATAGTGTGCTTTGCATTGTCATACAGTGAAAAAAGTAGTGACCGTAGACCCAAGTCACCATTGGGGTGCCATTTAGAATGAACAGCAATGCAATGCACCAGTGCACCTAGTATGCGGAGCATTGAACTGTGCTATAGCATGTGCTAAACGCACAGATACTGTGCCTTTAGTGCAATAGTATGGTCTGAATAGGCCCTTAAAGGGCATGTCTAGGGGAAAAAAAAACATATTTTGTACACTGTTGCAATACATGCACATTTCCCCATGTTTTGTCCCCTTAAAAAGCTGCAAATATAGAAAATGACCTGTTCATCCTGCTGGAAATCCAGCTCTCAACATCCTGCTTGAGCTGACAGCAATAAAATCCCAAACAGTGTTGTAAACCCTGCCAGCTTATTATCTACTGGACTACAGAACACCTATCCCTTATGTTATGGAAATGAGAACAATAGAGGAAGGTTGTAGTCCAGAAAGAGGATAAGAACACTATTTTAAATAATACAGCGGCTGACATCACTTTATCTCAAAAGTTATATGAAAGTGAATTCTGATGTGATTTTCATATCTTTACATATTTGCTGTCTGTTACTTTCATGATTATACTTCATATAGCGAGTGACAGCAGTGAACAACTGCTGGCAACTAGAAAGTGACAACACCACACAGAGAACCTGTTGTTTTTAATGTGTATTAGCAGACTGATAGACCTGTATTGAGAGTTAGGTAACACAAGGCACAATCACTACCCAGTACTGCTAGGCCAGAATCAAGGGCTGCATGTTCTATGAGTATATATGATTTCTTCTATAGACATGCTGTATGTATTTACAGACTGAAATGGAAATTAAGGTATTTCAAACAATAACACACACTAATAACATGCCATTTGTGGCAATTTGTACAGAATGCCCCAATAAATCTCATGTATTTCTTGCTATGGTTGTGATAATTAGAACAAGGGACCAACATTGGCATTTCTTGCCTGTTTTAGGAAATCAGATGACCATACACAAAAAAAAGAATGATAATTTTTTATAACATTAATGTAGAAAGTGGCGGATGTGGAAAAAAATAATAATTATAATTATATATACATATATATATAGTGGACTATTGCCCGCTATATGCTGGCAGCGCAGAGCCACACTGCAGCTGGGAAAGATCCTATGAATATTGCCGGGATCCAACCAGCTACCTGATTGACAGCTGACTCGGCCTCTCTAGAGCCAGAGCAAGCAGTGCCCGCCCCCTCAACCCGTCTGTCCCTCCAGTCAGCACTGGATGAACAGAGAGGGGAGGGTGGAATCCCTGCGGGGGCAGTAACTGCCAGTCGTCACTCTCTGCAGGAAGAGGCCGTGAGCTGAGCGATCAGCGTTATGTGTTCGCTCAGTTCTTGAGCTATAGAGCCGGCATGTGACAGCTGTAGTATCACACATCAGCTCTAACTATGGGAATGAGTGCATTTCAATCTCCTCATAGTTCTCCTTAAACCCCTCTACTTCAACCCCTGACAATCATGTACCAAGCAACCCTCCTGTAACCTCAGTCACCATGATTCTCCATTCAATGACCCGCATACATCAGTGACATGTGCCACCAGTGCTGACTCAAAGCTACACATTATTGGTGGAATTTACTACATTTATTACTACATCTGGAGCAGACAGCATTTGGAGCAGCTGTGCATTGTAACCAATCAGCTTCTCTCTTCAGCTTATTTAGTTAAGATTTGAAAATTAAAGCTACAGTAGAAGACGTTTGGTTACTGTGCACAGATGCTCCAGATTCTGACTGCACCAGTCTTAGTAAATTCCCCTCTTTGTATTTCAGAAGACTATAAGGGGGGGATTTCGGGTTGAGTGAGGCTGGGCATCCTTTAACGTGGTAGTACTGCGTCAGTTACTGAACTGAACAGCTTGAAGCTTGTTTTTTAACAGAATTTTTTTCCGTGAAACCATCAAACTTGATTTAAACCACCTAAATCGCCAAAATAATGTGTCCACATTGTTCACATGCTGTAGATTGTTCTTTACATAAGAGATACATTTGAGTGTCGCAACCTGAACTCTTGTGAGCATTTGTTGTATAGTTGGGTTTACCGGTACCAACCTCTGTTTTGTGGCTCTTTTTTTCATACTGGTGTATAGAAATGCAGCACATGACAATAACAGAACTTAAAAAGAAAGGTCCAGAGACTCTTACCCATGGATCCTGTTACAGAAGCATCCTCTTGCTCTTTCTGCTCCGCTTCCCTAAATTTCCTGTTGGGGAAGCAGAGTCCAAACATCCCAACTGCCCCTCAAATCCCTCTGTTCCTCTTTCCTCCTCAGTTGTCCCTCTAACTATTTAACTACCTAAAGTGTCATTCTGTATTAAAACCTTTATCTTATCTCTTAATATTCTTGTTTATTATTTCAAAAATTCAGTATAAAGGAAACGTAATGGTGAAAAAAAAAATCAGTTCTGGGTTTAACCAATCATTTTTGTCATATAAATTCTAAATGGTCCACATAACTGGGGGCATGGCAGGGGGTGTGTCCATTGCCTAAATACATTGTGCTGGAAGGTGTCCCCCTTTCTCATTTCAGAAAGGTGGGAGGTATGAGGGTCACATGATCCCCTCCTCGGGATTACATGTAACATGCACTGTTTTTCCGCAATGCACTGCAACCCACCTCAGGTCAGCGTTGCAGTGTGAACAAGGCACATATAACACATTTGTTTTCTGTGTGCCCTAGTGGTGACCGGTGTTGTTCAGGGGCCCTAACATTTGAAGTTCCTGAACCCAATGTAACTCTGCTGCTGACATTTTTTTATCAGTATCACTTTAAGTACAGATTGCCTTTAAAAACATGGCCACGGGAGGTGACAGTCAGGATATATCAGCATATGTGAAGCCCATTTTTATATTTTTCATGCAATGTGCGCAATATCATGAGGGAACATTACAATCCCGGCATGGTGCTTTCAGTATTCAGCCCCTGTTGTCATGAACTCAGCACCTTACTCATATGCTTGATATCATATCTACAGATTACTTAAGGGTTTATTTTTACAGAACTACCTTGCAGGGGTGAACCGCAGCAGTGCAGTCAGGGGATACAAATAGAAATATGACTTGTTAAAATCATTAACGCTATTTATAGTGATAAATTAAACCTGACAGAGTTGTATAAATAAGGACTTCCTTTTCACATTGCATTTTAATCAGAAGTTGCGTGTATTTCCTGCTGAAAGAAAAATAGAAGTGTGTGTCTGGCATATGGTATGGGAGCTGTATGGAGAAGGAACAGTAGAATAGGGTCACAGATTGGGTTTATATGGAAGTGTTTTAGTTCAAAACTGAGCATAAAGGGAGGCTCCCATTGGTCAACTCCCCTTCTCAGAATGCATGTTGCCTGGCAGCCATTCAGATTCAGTGACTTCAGTACCTTTGAGACTCTAATGTAGCACTGATATGCAGATTCGAAGCTCCAACCTTTCTCTGACTTTCTTCATCTGCATGACTCAGAAAGCATTAGTAGTATTAAACTCTCATACTTTTTTAATAATACATCGAGATCAAACACATATACATTGCCCAGTAAAGTATTTCATTACATTTTTGTCCGAGTACTTACAGACATCATGTTTCCAAACAGCTCCAACTCTCTCTGCTCTGCTTTCCTGAACTTCCTGTCCAGTACAAGCTCACAAGGGACAGAGCAGTCTCCAGCACTTGTCCATCTACTAGCTTGGAGAAGGAAGGAGGGCGGAGCAAGGAAGTGGTTTGCCTTGCAGCCTTGTAGTGCCTTTGTTTTTGTGGAGATATCCACAGCTTACTGGCACACACAAGGGTGGTTCCATAGGACTCTGCAAGGGAAAGGAGCCACCCTAATACAAGATATCAGGGCCGGTGCTCAGGGGAGCAACTGATTCTGCAGGAAGCTAAATGCCCTTAAAATATCTCGAAACCATCTGCACAACCCTACGGGCTGTGGAAAATGTTCTTCTAAGAAACCTGCCTTTGGTTCCAAAAATGTTGGGGACTGCTGCTATATACCACATAAGCAGAACTTAAGCTGGTCACACACTGCTAGAATTTGGCCAAATCCTGTGAATTCTAACCATGGGTGGCCCTGCCGGCACCACCTGGCTGAACAAACCTCAATTGAAAATTCAAAGAAGTTGGGTGAAAAATTGTTCGCCAAACAGTTACTGCAGCCAATCAGTTTGCGTCTGACAGCGAGTTACAATAGCTGGCAAAGAAGATTTCTTCATCCACACTGTTTACCATGGATTAGGGATTTGAGCAGTTTTCTCTCAGGCTGAATGAGACAAACTATAAGTGTATGGCCAGCTTTATCACCACATGTGTTGGTTGCCCAACTCTTGTCAGGGTACCATGCACGGGTGTCCCCACACCGCATGCAGGTACCCACGCAGGAGGACCAAATTAGTATGACCACACTAGACAAGGTCAATGAGTTGTACACAATTTATTGTAAACAGCAAAACAAAACACAACAACCCCACCAACACAAGCAAGCATGAATAAGTAAAGTGACACCAACTAAATATAACCACAAACACATACAAAGGATAACAGGAGCAAATAGCTTAATACACACCCAGGGTATGCAAGCGAGGTAAACCTAGGGAGCCGGGCAAGACCAGGGGAGCCAAAGTACAAGTGTCGGGGTACAGGTAGGTAACAGGACTCAGGGCTGCAAGCAGGTAACATGACTCAGGGCTGCAAGCAGGTAACAGGACGTGGGACTCAGGAAGGACTGCAAGTAGGTAACAGGATGCAGGACTGCAAGTAGGTAACAGGACGCAGGACTGCAAGCAGGTAACAGAACTCAGGGCTGAAAGCAGGTAACAGGACTCAGGACGGGAAGCAGGTAAGAGGACTCAGGACTGGGACTCAGGATTCACAGGAGATGGCAACAGGGAAAGGAGACAGGATACTGAGCCACAGTTCTGACTTCAGTCCTCATTTGTTAACCTCTGATCTCAAATCTTCTGGGCCTTAGGACAGACAGTTACACCATGTAACACAATAAAGGGCAGACCAGGCTATTGTAGTCTGTGGAGAAACATCAGTCACATAGAAGGTAGACCTGTCCTAGGAGGCGATTACATGCAACTTGTTCATTCTCAGTTTATCTCTCAGCACGCTTTAGCAAAATGAACCGACACGCGGAAAAAACAGGGTAACAGATGTTGATGTTTCTCCCAGAGCTTCTCTTTACATCTTATCCACTGAAATTACCCCAATGCTTTTTTTGAGATAAAACAAAGACTAATATTATGTTTTCAGCCTGACACAACATCTTTAAGCCTGACTGCGTTTACTTATGTGTCCTCCGTGTCACAAATGAACCCCCTTTGCTCTACAAATCCCTTAATTTCCAGAGTTATTTTTTTTTCAGTGGCGGGGTGGCCACGCATACTGTAATATCCAGTGTTGTATTTGGCTTTCCTATGGATCCAAGTAAAAGACAAACACTGTACTTTGGTTCATTTATTCATCTGGAATTGCTGGTGAGGTCTTTATCTTGACCTTGAGAGCGGGGGAATAAATCACGTGACTAAACCGTGACATGGGAACATTTCGAAGAGTGACGGCGGCGCGTACAAAGTACACAGCGATTTGGAAGTCATTTTAAGCAGCGGTGCCAAGTGTCATGTAGTACGAAAAAAATCATCTCTCACCCACTTTCCGTAATTGCTACTGTGGCTTTGTAGTAAAACCAAAACAAAAAACTGTCAGCGAAGTATATACAGCGGACATTCTGTAGGTAGAGCGAACATAACTGATACTGTTTTGTGCCATCTTTGCTTGCATCCTTATTTTCAATGTAGGAGATGCGGAAAATTAATTATACATTCCTTACATCCAGATAACGCAGTAGCATAGATATTAGCAAGTGTCACAACACATTTAGAGGTGACATAGAAAAGACGCACATTAATGCAGCTCTGTATTCAGTTATACATCCTTAAAGGTGAACTCCGGGAACAAAAACATTAATTTGAAATATATTCCTCAATAGTCACAAAGGATATAAATCCACTTATTGTTTTACCAGATGCCTTTGCAAACCCAGATAAAGTAGTAGCGACATTGTCACTGTGCTGCACATAGACTGTGCAGGGAGCAGAGTTGTAGGAGGGGCTGATCAGGCCCCACCCACTACAGGTTGCCTGCAGACAAGGCCATTCACTCTTATGAAGACAAGCTGTAGTGCCCGGATTTCAGCTGTAAAATAGACATATAGCCAAATCTTTTTTTGTGGCATTAGTTCTTCTTTGGGTCACAGGAGGACATGTGCTTATGTATTGCTGTCACCCAAACTTAGCAAATAGCAGGCTGCTGCCCACTATATGCTGAGAGTGCAGAGCCACACTGCAGCCGGAACGGATCCCGACAATGTTATTGTGACCCAGCCCCCGGACTGATTGACAGATGCTTATGCCTCTCTAGAGCCAGAGCCAGCTGTGCCCGCCCCCTTCCTGTCTGTCCCTTCAAAGAGCACTGGAGGAACAGAGAAAGGGGAGAAGTCATGAGCTGAGCGATCAGTGGTTTGTTCTCGAGCTATAGAGCCGACTAGTGACAGCTGCAGAGTCACATGCAGCTCAAACTATTCGGAAGATTACATTTTATTCTCCAATAGTTCTCCTTTAAATGTATTTTTAAATGCAAGCAGTATAAGCACCTCAATTTGACTTGGTGTCAGCCAATTGCAGTCCCTGTATAGGAGAGCTCAGACCGGGGGAGTGAGAAGCAACTAAAGGAGCCAATAAGT
Source organism: Nanorana parkeri (assembly GCF_000935625.1). Classification (NCBI taxonomy): domain Eukaryota; kingdom Metazoa; phylum Chordata; class Amphibia; order Anura; family Dicroglossidae; genus Nanorana; species Nanorana parkeri. Next base: position 799,939 of record NW_017306417.1, read on the forward strand.
TGTTCTGCAATAGAAGGAGCATGCTGATAGGAGGAGAAAGCAGAGTTACAGATGAGCTCAATAGTCTGCTGCTTCTCCTTTCATTGTCCAGTCACAGCCTGGAGGTGGAATGGGGAGGAAACGTGTAAGTGCTACTAGAATGTGGTTCCTTTCCATGCCAGGGAGGACTGTACTGTGTTGCAGAACTGTGTAAATCTCAGTACAGGATGTAAAGAAGTACAAACCCCCTGGCAGGTAAAACAGTTGCCCTATGAGTATTTTATCTGTGCATTTGTAGCTGTTTGCCTGAAAATCAGATTTCAAATAAAACTCTGTCCACAAAATAAATTCCTGTGTTTTGGGTTAAGTTCAGTAGCGTTCGCTTTCCACTGGGTCTGCTCTGTGGAATTCCAATTGGACAGATCTGTCAAACCCCCTTTGTTTTGCATGTCACGGGAAAACTTGGAGGGTTATTCCCAAAGCTGCCGAAGGCAGCCACATGAATAACCCACCCGAAGTGAAGTGAGCCGAACAACGTTCGGCTATTCACTTCAGGATTGTACTACTGATTTCAGCCGTATATCGGCTTGCTTCAGCTGGCTTCAGTTCGGCCGAACATGCTTAGCAAGTTCGACTGAGCTGAAGTGAAGAAGGAGTACGACTAAGCCGGCATTTGGCTCGGAATAGAAAAACAGTGAAAAAAAAAAGTAGCAAAAAAATGCTTACAAATGTAAATCAATGATACATTTTAAAAATTAAATAAAGATTTTTAAAAAAAGAAAGATTATTGAAAAAAGAAAAAAAAGAAACAAACAATTGGGCAGAGCTAGCAGTGACAGCTAGCTCTGCCCAACTGTTTCCTATTGCCTGGGACCTGCTGGAGTCTTCTAGCAGGTCCCGGCCAATGAATAACAACTGGGCGGAGCCGCTCTGCCAAGTTGTCATTGTTTAATGACAGTTCAGCTTCCCCAGGTCACCTGGGGATGCTGATCTGTCATTGCAACTAGGCGGAGCCAGCCGTGAGATCACGGCTGGCCCCGCTCAGCTGTCAGTTGCGAGGCTTTCGGCCGGCTGTTCTCCCTGCTTTGGGTTTCACTTCGGGTTTCACTTCGGTACAGTCGAGCCGAAGCATATGCCTTTGGCTCGGCCAGCTTCGGAAGTCAATTGCTGAAGTTAGATCTCATTCTGCTGCATTCCTATAGATCATCCACTAGAGGGAGCCCTCCATGCGAGAGAGATAGAGAGAGAGAGAGAGAGAGAGAGAAATGCCTGGCACTGTGCCCATGTCTATGTGTCTATATAATGGACCAAACCAATGTTAGCAAACGCAGATAGCCATTCCCCTCTGCTTTACAAGGGGAGGATGGGAATGTCCATAGGCTGAAACGAAAATGCATTTTATAAGGATTAGCTCATGTCTACAAAATATGTAATGTCCTGTGATGTGTTCATACATTTACAACTGTCATAAAACCTGCTTTCAAATTCTAAGTCAGGAAGCAAGGGGTACATAGTCTGCTCCTTCACCTGTTGTCTGGCTCCACCTGTTGACTTCTTACAGTTACTATGTCTGCTGCACAGAATACACTCTGCAAAGACATCTTCTCTCACTGACGAGGGTTTCATTCTGTCTGCTGATTTCAGTCAGTGGTTGAGTCCACTGTATCAGGGCCACTATGCAAAACCACCTACATTGTGCACACCTGGAAGGGCCACTATGTAGTGACAAGGTGTGCACTTGCGCACCACTTTTGCCACTCAGCCCCATTGATTTCAAAGTGGTCATATCCTGCACCTTTTTGTGTGCAGGACGTGTTTTTTGCTGCCACGATTGTGTCTGTTTGCACACACAGAAACACAGTGGAAAACCGCGCAATTTACCGGAACGTTTGGGGTGCCATTAGGAATAAATGGCACCACAAGCGAGTTTTGCAAAACCCAGCAAATTGGCACGCGTTCTCGGAACGCCCAGGTGTGAGCCAGACCTTAAAGAAAGTAGAACATTAACAGACTTACTGGCCGGATCACCAGGAGAAAATATATACAAAAAGAACACTAGCGCAGCCCCCACATTTAGGGCTTGTTCACACCAGTTGCGGTACGTTCCAGAGTGGTAGGGGCGTGGCTGCGGTGCCATTGTCTACAATGCACCGCCACGGCCCCTCCCGCCCCAGAATGCAGGGGAAGTCTTGTGAGTGAGCAAGCCCTTAGAGATTGGTAAGCAGCAACATGTTACATTGTTGCCTTTGGGTTTAGACATTCTTTAAATAATTGAACACAGGTGATAATGAGGGTGTTTGATGCAATTTGAAAGAACTCTTGGGCACCATTCACATTGATGTGTGCAGCAACGTACACATATTAACACACACATTTTCTTTACCTAAGTCATGTTGTCTTGAGGCAGCTCATTTATTTTGAAGGCGCTGTCAATGTACCTCAGTGCACTAATAAAAATAAATTGCACTATTTTTGGCAACACAGCACACCACCACGTAAAAAGCATTTGCATCTGTTCTATCACACAGTTACATCTCTCTTTGCAATATATATATATGGTTTGCAGTGCCATTCAGAACATGTGTTACTGCAATGCACATATGTAAATGAACCCTTAGGCTTTGCTGAGATCTACATATTACCAAATGGAACAAAATTGTCAGTTACTGTAAGAAAACTGCAGCAAAAAAAAAAAAAAGAAGGAAAAATTGGCCTACAAACCAGCTAGATCTATTCCTATGTCTGCAATCCAATGCATTACAGAAAATGCTGTTTTGTTTGGCCAACAGAAATGTCTGCGCTGTAACACACACATGCATCTCACTAGCTGCTTGTTCCAAGTCAGTGGACCAACAGTAATTAGCATAGCAAAGATGAGAATGATCACCACAAAGCTTAAACCTTCAGCATTGACAGCTTCAATATGTCTATCCTGACAATTTCACTTTCCTACAAGTGATGTTTCCTGACATCTATAAAGGATTCCTGATTATTAACAGTGAAAAGTATTTATTACATCCCACTTGGTGCCTGCATCCTTTCTACTTTGCCCTTTTCAGAGTCTTGTGTGCACTGGGTGAGCCCCCTCAACGCTCAGTGATCCCTCATCTCCAGAAAAAAAAAGAGAATGCAAACAAGTGCAGAAAAACAACCATAACCATAAGTAGATGACCTAAAGCTTTAAAAACCACAAGTCTCATCATGACTTTATAGCCTTAGCCAAGGCACGCTGGCAAGTGTAGATCCACAGAGACAAGCAGACAGTCTTTATCAGATATTAGTATATATCACAGAAAAGCATACCCATCTTGTTTTGTTCTGCATCCCTCTATGCATCTCACCCACCCGAACGGAGAAAAAAACAACAAATCTTTCAAGATTTCAATTTGTACCAACGCTTTCCGTTGCCTGATACGTGCTTTTACCCTTCATAAGTCAGAAAGAAGGTGAAAGTTTAAAGCTAACCTGCTGCGCTGCTGTCTTGCTCGTTCTCTGACATCTTGTTAAATAAAGTTTCGCCACCTTTCCTGCCGGAATCCTTTGCTGAAATGCTGGAATAATTCCCAGGCTGTTTCTTCAACACCGGTGAGCGTAAACTTCTCTCAAGTTCAGCTTCCTGTGAGCAGATATAAAAGGCATGTTTGCTGAAAGTTATCAGAAGGAAACAGATACAATTTTTCCTAGGGGTGTCTACAGTAAATGACAGTTCTAAGTGTAAGTCTCCAGTTTTCTGGAAACTGCGCGGCACACGGGCCCAATTATACCGTGCAAGCAGGCTTATTGAACAGGTCAAAGAGCAATGTGCTAAGTGCATTAGCCTACAGTAACCAATCTGACTTCAGTAAGGTTTACATCAGCTTTGCTCTTTGCTATGCCTTCCAGAACACATTTTAATAATGTTTAAAGTAAGCACATCATTAGAAAATATTGTGCAAAACAGTATGCAGGCACTTATAATAGGCACCAAAAGCTGCTTCAATGTAGTCTCTGCATTTCACCCTCAGCAGACTCGAGAACCTCCAACCTTAGGGCTAGTGCAGCATGCAAAAAATGGCTTGTTAGCAAACTATATCACAGGTACATGCCAGCATCCTATGAGAAGTTTTATCTCCTCAGTGGCCTATTAAGAGGCTTCCATACTATGCTGGGTAAAGGTGCCCATACACTGTACGATTCTCGTACGAGAATCGCAGGAAATTGCAATAATCGTATCGTACAGTACGATAATCGTACAGTGTATGGAAGGCGTGCAACCGTTTCCACTGTATGGTCGCACGTCTTCCGTCGAACAAGCAGGCTTGAAAACCCGCCGAGAATCGTACGATTCTCGGCGGGTTTTCAAGCCTGCTTGTTCGACAACTGCCGAACGGGCCGGTGTGCGCACGTGCACACTGCCCGTTTGCAGTGATCGGAAAGCCCGCCCCTCACTGCCGTCATCGGAAGCCCGCCCCTTAGCGGGGCGGGCTTTCGATGAACGCAAGTACGATCTGCCTGTCTAAAGGTGCCCATACACCTTACGACCATCGCAAGACTTATTAAAAGCTCGTAGATCTGCCCATCTTGGACAGGCAGATCGTACTTGCAAGGGGAGGGCTTCCGATGACGGCAGTGAGGGGCGGGCTTCCTATCACTTTCCGGCCCGTTAGGCAGTTGTCGAACAAGCAGGCCACTAACCTGTTTTCAAGCGGAAGACGTGCGACAGTAGAAACGGTTGCACGCCTTCCATACACTGTACGATTATCGTACAATCGCTGGATTTCCCGCGATTCTCGTACGAGAATCGTACAGTGTATGGGCACCTCAAGATGGGCAGATCGTACAAGCTTTTAATAAGCTTACGACCATCGCAAGACAAAATTTAGCAGTATCTGCATTTGTATATTGCATATACCCAAGGTTCAAGAACTCCTAGGGAACAATGATGCTAAAATTTGACAAGAGGCTTTTTAATGGCACCTTAAAGTAAAACTTTTCCTGTGCTATGCACACTAGTGCATTTACATATTCTGGACAACCTGTAAAAGGACTTTAATACAAGCCCTCATTCACCTCTGTAGCTATAGGCATCATGATGAAATTAATCTTCAAAGTTCACAACAGAGGCACTGAAATCTTAGGGTTTTTTTCCTATTTGTTTTTATTGCTGCAGAATCTTGGTATCGTTACAGCCCTCTAATGTAAACACACAGCAGGTGTTATTACACTGATAAAAATTGACTGCAAGCCCACTTTGTTGTGATCTTTGAAATTATATTACTTTACAGCATATGCGGGTAGAGAGGTCAGTGATGGTTTGAAAGCTCTCTTACTGCTTGTTAAAAGAGAACTATGGGGTAAGTGTTTTTCCCCATAGTTCTCTTTAGGGTCACTGGAGGTCATATACTAACCTCCTCCCGAGACCCAAAGCTCAGTAGCCAGTGATATACTAAGAGCGCTGCAGCCAGGACGGATCCCGACAATACTGCCCAGATCCACCCAGCAGCATGAATGACAGCGGACTCTGTCGTCTGTCGTTCCTCCACTCAGAGCCGGAGGATTGGAGAGGGGAGGGGAGATTCCCTGCAGGGAGCGGTGACTGACAGTTACTGCTCACTGCAGGGAGACAATCGGGAAGTGAGCGGATTGGCTGCATAATTCTGCTCACTTCCCAATAAATAGAGCCGACCTGTGACAGCTTCTTTGTCACATGTCGGCTCTAACTATGAGGATGAGTGGAAATCACTCACCTCACAGTTCTCCTTTAAGCATATGTAAATACCTTATGGTAAAATCTGTATTTATTGAGATGCAACAAAGTTACATACAGACATATAAAAAAAAAGTGTGACTAGATATTACATTATGATGGCTGACAGTAGGATGTAAGTAAAACAAATAAAAATATCTGCGTCAAATAGATCAGATGTAAATACTGAAATGTCCTCAGTCCTCGACAGGTGCACTTTAAATGTTACTGGTCAGGGTAGCTGTCATCATTTTCCTTCCTTTACTACACAGAGAGTCACTGATCTGGAACAAACATATAGCCGGTGAAATGTCAAGATACTTGATATTCACATGCATGTTCTAGGTAAATGACTCACTAACTATAGAAGTGGGGACATAGAACATATTTAAATCATCATATAAGCATCATACAAAAAAAGTAATTTTATCCTTTAAAAAGACTTTTCTAGAATTTTCTTTTGAATATAACATCTAAAATGCGTATTTTTTGGTTCTGCTGTATCCAGAATTATAGGTGTGGGTGACCTTTTTATATGATTCATTATACCAGTAGGCTGCAGATCCAGGGAGCACCATGAGCCATCTTTTATGGACAATTAATAGTGAACTAAGTATCAGAATCTAGAGTTTGCATCTTGAAAAACAATCCAGCAGTGGCAGCTCCATTAAATCCATCCTGGCATATGCCCTTTAAGGTGCCTGCTTATGCACAGTTATGTTCCTTCAGCACCTTGGAATGCCTAATATGTATTGATCTGCGTATTTCCACCTGTCGTATATAAATACATGGGGCAGTTTAAACATGTATCTGTTAAATAAATACTGGTCTGAAAATAATGCACACAAGCTGTTATATTTGCTCAGTGTGGTCTGTCTAGACTTAGGCGTTTAAGTTCTATTGCCATTATATAGCTTATTCGAATATCTCTTGAGATCTAAATCTGTATACTAGCTGGGAGATCAATACTATTTAAACCAAAGTGATTTATTGTTTGTATTACTTTTTATCCTGTCCTATTTGAGAAATCCATTCAATTTCATATGTTTTTGTATTATAATTTGGATTTTCTCATGAAGAATTTCAAAGAGTCTGGTGGTGGTCAGCATATTTACATTTACTTTGAGATTCCTTCACATGCCAGGCATTGCAACTAAATCAACCCAGCCAAATTGATAACACAGCCTGCAGTATGTGATGGCAGTGTGCATCTCTGACTCACCCAATCTATCCCAAGAGCACATAGGGGTCGTTTTATAAACAATTGAAATGGCTATTTGCCCTGTGAATATCTGTGAATGTTTGTTTTGTGTGAATAATTAAAAAAACTAACATTTTTAATATATTTTATTTTTAGGGTTAATGTATTAAAATGTAATACTGCATTATGGCAACTAGATGGAGCCTAGGAGGATAGGAAATAAATATTTATTTCCTATGTTCATCTGCTCCATCTAGTGGTCATAATGCAGTATTACATCACTTGTACAAAACAAACATTCACAAATATTTGCAGGGCACTTAGTTTTGTTTATAAATAGACCCCCAAGTATCATGTTCAGTCACAACATGCATATGGAAACTAGTGGCCACATTTAAAAATATGTAGACTCCTGACTTTTTTTGTGAGCTAGCAGGACCTAAATTACCAGATTTTCTTTCTTTTGAATCTTGGGCAGGGAAGCCAGACAGTAGTTCTATGTTGTCACCAAATCATTATCGGACCTTTTCAGAGACAATTTTTGCCCCTGGCATGCACCCACTTGAGAAATTGAACTGACTTCTATGGTATGTCTTTTTCCATTCACCCAATGAGCATATGCATTACCGTGTTTCCCCGAAAATAAGACGCTGTCTTATATTTTTTTGGGCTCAAAAAAACACACTAAGTCTTATTTTTGGGGTAGGTCTTATTTATTTATTTTTTTATGCACAACACTTCAATCCACACTTATTCATGTACAACAGTCTACATGTATTCATGTTCAAAAATATGGTGATCAGGGCAATCAGGGGTGCCGTACCTTTCTAAGAACAATTTGCTAACCAATCGCTGGCCAGAATAAGTGAAGCGCACTTCCACTATCGATTCCTCACAGGCGGAGTGCATTTGGTATCACTCCGCCTGTGACAGGAGCCGGCGCTATAGAGGAGGCATCAGCTCATGTGGCTCTGCTTCCTCTAGCGCTGGCTTCGTTGGGATCGCTGATTCTCTCCTGCCTCTTCCGCAGCTCTTCAAGTTCCCCCCTTAAGCCACCACCGGCACTGGGAATGGTCACAACTAGGTCTTATTTTCGGGGTAGGTCTTATATTTTAGCACTTCCCAAAAATATTACTAGGTCTTATTTTTGGGGTAGGTCTTATTTTCGGGGAAACAGGGTATTATTATTACAGGTATTTTATGTAGCACCATCAATTTACGAGGCGTTCACATATTATTCATTCACATCAGTCCCTGCTCTCAAGGAGTTTACAATCTATAGTCCCTATCACACAAGCATACATGCACACACATACTAGGGCCAATTGAGGCAGAAGCCAGTTAAACTACCAGCATGTCTTTGGAGTGTGGGAGAAAACCTGAGTACCCGAAGGAATCATGCATGGCTTTGCCTGGCCAAAATTGGAGAAGTTGCTTTATTTATTTCTTTGTATTGTTTTGTTGGTCCTTTTTGTCTTTTCTTCCTTCAAAATACTCAAGAGAAAAAAAAAAATTGGAGAAGTTGGTCAGGCCACATTCTACATATGCATATTGAAAAGGCAAACATTGGATTCAATGGTAGTGAATTTAATATGGGTACGTGAGGATGTCAGGTGTCATCTGTGTGGTTTAAAGCAGGATGACACTGCATTCTGCACTCAACTGGTTATGGCACTCTGATTTTCCACTTTTTACATGAAACCTTAAGTAGCTATTGTTATGGTGCAAAAAGGAAGAAGACTCCAGTCAATAGATTTAGACATCGAGACCCCAGAGGTAAGTGAGCAGTCAACATGTTAAAGCACAGCCTAGCAGTCTTCACACAAACGTTCAGAGTTGGGTGGTCCACTCCTTGCAGCTTCACATGGAGTAAACACTTTCATGCCTGAGGTCAATACATATTTTTGAGTTTTAAAAGTCAAAGTTATTCTTTATTTTTTGGGAAATAAATTGTGAGCATATTCAATAATTATCATAGGTAAGAGATGTCTTCCCCAACACTTTCAAAATATATCCCCGCACATCAAAGAGTCTTCTAAGTTCAGACGCAGTTTAGAATATATTACACCACAGCGGTGATTCAGAAAGCAGCTCAGGTGATCTACGGTCTTGCAGAATGGAATACACTAGACCTAATTTGCATTCCTATAATATTGAAAGTGACAGCTCGGTCTTGCCATGGAAAATAAAAGACTGTTGTTTTGTAAGAGCATTTTCCTTTGTTGCCGCAGTTTAGGTAACAGAAATATTTCAAGGTGATATGGGGAATAACTAAAAACTTTCTGAGTCTACGGGAAAGATAGTGCATATGACTTATTTACATTTTATGAATATGTATGTGTGAAAGTGGTGTGTCTAGGTGCTTCTATATATTTGTTTGATTTGTGCTTGCAGGACATATCAACAAGCCTTGGCTGATCCTTTGGCTAGCTTCAGTTGCGGGAGCCCTTCGGTTTAGTCGAACCGAGGGGCTGCTGTATGGGCTATTCACTATAGCATATATAGCATATGCTTCGACTCGACTGAGCCAAATTGACAGCCATAGCGGGGCGAACGGCCGTCCGAACTACTCGAAAATGACACCTGGGCAGAGCCAACTGTGATCTCACGGCTGGCTCCACCCAGTTGTAATGACAGATCAGCATCCCAAAATGACCTGGGGACGCCGAAGCCGGTCGTGACGCCATGCCTGGCTCTGCCCAGTTGTTATTCATTGTCCGGGTCCTGCCAGAGGACTCTAGCAGGTGCTGGCCAATAGGAAACAGTTGGGTGGAGCTAGCTGTTACTGTTAGCTCCACCCAATAGTTTTTTCTTTTAAAAAAAAATCTCTTAATTTTTTCTTTTAGATTTAACATTTATATTTAAAAAAAATATGTTTACAATTTTTCTTTACTCTTTTCATTGAATTGCTATTCTGCTCGGTACCACGGAGGTGCCGAGCAGAATAGCTGAGCCAAATCATGCTTGGCGGGAATTTGGCTATTCACTCACTGTCGTTCGGCAGTAAGTGAGCGGGCGGAGCTTCGACATAGCCGATCTAGATGTTGGATCGGCTGAGTCAAAGTTCTTCTGCACTACGGCTCAGCTGAGCATGCAGACCATGTTCGGCTGACCAAAGTGCAGCCGATGTACGTCTGAAATCAGCCGTACTCAGCCGTAGTGAATAGCCGAACGTTGTTCGGTTCACTTCACTACGGCTCGGTTACGGCTCGGCTCGGGAGGCAGCCGAGTGAATAACCCTGTTGATTTCTTTTCTGCACACTGTAGAAAACTAAAAAAATCAATATGACTAGTTTGCAAGCACTTTTTTTAACTTGATTTGGTTGAAAGTGATAGACTCATGGCCACACATGCTTGAATATAATCAACTGAAAAATGCGTTGACACTGTAACTTGTATATGGTTTCTCAAAACAACTGTTTTATTGTTATACGGCGTGCACATTCCCTTTAGGAACAAAGAACATATTGATGGTGAAGGATCATTTTTTATGCAGTTTATACATCTTTATTGTAAAAGAGAAGTCAGTTCTCATACTGAATGCATTTTTTTTGATTTTTAAGAGTAGTTTAAAAAAAGCCAAATGCAATACATCAGATGCTATAGCCAAGAAAGGTAAAGTGAGGCTTGTAACCATTCATGCTCAGAAGGATTAAGGATAAACTATGCAGGGAGTAAGAGAAGAAGTGCTACAAAAAACAGAAAATATCGAGCAGGTACAAGAAAGTCAATGCAAAATTTTCAGCACAACACAAATTCAATTTTGCATTAACAAAACATGAGATCCAAAGTTTCATGCCAGCAACTTCCACTGATTTTGGAAAGATGCCCAGTATATTTAAACTGCTGTACAAAGATATAACAATTACACTAATAGCAGGTGCATTGTTATACACTTTTCCCTAAGTCGAGGAAATGAAGTGAAAATAATGAAGACTAGAGGTAGCAAGACATTCTATGCTGTAATAATGCGATAATAAAAGCCATACATGCCAGGAAATATGTAGCACCAGACTTTAGCATTAGTATATGTTGTTCCAGAATGTAGCATTAGAAAGAAGTGTAATTCTAATATAGTACACACGCTACAACCTCATAGAAAATTACTAAAACCCTGAGGCGGTTCTATCATCAGGCCATTTTAGGCAGTCGCCTAAGGCTTGGCAATCATAGAGGCCTCGCGGTCTGTCGGGCAGCAGAGGGGGCCCGGGGACAGAAGGGCTCTATCGCAATAAAAGCAGCACAGGTCCCAGTCCCAGGTGCCCACTCCAGCATCCATATTTGATAAAATTCCCTCTGTCCCTGGGCCCCCTGCTGAACTCAAAGCAGGAGAGAGGGGACTATTTTTCCTCTTTCTGTTGCTGCAGAGGAATACTAGGAGCTGTTGAGGAATACTGGGGGCTGTGGCAGAATTATTATTATTATTACATAGTATTTATATAGCGCCAACAGTTTGCGCAGCGCTTTACAATGTAAGGAAGACATTACAATTACAATACAATTCAAGATAAGATGGTAAGGAGGGCCCTGCCCCTGAGGGCTTGCAATATAAAAGAGGAGGGGGAAATGATACATGAGGAGGTAGCTGTGTGGGGATGAATTATTTGAGAATGTGATGGTTCAGTGGTTAGGTTGAGGTGGGATACTGGGAGCCAGAGGCGTAACTAGAACCTTCAGGGCCCCGGTGCAAGAAACCATGAAGGGCCCCCCCCCCAAGCCGACATGGCACGGCATGGTTAAAAGAAAGGCTGACGAGGTCCCCAGCAAGCGCGGGACCTCAAGCAGCCGCTTGTTTAATATGTTAGATTTACAAAATACTTATTTACAAAATATTCGTTTGTAATGGTTAATTGTGACCGTTAATAATATGCCGTCCATGGCAGTGAATGATGGAAGGCAGTAAATGATGGAATAATATTAACGGTCACAATTAACGATTTAGACAAAATACTTGGTAGATAAATCCCGGTTTGCTCAATAATACTGGTCTGTGCGCAAGCGCAGATGCTGAGGTCGGCAAATTTGACTAGGCCGGCGTTCTCGACAGACCAGCAGTATCTGCGCTTAGTATCGGGGAATTTTCACGAGTATGGGTACTTGTGAAAATGCCCAGTATCGGCACTGGTGCACATACACCTGTCAGTGTGTTCGGCTGGCTGTTCCCCAGCCGCACACCCCGCACAAGGCACTGTGCCTTGTGAGCCCTGATTGGCTAAAGCCTTGCACCAGGTGCAAGACTTTGCCCAGTCAGGGCACAGAGAACAGAAGGCACAGAGGCACAAAAATCATGATGACTCTGCCCAATCATGGCTCACCCTGTTACAACTGTAAACAGTTGGGCGGAGCTAGCTGTCACTGCTAGCTCCGCCCAAATGTTTATATGTTACCAGCGTCTGTCAAAATGCCATTCTGCGGCAGGTGTTTGACGCAGCGACGGGACGGCGCTCATCATGTTTTTGTTATTATTTCTATTTATTTTTTGTTTTATTTTTTATTTTGTTGAGTCGTCATCGTCGTGGATAACGCTGCACGTCCTGATTGATGTTGGATTACATAATTGGATCAACTTTATTTATTTTTTAAAAATAAAAGACTTGTCAACACGGATTTTGTTTTTTTTCCAAATAAAGGATTTTTTCAAAAGTCTGGACTTTTTATTTACAATTTATTTAACCCTTTAGTGAATGGGTACCCCTTACTCATTCACAAGGGGGGAGGCGGCATCTGGGTGCCCCTGTCTGCACCCCCACAACCAATGCCCAAGGGCTTGGGGGGAAGAGGCCTTTGTCCCCATCAGTACCGGGACAAGGTGCTTTTCAAAGAGCGACCCTAGAAAAGCACCCTCCCAGTGCCGAGGGCATGTGGCCTGGTGTGGAGGGGGGGGTGGCGCTCGCTCGTCCCCACCTTCCCGGGCCTGCCAGGCCTGTGCTCGGATCAAGGGTCTGGTGTGGAGTTTTAGGGAGGACCCCATGTTTCCCCCCCCTCCCAAAAAAAAAATGGTCCCTCCTAACATTCCTATCAGACCTAAAGGGTCTGGTATTGTTTAGGAGGGGGAACTGCACTCTTTAAAAAAAAAAAGAAAAAGTCAATTTTTTTTCTTTAGAAATGTTTTGCTGCAGCAGGTTCCCCTAGGCATCATATATTTAAAGGAATTTTTCATGTTTATTGTTACCCTTTAAGTCAAGGCTCAAAATTTCAGGTCCTGAGCTACTAGCCAGGCCTTCGAAGTTACTCGCCACCAGTTGCCCTTCATAACACAAACAAACACACACAGGGCACAACGCGCACACAGCACAACACACATACAGCCACAGCACAACGCACAGGACATTACACATACAGCCACAGCACAACATATTCGAACCAAACTCAGAACTGTTCGGCCCATCACTACCAAAGAGTGCCAGGATCAACAACAGCTATGAATGGCAACACAAGTGGTGAACCAAATTAGTGGTTTTCTCAAGACAGAGGAAGCTCGTTTGTGTGTCCTGTGCCATTGTTTAATGATTTGTGAATTAGCTTTCTTTTTTTTGTCCCTTTTCTTAAACCTCTGCTTTCCTCATTTGCTATTACGTGCTTGTACAAGAAACAAAGTTTTCTTTTAAAAGTTCCAGATTGTTAGCAGCCTATGTATCCAGTGATCAGATTGTTGGTCTTGTGCCTTCAAATGCTTTCTGTCTCGTCCAAATACCTCCTCCTAAATTGCTGTAAACATTTGTTGAGCTGATCCAAAACTGAACATACACAATTTCTAATCAGGATACTCCCCGCTGGGCTATAAACAATTCATTGTCTAGGTTCAGATATTTTCATGGGCAGGCTTTTAAATACAGTAAAACGGAGATTCAGAGCTTTATTCTTTCGGTGAGTTTTTCAGCAAATTATGGTTTTTTATCATAATTAATCATCTCATTGTTATGAAGAAGAACAAAAGAAGCACAGTGCAAGGGTGGTAATGAGAATTAACACATCAAAGTAGAATCCTCTTTAACTTTTCTCACAATTAGTATGTTCTAGAACAAATTAAAGTGTTAACTGGTGGCTGTCCTCTTTCACAGATGTCAGCTAGTCAATTAGTGTAACTGAATGACCAATTTCAAGAATTATTTTCCGGTTGGAAGAATTGCATAAATGAGAATTTTAAAAATGCTTTAGCTTAGGGGCTTTATACTATCTTCTAGCCACCCCATCCCCCCAAAAAGACAGAAATGCTCTATCCTTCGGTTTATATTTTCCGCTGACCATCAAGTCATCCCCGTTTTTTGGAAGACTACTACCGTCCCCTCCCTTACTCATTGGGTTAATATTATGAATGACATTATGCAAATGGAGGAGATTTTGGCTGTTGCTGCTGACAAATATGAGGTGTTTTATGCTCTCTGGGCTGTATGGATAAATTTTTCTACCTCTGCTACTCTCAGAAATAACTTATAGGCCAATTGTAACCAATCTTTACTTCAATGTGGTTGACTTTTTATCCCCACATTGTGGAATATGACCCCAGGGGGTGGAGAACATATCTTTCTCCACCCCCTGGGGCCCCTGTCTCGCTTTACCTGTTTCTTTCATTCTTTTTTGGTTCTCTTCCACTCTGGTCTTGCCTTTTCCTCAGGTTTCCCTTTTCCTTCTTACCTGCTTCCTTATCGTTTTCCTTTCCCGGTACTTCAGGTTTTATGTGATTTGATCGGATTGCTCTTCTGATTTTTGTTGTGAGATTTCTATGCGGGCTATTCACAAAGCTGCCAAAGGCACCCGAGTGAATAACTAAGCCGAAAAAGTGAAAGTGATCCGAACAACGTTCGGCTATTCACCACGGCTCAGTACAGCTGATTTCAAAACAACTCTGATTAGATTAGGGGATTTGCAGAGCGAAGGGGGCTCATTTGTGACATGGAGAACACGTAAGTAAACAGAGTCAGGCTTAACGTTGTTTTGTCAGGCTGAAAACATAATATTAGTCTTTGTTTTATCTCAAATAAAAGCATCAGTATAATTTCAGTGGATAAGATGTAAAGAGCAGCTCTGGGAGAAACATCACAATTTGTTACTTTGTTTTTTCCACATGTTGGTTCATTTTGCTAAAGCGTGCTGAGAAATAAACTGAGAATGAACAAGCTACATGTAATCGCCTCCTAGGACAAGTGACTCATGTTTCCCCACAGACTACAATATCCTAGTCATGATTGTGTTACATGGTGTAACTGTCTGTCCTAAGGCCGAGAAGATTTGAGGTCAGAGGTTAACAAATGAGGGAAGCTGTTAAAACCATGAAACAGACACCAATAAATCTTAATCTTAATAAAACCCTTCACAATCTCCAAACAAAGTTTGATATCCAAGCTATACAGTTAGCTAAAGTGACTTAAAGTCAAAATTTTTAAAGCTATTTCAAATGCCGATGAAATCACTTAGAATGGATGCTGATCCATGATGTTTAAAAGTTTTACAGGGTTATTCACTAAGCTGCAGAAGGGAGCCGAGTGAATAACCGAGCCGAAGTGAAGTGAGTCGAAAGCTGTTCGGCTATTCACTTCTTGCTTGTACAGCTGATTTCAGTTTCATATTGGCCGGCTCCGCCCAGTTGTTATTGTTTAATGACAGATCAGCGTCCTCAGGTCATTTGCTGATGCTGATCTGTCATTACAACTGGGCGGAGCCAGCCATGAGATCACGGCTAGCTCCACTCAACTGTCATTTGCGGGGCTTACGTCCGGCCCTTCAGTCGGGCCTAAGCATATTCCTTTGGCTTGGCTGAGCCGCTCGGCCACCTTCGGCTGCTGTATGGGCTATTGTGAATATGACGTACAGCAGCCCTTCGGTTCCACTTAACCGAAGGCCTCCGGCGACCGAAGAGAGCCGAAGGATCAGCCAAAGCTACGACTGGATCCTTCGGCTCTTTTGTGAATAACCCCCTATGTGCAGCCTATTCTATTACGGAGTCCGACTCCCTTATGGGATGTGGAATTCTTTGCTGCCACACTTTTCCATCAGCTATCGACTGAGCACTCACTCTGATAAGAAATTACTTATTGTTCTTATCCTGTTTGGTACTGTTTTGACTTTTATGTTTTGTAATACTTTTACTTCGCAATAAAAACAGATTTTATGATAAAAATATTTTTAAACCCCACTCCAGGCAAAATACTTTTTAACATTGAATCGAGTTGCAAATGGTTAAAATGCACTGTTAGGTTTTTATCTCACCCTGTAACCCCATTGGGATTGAATTTTGTTTTTTGTGGGGTCACCAGAACAGGAAGTGGGATGTATCATTCTAATAGGGCCGTAAAATGCAATAACAACACTTTGTTAACTTAGTTTTTTTTAAATTTATTATAGATGTAATTTACAACTGGTAGTAAAGTATGGGCAATATTTCTTATGTAAACTAGAAGGAGATAGTAGGGTTTTTGTCAGGGTTAGTAAAATGTTGTCAACAAAAAGGAGAGCTTGAATTGGTGATTGCAGATTTGTATGTCTGTAATATCTATAGAATTATGTATATGGGCAGTGAGAGGTTCAATTCCAAGTACAAAGAGAAGTGGAGATATCAGGCATCCTTATCTAGTATTGTTATGGATCAGGAACATAAAAGTGGTTTCATGCGGTAATTTGAGTGATGCTGAAGGAGTGGTGTATAAGTTTTAAATAGCGGACAGATAGGGTAGAAAGCTATAAAGGGCCAGTTGAGATGATTCAATGCTTGTTCAGCATCTAGGCTCATCGTTAATGTATCTCTCTGGTGTGGTTGACCACATCAATAAGTGCATTGGTTTACCTGGTATTTTCGTCAGTTCATATGTTAAAAACAAATCCTAATTGGTCTGAATGAATGAGTGCAGGGAGAAGAGTGACTAGCCAAAGAACCAGGAGTTTATTGGCACCTGCGACTCTAAGGAAGATTGGGCTGCCTCCAGGCGTACCTGCACCCAATTTATCTTTTGCTATTTAGGCTCCACGATGGAGGTTCTCATAGATTAGAGTTAGGACCACACTACACAAAGGAGCCTTGACGAGGCAGTGTGGCTTCCACATATTTTGCTAAAGTTGTGTAACTAAAACCTCTGCTTGTAATGCAAGTTGTGAGACAGTGTAATCTTTTTGCAGTCTAGCTGCGAAATACTCCCTGCTGCAAAATACTCACTTCTCTAAGCTCACTCCCATGATGGACTACAATCTCATGTTTAGTTTACTAATTTGTATTGAAATTATAGTCTATCACGGCAGTGAGTTTGGAGCAGTGGCTCCTTTATAACACACACTGGGACCATGGAGAACAAAAGTAGCCACCCTCCAGAAGGAAGGCCAGTGTCAGCACCAATTCAGAGATGATTTGAGGATCTACAGCTGAGTGGTACACAACTAGGCTAGATTTTTGTTAATAGTTAGTGTACTTGAATGCATGTTTATGGATTAACTCCTGAGTTTATTGTCACTTTAAGATTGTCTGACCAATGTCAGGGCTGTATTTACCAAAATGGACTATTGCCAAAGACAGCAAGGTTAAAAGGACATGCACGGAGATTAGAAATATACAAATTGTAATCCCTTTTTCCTTTTTTTTCTTATCTATATCATGATGAACATGTAACATTCAACAAAAAAATGTAGGTGATGTAATATCATGTTTAATTTCCCTTGTTTGGTTGTTTGGTTCTCTGTACAGTTGAAAGGTCTTTTTGCATAAAAAGCTGACAGCACGCTGGCTCTAATAGAACACTCTAGTACTTGTTACTAAATTACCGAAATGGTGGTGTTTGCAGAAAGGGTGTTTTTTTTTTAAGGTGTGCATAGAACATTAAAAACGTTGATATACAGCCCTGCCAGAGGTTAGTAAATTCTGAAAGGACGTACATCCTTAAGGGCAAAATTAAACTGCTAAATATAGTCCAAAGGATAACTTTACCAGGAGAAAAATAAATGTATAATTATTTACCATTACATTTACCATGTTTTGGTATCTGTAAAATGCTGAAGCTATTACAACACAATTACATAAAAAAAAAGCTTTTTTACAAAATCTATAACTAGTGATGCTACCACAACAACACAGAATCAGCAGTATGAGAAATCGGTTTAAAGTGTAAAATGTGCAATGTCTAGCTGCAATTTTGGCCAAAATATTCTATGTGGCATTATTGCACTTTTTTAAAATTGTCCACTTTATTTCAGTCATGGCTCACTGCATACATATTGACTTGTGCTTATGTAAGTTAATGCTCGCTTAAAGTGTGCAATGATGCATGTTAATGAGCTTATTTTATTCATTTCTTATGCATAGTGGGTGAGGAATATTCAGATACAGAGAATTTCCATGTTACAGTGTGTTTTTCAGCATCATATGTGTGTTTTTTTTACCGCCATCGCATTATGTATTAAAACAGGAATTTTAGGATCACGGTGCAACACAGGGCTAAAGCTGGCCATACACCTATATATCTGATTATGGTCATATGCAGGGCTCGAAAAATCCACTCGTCCACTCGTCTGTGACGAGCAGACAGTGGAGCCCGATCCCCGCTGGGCCAAACTTCAGTAACTTCCTAGTCAGCCACCCTGGCTCTCAAAATACCTGAACAATCTGATTGGGTGCAGGCATTTTTCAGGTATTTTGAGAGCCAGCGGGGCCAACTAGCAAGATACTGCAGCTTGTTTGATGACCACATAAAACAATTTATGCGAATTTCTCTCCCCTCTTTTAATGCTACGACACCATCACTTACAAAGCCTTAGGAATATTCCCTGGAGAGCAAGCATGTAGCTTTTTTTTGACCTTCCTACAATTCTCATGAACAGGATATTTTTGCCATGACACCATTTGTCAGACTGGAAGCTGTACTTACGAGAACTGGAAATTAGTTTAACAACCAATTCCTTCAATTCTTGTCATACTGCCAGTACTTCTCGTTTCCTTGTTAAATCAGGCAACATTTTCCTTATTTCTTGCATGAGCCACTTAAAATGGCAATATTGTTAATCTCTTAATGAATTCAACAGCCTTCACCAGTGTCCTGAAAGCCCCAAATGCTAGGAAGATTTCATATGTATATGTGTACTCTTCCTTGCAGTGTCAAGGGCTGGCTGCTTTATGGCTCCTATACATTGATATTAGCAATCACAATGAGCAACTACATTACTAGCTAGAAGAAAAGTGCATAATACAAGGGCTGGCCAGCCAAAATTTGCATGCAGTATGAAATCTCCCTAGGGTTTAAAGCATTCAGGTGTTTAAGAAGATTGCTGACTGTATGCAATTTACCACTGATGCTGTTGTAGAAGCTTATCAGAGGTTACATATATATTTTAAACTTTAAATCCCATTTCCACCTTTGCAGAGAGTATTTAAAAAAAACATATGCCAGCAATGTACACTGATTGTACATGAAGCAGGCATGTGTGGTTTCTGTATATGAACACATAAACTTAATTTTTTTTTGTCCTCTTCATCTCCTTTTGAGATGGCCACCTCTGTGCTTTGCAAGCAGTTTGATTAGCTGTCCCTGCACTCACACTTCCACTGTATCTATGGAGGCAGTCATGGTGGTCACCCAAGCTTCACTTCATAAATGTCTGCCTTTGCTCACCTCCATTAAATGGGCGTGATGAAAGCAGTAGTTTACACAAATAATATAACATTGTTCTATGCTTCCAATCACATGAATTGACAAGGACACAGCATTTCTGACAAGATCAATGGTATTTTCTGTAAAATAAAAAAACGAATGCAGCATTCACATCTAAGGATTGGTGAGCTACAATGTAGTAACATTTTAGTAAAATGTTGTTCTTGTTCGTGACAGGGATGGGACTAATAGCACAATGCTAGGCTTGTCGTGCCAAAGCGTAATAGTTATGTTATGCTCTGCACCAATATGCGGCAATGGCTGCAACATGTTTTGTGCGCCATAGCGAAATTAAGGGGTCTATTCACGAAGCTGCCGAAGGATCTGGCCATAGCTTCAGCAATCGGCAGCTTGGTGAATAGACCCCTAAGATTCGAATAGCAGTGAACATATCGTCCCTAGCCGAAAATGACAATGTGACAGAGGAAAAAAATACCTTTACTTTGGAGGTGTCACTGGAAGGAAAAACTCCCCTTTTATCGGTGTGAAGAAAAAAATGCCCCAATTTAGTCAAATTTTGTTCTTATGTTCAAGTTGTTTTTTTTGTAAGTTATTCACTGTATCTAGTGCAGGACTGCAGTCTCTTATGAAATGATTCTGTAGTGGGCCCACGCAGAGTACTGTTCTGGAATCATGGAAAACCTTGCCAGCCTCTCTTATCAAACTGTAGAGCTACTCGTTTGTTACCCCAAAGTTAGTGCCCCACATTCACTCTTGCATATGAGCATTTTAAGGCAATTTGCAACATACTTGTGTGCTTTTTTCACACGTTTTTCAGACTTGAGAGGTTTTGTATTAGCCAATGGAAAGCTAAGTACTAGGAGGAGGAGACAGTATCAAGGCACAAAATCATGTGAAATGCATGTTATGCACATTTGTCTGGCACTCCCATTAAAGTCTATTGTGACTGCCCGAAAAAGCTCATGTACTTTTTCGAACTACAAGTGACAAGCAACAAAGTGCTCAGGTGTGAACGGCACCATTGAAAATAATTGCATTCTTCATGTTGTTGCACTTCAGGAAACACACAACAAATGCTCATATATAAATGGGGGCTTAATGCTAAATTATCCCGTTTGACTAGAGTGTACCTTTAAGCTGATCAGATACTGTATGTATACATACAGTTTTGTATATACAGTATCCAAAAAATAATAAGGATAACAAATTCCCTTGAAGCTCTCTGTCACAGAGCCAAAAGCAGCCAACCACACATGGCTTGTGCATATTGTTAATACAATCTGAGCTTTAAATCTGGCATGCTTGGTGCTTTTTTAGTATCAGTGACTACAGTGGCACAAGAAAATGTTCAGCCTAGCATAACTTGCTCTCAGTTGTTATCCATGTGAAAAAGGTAGATCTGTTTTGTCAGATTTCTGCTCCTAAGAACAAAAATAAATGCTGAAAAATATCTATTTTGGAAGAATAAGTTGTGCTCATATTTATTATAGGTATTTATATAGAGCTAACAATGTATGCAGCGCTTTACACTGTGCACATTCTCATCAGTCCCTAAAGGAGCTTACAATCTAAGGTCCCTATTTCACATGTACTGTATATATATATATAGATACATATATATATATATATATATCTATATATATATATGAACCCACGCAAGCACAGAGAGAACATTCTAACTCCTTGCAAATAGAACCATGACCGGGATTTGAAGCGGGCACCCTTAGTTCTGTGAGGCAGAAGTGCTAACCACTAAGCCACCGTGCATATAATGTTTTTTTCTTTGAGGCAGCTTTGAGAATGTTGTATAACTGACCGGAGAATCACAATATTGGTCATTCCTTGTAAGAGCTAACAAGACTGTCCAATATGTCTGAAAACGTCTCCATGTCTGTAGAGAACTCATGATCTTTTAAGTCACCAACCTAAAAACCCAGAAAAAATAGGGCTGTGGAAATTAGAGATTAATTTCTCGATTAATCGTTAAACTTTTTGATCGATTAAAATTATTTTGATCGTTAATGAAAACACTCACCTCTCCGCCGGCTTCCGGGAGTCCCGTCGGCGATCCAGTGACGTCACCGACATAGATGTCACCGGACTCCTCCCCTTTCCCTTCATTAGCCGTCACGGACATCGACGTCACCAGACTCCTCCCCCCTTCCCCAAGTGGCTCTGTCGGCTAACGAAGGGAAGGGGGAGGAGGCTGGTGACGTTGATGTCCGTGACGGCTAATGAAGGGTAGGGGGAGGAGTCCGGTGACGCCGATGTCCGTGATGTCACCAGACTCCTCCCCCTTCGTTAGCTGACGGAGCCACTTGGGATTAGTGTGATCCTAGTTGATTGTATTACTTCATTGCTGTGCTGTATGTGTATAGGCCAATGTAGTTGAATCTGTTTGTGCATTATAATTAATCGAAAGTAATCGATTAAAAAAAATTTCGATTAATTGAACACAAAAAATTTAATTATTACCAGCCCTAAGAACAAATAAAGTATTTTATATACTTACTTGCAGTGTTTTCCTTGATATACATTATTTTGTATTTACTTGTAATGTGCCTTTGACTTTGCTAGAAACTTTAACTACTCAGGTCAGAGTCAATTCCCTAGCACAGCCCCCTCCCTCCTTGCATGTCATAGCCCTCTCCTCTTATGTGAGTGTGTAATTATGGTCTGTGCTGGCCAAGCTCTTCTGTTCCTTCCTTTACCACCCTGTATAACATTTTATATAGCTTCTGGGGAAGGAGTGAAGGGGAAAACTTGAGTGATAGCTAAAGCTGACATCACATTTGAGTTGGCGGCACCCAACAGCAGTTTCAGTAGATTTGGATGCCAATACATTGGGATGACATCATGCATAGATTTCATTAAATGCTGTGCTGCCAAGGCCAGAATTGTTTTCTGTTATTTTTATTTCACTGCTATATATTAAATTGCTTATCATCATGTTATGGTATGCTCCTAACAAGTAGTGGTAGATTAGTGCTACTATAGCTTTCTAGTTAGACACTCCCTTTCTTTTCACTTATGTTGCATTGTGTTAAGAGGGTTCTGTTCATGCTGTACAAGGCTTCAGATAGAAATGTCTTTCCACCTCTAAGAATGATAAGGAATCACATAATTTGTATTGTCAAGCATGAATTAACTACACTGGATTCTACTCTGAGTCGTATTGGTGAGTTGTACTGATCACTGCACTCACACATATCATTGCTTGAGGAAGGGGATCCTGTGTGACCCCGAAACGGTCGTTGCATCTCTGTGGTATGTCGCACCTCTTCAATAAATAAGACTTTTTCTTCACGTTTATACTGGTGTGCCGGTGTCCCTGCTTCTACTGTTATTGGTGAGTTGGACCCTTCTTGTGGATACCATCAGCGCAGTAGGTTGTCATACTGTCCATTCAGACTAGTCTCAGGAAGGTATTTGCAAATACATAAATCGGTGGTTGAGACAGTACAAATGCGCATATAAACTTATGGGAGGTTTTTTATTTTAAATGAATGGTCTGGCGACAGGGTCTCTTATAAGAAGTCCCTGTAAAATAACAGGGATTATACTCACCTCTCTGGCAGTTTGTTTCTCCCACCTGCACTTCATTCTAGCGCTGCATTCTCCTTCTGCCTCTCCAGAATGTGACACGTCCGGAGGTGTCAGATGCCTCCATGGTTCGATCTTCCATCCCTTATGTCAAAAGTGAAGGCAATGTTATATATTTATGTGCAAATGCACAAAATCTATCTACTTCTTTTAGGTTTTATGCTCCTTTAAAATAGAACTGAAGCCAAAGCATTTTCTTTAGTTTTGGAAAGAGTAAGGGAGGATTATAACTCTTGTTGGCCATCTTTGTCCCATTGGGGAAATCTCCATTAGACATGTGCACAGCAAAAAAAAATTGTTTTCTTACGAAACAAATTAAAACGGAACACATTTCCATTAATTTCATCAAATAAAACAATTTGTTCTGCTGTTTCGGATTTGGAGGCAACGAGCCACGAATCCGAAACTGCACACTGAATATGCAGAACGAGCAGCGGCCATCTTGGCCACCTGTGCGTTCTACTCTTGTGCACCGCTATCTTTAAGTGTATATTGGTATATACAGGCGCCACCATCTTGGTGTATACCAAGATATACTCAAAGATAGGAGCACGCCTGCGCAGAACGTGGCGGTGGCCGATATGGCCACTGCTTGTTCAGCATGTGACACCACACTGAGAATGCAGAACGAGCAGCGGCCATATCGCCGCCGGAGCATTCTACACTTGCACGCCGCTATCTTTGAGT
Source organism: Nanorana parkeri (assembly GCF_000935625.1). Taxonomy (NCBI): domain Eukaryota; kingdom Metazoa; phylum Chordata; class Amphibia; order Anura; family Dicroglossidae; genus Nanorana; species Nanorana parkeri. The sequence goes on from NW_017306417.1 coordinate 823,721, forward strand.
GTATCTTGGTATACACCAAGATGGCAGTGCCCGTATGTTCAGGCGCCGCCATCTTGGTGTATACCAAGATATACTCAAAGATGGTGTCACGCCTGCTCAGAACGTGCCAGCGGCCAATATGGCCACCACTCGTTCTGCAAATGAATTTATTTATGCCCGAATATAGTTTTAGTATATTTGGGCATATAATAGATTCGTTATTTCTTATTCGGGCGAACCGCCTAATCAACCGATTTTCGCTGATTTGCAGGTTCGTACAAATCCGAATGCACATGTCCAATTTCTATTCACATACTGTCCAATAGCCACAACAGGAAGTGAGGGAAAATCCCTGGTGGTCATCAGAGTCCCCATTAGACGGTTTCCCATCTATTGCTGTTCTGATGACAACCCAAAAATTGGCATTTTCTTTAACTTTAAATTTCCGTGATCAAAGTCACTAGAACAAATAGAGAGGGTGAATCTTACTAATGTTGACACAGACAGCAATAAAAACATGACTGGTGTTCTATTCCCTGTCCATAGTAATCAAAGATGTCCCCTGCACACCATACAGCAATCAGGACCTGTTTTTTAGTAGTGGTGGTGCTCATAGTGATGTCGTAGTGTGACCACTGTGTTCGCCTTGATGAAGGGACCCTGCGTGCTTTCAAAATGTTGGCTATGCAATATATGTGACATGACTCTTCAATAAAAGAACACTAGGATTTATCTCATCCTGTGAGTACTGGTGATCTTCATTGCTGTAAACCTAATCCCTCTCCACTCTATCCATAAATAAAAGAGTTCTACTCTAGATCTTCAGTAGATGTATTAACTGTAATGTACACATGTACAGTATGTAAGATGTCAGTCTCACAACTCATTGCCATTCCTGTGATTCATGCCTGTTTTGAATATTAATTAGTAATATCCATTATTTATAAAGCACCAACATTTTGCTCAGCACTGACAGGTGACAATGATAGATGATGTGAGAATTGAAGGCTGACCACATGAGCAGTCAAGTGACAATGAAAAGCAACAATTTGGAGTTAGTAATGAGAAAAGGCAACATGTGACCCGGACATTTGACAACTGATAGACGTTGCATGGACACCACTCTACATTTTAAAGCAGGTCTCGTTAAGTGTAAGCATATTCAGATTTTTTGAGAATGTCAAAAGGCAATTATTGTGAAACTGGTGCAAAGGATGTATGCCACAATTTAAAGTAAAGGATTGTTTAGCGTTACACTCAAACCTATAATACACCTAAAATGTTACCCAAAGTGCGTGAGTTTTTCTCTAAGGCTGGGTTCACACCTAGGCGTTTTTCCGCGCTTTCGTACTCGCGGAAAAACGCTCAAACAGGGAAATGCAATTACTTTCAATGGGCATGGTTCCCATCTGGGCGGTTTTCCGCGAGTACGAACGTGCGGGAAACCGCCCTACGCCCAAAGAAGTACATGTACTTCTTTGGGGCGTTTTGGTCGGGCGGTTCCATTGGGATACAGCCAAGTATCCCTCGGAAACGCGCGTTTTTTTCGCCGTTTTGTTTTTACCGCGATTCGCGGTAAAAAACCACGCGAAAAACGTGCATATTCAATCCGCCTAGGTGCGAACCCAGCCTAAGTAAACTACAAATTGCTCTCAGATACCTGGCTCCTGACAATGTAGAATGAAACTAGAGGTAAACCATAGCTGGATGAGATTAAGTTAGCTAAACCACTGTGTGTCATAAACAATTGATATAGGTTTTTTTTGTTACCATGTTTTAACCCAATACAGTGCTGCTGATGTACTGCAGCCTATTTGCAGTCACTTCATGTATTTATGTACTCCAGCAATGGCTGTATGTCACTTATCAGAGTTGGTTTTCTAATTGTGACAGCCGCAGAACATTGCACGTGTGGTCGTGGCCACTTAAATTCTCCACTAGAAGTAAAGGTTACCCGGGTGACAATGCAGGAGAGTAATTGGGAGACAGGGACAGAGTGTCCAATAAGTATTCCACCGCACTCTTGACCAATATAATCCTTGAAGATGTGTGCTGAAGTGGCTACGGATGGAGCCTATCAAATCAATGTAGATGCAATATGTCACTAGCACACTGGAGAAATGTAACAAAGAACGTCTTTTTTGACGTGTATACATTGTGTCACAGGAATTGCAATGTTTCAAGGCCACACAGGGTCTCTTCATTGGTTGTCATGCCAAGCCTGATGAGGGGACCCTGTGTGACACTGAAACATTGCCATTCCTGTGACATTATGTATACACGTCAATAAAGACATTTCTTGGATACATTTCTCCGGTGTGCTGGTGGCATATTGCATCTTCAGGGACAGAGTGTTATCACCAAATAACAGGAAGTTTTGAATAAGGACCTTCACAGAATTATTTTATTGAAAGCCAATGTAAAAATATTGTAAATAAAAATGACAATAACATGTTAAAAAAGGAATGCGCTGATACCGTTTTTTTGGTATCAAGTGTTTTTTTACGGTACTCACCGATACCGAATACCGATACCAGAAGTCCCATTAAGGAAACCGGGTGGCATGTAATGACTCACCACCCAGCTTCCTGATTAGCTGGGAAGGCGGGCGGCATATAATAACTCACCATCTGGCTTCCTGATTATCCGGGAAGCCGTCTCCCTGCTCCCTCGTCACCTGGTGACAAGGGAGCATAGAGCTGGCTTTCTGGCCAATCAGAAAGCCGGGTTGCGGGTATTGACTTATCGACCGGCTTCCTGATTGGCCAGCTTCCTGATCAATCAGGAAGCTGGCTGGCGAGTCATTACACGCCGCCCGGCATCCTGATTGGCCCGAAAAGCCAGCTGCATGTTCCCTGGTGACAATCAGGAAGCCAGGCAGCGCGTAATGACTCGCCGTCCAACTTCCTGATACCGGAAGTTCTGGTATCAGGATAGGCATTGGGAGCAAATACTCGGTATCGGCTTTGATACCGATACTAGTATTGGTATTTGTGCATCCCTAATTTTAAACATAAATTAGGATTTGAGTGATTGGGTTTACATCTACTTTAAACTCTTGTTGTCTGAGCAAGGACATTTAGGTCTCTTTCTGTTGACCTAAAGATCAGATTATCCAATAAATCGTCCACCATTCAATGTATTTGCTGCCTAAAAAAGTTCCCTGTGTCCTATCAGTGGCTCTTGTTTTTTATGACGGGTGAAGTGAGAAGTGGATGACAAGGGCTTCCTCCATCCTGCTAGAATTGTGACATAGCCTCCTACCAGAGTAATGTTCGGATGATGGCTCTGCTCTAACCTGAGACTTCCCCTCCCTTATGCCTCATAATCAGCAACTTCGGAAACCTCTTGCTTTATAGCAGGGCTAGCCAAATTCCGGCCCTCCAGCTGTGGTGGAACTACAAATCTCATGAGGCATTAAAAGATTCTCACAGCCACAGACATGACTCCCGGAAGGAGATGCATCATGGGATTGGTAGTTTCACCCACAGCTGGAGGGCCGAGTTTGGCTACCCCTGCTTTATAGTATACCTTTGGGGATGGGCTGGGCTTGAGCTGTAAGAAAAGGGAGCTCTGACTGGTGGAAGTATGGTTAGCTTATCCATTTTAGCTACAATCTTTATTTAAAAAAAAAAGGAAAACAAATGTTGCTGTAACTGCTAAAAAAGTGTTAGCTGGAGTTCATCTAATCTGCTAGTCCATCTAACACCACCCTCCCCACAGCGTGACAATGTTTCTGCCCAAGGGTGGCTCCTTTGCTCCTCCATTGGGTGGAGCCACCCAAAGACAGGAAGTGTGTTACTGGCTAGATCACCAGGTAAAAAAAGGAAAAAAAACGAATGCAGCCACCTCACCTAAGAGCTGGTAAGCTGCAATATATGAAAGTTTTTTTGAGGGGTTTAAAGTAGTATTAAACGTGTACACTTTTTTCAGTAATGAATTCAGATCAAACAAATATATATTACCCAGCAAAGTATTCCTTTACATCTTTGCCCAAGCATTTACGGTCATCATGTTTCCAAACAGCTCCAACTCTCTCAGCTCGACTTCCCTAAATGTCCTGTCCAGTACAAGATCACAAGTCTCCAACAGCTTTCCATCTACTAGCATGGAGAAGGAAGGAATGATAAAGGAGCAAAGGAGAGCAGGGGGAGGGAATGGCGTGTCCTGCTGTGCCTGTGTGTTTATGTAGACACACACGTATTAGCACACACAAGGGTGGCTCCATAGGATCCTGCATTGAAAAGAGCCACCCTTAAACAGAATATCAGGGCCAGCACTCAGGGGACCAGCTGATTCTGCAGGAAAATAAAACTTTTAAACATCAAGGAGCAGCATCCATTGTAAGAGATTTTATCAGCATTTAAACTAGCTTAAAATCAATATCACTTTAAATACACTTTAATATCAGGATATCTGATTGGGCCTGCTGGATACATTTTCAGAAGAAAATCAGTAATGACTGCCCAGATATTTCTTTTAGCACGCGTGTATAAAATCAGAGCTATTATTCTTGGTACTTGTCAAGGACATGTTTACTGCTCAAAGAAATAAAGTTTTCTATATTCAAAATGATAACGCTTTACTGGAAACATTGGCCTTTTGTACAGAGTGAATCACATAAAAAACCCAAATCCTTAAGAGCATTCTACTTAAAATATATAATGGAAAAGACTTGTGCATACACAGAAAATGAACACCTCAAGTGATTTCAAGGATTTTTCAGTTCTCCATTGTATCAAGATGATGTTTACTGTGAATGATGCATTTAGATAAACACTTCCTGGAAATGTTCATTTCAAAGGCAATCACTGAAGAAACAGTGTGCCAGATAGCATCACAGTTAGAGTAATCGGAAGGTTAGACTTCTTGATGCAGACTGGATACTGAATCTGGTTAATACTCATAAGTAAGAATATTTATTTAACCACTTCAGGACATCCTCATCCTGAAGTGGTTAGGATGGAGAGCGGGAGCAGACTGAGTGTCATGGATCGGGACTCACGGGTATGAACTGGAGTCAGGTATGTGGACCCTTTCTACTACACTGGCAGGGACACTTAGAGAAAAGGGTCCAAGCAGTGTAGGCTGACGACTCCCAGAGTTGGAGTACAAGCGGGGGAACTGAATGAGGCAGTGGAAGACAGCTAAAGCTGGAAGTTCAAGTACAAGGCAGGGTGCTGCAATGCTGAGTAGGTGGCATGCGGTCCCCCAGGATGTGGAATCTAAGGGCCAGCCGGTATTCGCCAGAGCACCTGATGTTGGAGATGGGCTTGGCTGCGTGCTGACTCCAGGTCACAATCCCTAAGTCCAACAAACTCACCTAACAGGTACAGGGTACGAACCAAAGGTTAGGGACAGGCTGAAGACTAAGACTTCCAGGGAAAAGCAAAGCACAGGGCAAACTGTAGACAGGGATATCCAAGGACAAAGTAAAGCACAGAGCAGACTGTAGACAGGGATATCCAAGGACAAAGCGAAGCACAGGGCAGACTGTAGACAGGGATATCCAAGGACAAGCCAAAGGTTTGGTAAATGGGAAAGCTTCCAGGAATTCTGGGTCAATCGCAAATGGGGAACTCGGCAACTAGCTTGGGAAAGCGTTGCTCGGGCCCCGTGCCGTTCGCTGCCCTGGGTTTAAATAGAGACAGGAAGAGGGAGGAGCCACAGGATTGGCCACAAGCGGACTGTTTGGCCAAGAAGCTGCATAAGAAACAGCAGAAGAGGTCGGCCGACGCCTAAAGCTTGCAGACAGGTGCAAGAGTGAGTCAGGTTCAGAGCACATGCCTGGAGGACTACAAGCACCCTGCAGGGATTCCCCCCTCCCCTCTACGATCCTCCAGCGCTGACTGGCAGAATGGACAGGGGAGGGGGCGGGCATAGCTGGCTCTGCCTCTAGATAGTCAGAGCCAGCTGTCACTCACGCAGCTGGGTGGATCTCGACAGTAATCTCACGATATACTGAGCTTTGGGTCATGGGAGGACGCTAGTTTATGTCCTCCCATGACCCTTAGAAGAACTATGGGGAAAAACACTTACCCCATACCCAGATAGCAAGAAATTGTGCTGCAAGTTTGAAAATGACTTGCTAAACTATTACAGACTTGCCAAGCTTCACAATTTTGTTGCACACTTACATCAAGTCTGCAAATTTGCTTGGCAAGTTCAAAAAGTGTCAACAAGAACTTGTGCTGCGAGTTTTCTGAAAGTCTACAACTTGCCAGGAATATGTGCAGCAAGTTAACAAAATTACAATTTCACCCCGCCACAAGTTTGTAGCAAGTTATCCTTGCTATCTGGGTAGTTCCCCTTTAAAAGCGGTATTAAAGTTAAAATGTGTTTAAGCTAATTTAAATGCTGATTAAATCACTGGATGCTGATCCTTGATGTTTAAACGTTTTAGTTTCCTGTAAAATCAGCTGGTCCCCTAAACACTGGTCCTGATATCCTGTCTTAGGGTGGCTCCTTTCTTTTGCAGAGTCATATGGAGCCACCCTTGTGTGTGATAGTAAGCTGTGTGTATTCACAAACACACAGGCACTGCAAGGCAAGCCAATCACCTCCCCCCTGCTGCCCTCTCCTTCCTTCTTCCTTTTCCAAGTTAGTAGATGGATATTTTGCTTTATATTGCTTTGTCCTATGTGATCTTGTACTGGACAGGAATTTCAGGGAAGCCGAGCTGAGAGAGTTGGAGCCGTTAAGAAACATGATGAATGTAGTGTCTGGGCAAAAATATAAAAAAATACTTTGCTGGGCAAAGTATATATGTTTGTTCTGGAATCATTTTAGACATGTAAGCTGCGGAAAAATTCGGTTTGGTTAGGATATTTCATTATCTGGGAATTCAGATCCGAAATTCAATTCGGTTCGAGTTTCGGATTCGGACATAATAAATACACAGAACACCCGCACACCTTGAGATGTAAGATGCAGAGATCTGCTTCATCAGCTTCTCTCCAGCTTTTGAAGCTGGAGAGTGACAGCAGAATGCGGAAGCGATGTTCTACACATCTGACACCAGAGAGGGGATCGTAGGGAGATCATGTACCGATCTCCCTCTGATCCCCTGTCACAGAGCCACTGTGCTGGCCCCCGGGCTTGCACCGGGCACAGCAGAGCTCGGGACCAGCACAAGGGGGAATGCGGAGAGGGGGGGCCCACAGACTGGCACCTTATACAAGCGATAGAGCCGGATGGATTGCTTGTATGTAAACAGGCATCACTGCCTGTTTTTAAATGTTGGCAGTTTCCCGCCCACGTGTGGTGCGTGCGAGTGGGCGGGACTAACAGGCCATCTTTAGATGGCCTGTCACATCCAAGAAGCTCCCGGCCGGCCGTTTAGGGAGGCGGTTAAAGAGGGGGGAAGCAGCAAACCAATGTTCAGACTTCAGAGCAGAACTTGCTATTTATTTAAATGAATGGTTCATGTTTTGGGACCCCTGAGTCATTTTTGAAGACAGTGAAAGCTATGTGTAAGCATCTCTAGATACCCACTTTGTACTCATACTGCTACTTCAGTATGTAAAAACTAAGCACTGTTGTTCTTTAAAGGTAGCTTTATTTATAAACTAAGGAATACAGAACTGATTTATAGTGAAATTGTAAAAATATATGCATTTTTGTAAAATGTTTGGACACATTACTGAGGAGTTCTGAAAAGTGAAGTCATTCTTCTCAAACAGAAATATAATTTATGGGCTCTAACACAAGCCTTTGCTCCAAACTGTACACAAATCCGATCGTAAAGGACATAGTTTCATTTCTGAGTTTGGAGGGAATGTCTAATTACTGACATTAAATCATTTTTACTGGCAGAAGGAATGACAGTGCTAGGAAATTTTATAGTTTGGGCAAAAGGTGTTGATGTCATTGTCCTAAATAAAAAGTGATTCATGTAAAAAAAAAGTTCTCCTAAAATCCTGAATTTCTGGAAATAACTGGAACAAATGCATGAGTGCTTCATCATTTAAATGAGACCCTAAATGATTTGAATGGAACTTTTTTAGGCACATGTTAAAATCCAAATTTTAGGCCTAAAGATTGCTGAAAACCCCCTAAACGTTATGTATTTTCTGTAAACAGAGAATCTGTAAATTACATTTTTGTAAGTCATTTCATTAAAAAATACACTCAAAAGAATTGTAGTGCACACAAACACAAGATAACACACAATGTTTTCTAAAATATAAAATATGAGGTTGCATCGAATAAACAAATACTAAATATGTCAAGCTTCATAATTGCGTACACCTGTGAAACAGGGAAACACTATGGGAGGGGGGCGCAGTACATTAATTCACATGTAAAAGTAATTGGGATACATTAAAACCACTTGAATCACTTGTACTACATAGCTGACAGCAGGGAGAAAAAATGTAAACTAACTCCTGGTTGCTATAGCAAGGTATGTGAGTGGCTGCAAAAGGGTTAATACTGACAGCAAAGAAAAATACCTGGTACTTCTAGGTATGGGGAAGCATGTGACTTACTTACCTTTCTTCCACATGACTGCATTGGTCTTTTGGCAGATCAGGAAAGAGCACCGTCACATGGGAATGGTGAGAGAGTCATCAGCCAAATGCAAGCTCCAAATCTTAATTAGGTTCTTATATAGGGTTTATAGAGGGTGTCCTTTCTTCAGTCCTGGGGCTGAGAGCAACAGGTAAGTATGTGCAGCTGGTGGGGTCATTGACTTATTGCTTTCATCACACATCCACTTTAAATTCCAATAAGACATTTAGGGGAATTCAGTAAAGCCATAACAGCACTTTTCTGGTGGTATGGACCTTATAAAAGGTCCTGTGCTATATTCAAAAAAGCCCTGTTGCCAGTTTTGGTAGCTTTACCAACACTTGAAACAGATTCAAATAGTTCTTAACACCACCATCTTAAGACTCTGTCACTATGGCTGTGACAGATTCAAAAATAATTACCCGCAGTTTACAAATGGGAAAACTGGTGGTTAATAAGACCATCTCTGATCTGGCGTACAGAGAGACGCTAGTGCTCAGAATAGGGCATGTATGTGCTGCAAGCTAATATGGATCTGACAGTTTCACATTTATTGTTGCTTGGACATCAGGCCCGCTGGAGTACAGGCAACTAGTTATGCATTCCCAGCCCCATTCAGCTGCCAGATGGGAGATTCCCTAACTGGCAGCTGAATCTGAAAAAATGGGCTGGAAAGGTTGGTTGACATAATTAGCCAAATATGCCCATATTTGGCTAATGATGTCAGCCTGCAACCCCCTCCCCTTGCATTTAATTTCACTAGTGACGATGAGTGTGGGGAGCCTGATGGGGAAATCTGAAAACTGATTTACCCATCAGGTCCACTATGCTGTTGATTTACAGCAGGCAGTAGGTGGGTGCTATAGCCATTAGCAAGCTGGTTACGGCGCCCGCCCATTGCCAGCTGTGATTTTATCAGGCTCAGAGTTGCTGAGCTGCACTGAGGATGGAGTGCCTGGTAAATGTTGGTGCTTGTTCCAAATTCATGTGTCCACAGATGCACTATGGCATTCAAAAGAGTATTGCAGGCACTCTTTATAAATACTGGTGATTTCCTTTCTAACCTGCAGACTCCATGGAAAGACCAATAGACAATCACAAATGATATGACCAATATAAAACAATTTTCCCTTTCCAAAACATTAAGATGAAGTTTGCATTTATATCCTCCATCCCACAATTGATCCTGGCTGATGGTCCAGCATAAACAAACAACAATTATTACTATTAAATGCAGGATGCATTCATTTCCCTGAGAGAGTCCAAATATGAATTCCGACTCAAAGATCATTTCCAGTTCAAGGCAAGCATTTTCTTTCTTGAAAATATATGTAGTAATGTCAATCTATGTAGCAGTTTTACACTTCAGCATTGTTTTATTGCGTTATTTTTCAATAGACAATTTTAATGACCTATTTCTCCTTTCCAGGGTCAGTATTTTTTTCTGAAATACTTTCTGCTGGACATTTTTGATCCCCTTGCCTACATTTTACAGGATAATATTGTCCACAAGAAAGAATACTTGAGCTAATTATTCAGCACAACTGTGTAATAAGCTATTGAAAACAGCTTGATATGATATTACTGGAATTTTTGGTGTGGTTTAGAAGGATAAAAGTCTCAGAGTTGAACATTTTCAAATATACAAGCTGAATGTATAATATAAATATTTCACCCAAAACACAATGCCAGTTTATTGCCCTTAAAATAAATTTTTGAGCACATTTTCTAATATGATAGAATGCCGGTCAAAAATATAATTGCAGTCATATTGACATCAATTTCATGCAGCTAGCTAAGCTGCTGTAAGAAGTGGTTGGAAATCGTTTCTTGGCTCAGTTTTAAAAAATCCTCTATCCCAAAATATTTTTTTATTTTTTTTATGGCTGGTCTATAGGTCTCTGATTATGATTTATGACTAGTTCTGGCTCGGGATTTGAAACTAAGAGGTCTACAAAATTAGCAAAATTAACCTCTAAACCAGACACCCAAAATAATTTGGTGTTTTTGCTTGCCAAGTTAACCCTTTGTACAGAGGATAGGTCCTCTACTATGAGTCACTTGCAACCATGCTGTGTCTGAGCCCACAGCCGCCCTTGCATTACCATGACTGGCACAAGAACAGATATTGCTCAGTGCAGTGTACACCCTGGATCAACCCAGCATCTGCAAGATGCTAGGAATGCAGCTGGTTGCCTGAGATGATGTAACTCTTGCATGCTTTTGCAGGAGTTACATCAACAGTGGTCCTCCAATGGGGGGAGATCAGCAACACTGGACCCGGAAAATAAGGAGCAAAAGATGGTGTCACCAGCCAGCGGAACACCAAGGAATAGCTTCTGTCTCTCATTGCTGGGCTCACAAACAGACAGGTGAGTATAGTTCTGATTTGACAGTACAGTTAAAATTACCTGCAAACATTAAATTAAAACTAAACACTTGGCAAACAGCTTATTATACAGTCAGGGCCGGTGCTAGGATTTTTGCCTACACAGGCAAAGTAGCATTTTTGCGCCCCAACCCCCTTCCCTTCCCCGACCCCCTGTAGCGCTGGGCCTGCTCCCTATCAGCATGTTTTTTTTTCTTCACTTACCTTCGGTGCGGGAGAGCAGCGGCGAGTCAGAGCTGGTCCGGTGGGAGGAGCTCCAGAACGCCGGGCCTGTATACATTTGAAATACATTTGAAAATGTCTTAACTGAGAGTATAGAATCATTCAAGACCCATCTAGATACTTTTCTCAGAGAGCAAGATATACAGACGTAGGCACACACACACAAAACCTACCACATGGGTTGAACTCGATGGACCTCTTTCTTTATTAAACCTCAACAACTATGTAACTATGCAACTTTTTTACATCATAAACCCATCCATTAAACTGCTATGTAGGGTGGGGCTTGCTTATCCACATTACTCAAATATTGAGATGATCATTCGCCTATGAGTCTCTTACAGAACATCCATACTTCTAGGGCCTGTTTAGAGACTAAAAGTGACCCTGTAATTACTAAAAGAAAAATATGCAAACAGGTATCAAGTACAGGTACATAGAATTGCCTGCACTTACCTGCAACAACTTTCATTGAACCCCCCTCCCCACACACACACATTTGTTTAATTGTTGGACTACTCAGAACGGCCAAGGCTCCAGGACTTCTGGATATTGTTGGAGCTTGCCTGCTGCCTCCCTTCACCATAAACTCCCACTGACCCTTAGCTATTATGGGCTTTCTTACTTGACAATAGCAAGGTGTGGGGCAAGCTCTAACAATATCAGCAAGTCTTGGAGCTTTGCCATTTAGAATAGCCAGGCATTGGGCATAGAGGAAGCAATGAATGCTGCTGCAGGTATGTCCAGGCACCTTTGGATGCTTAGACGTTATACCTGCTAGCAGCTTTACCAGCTTTATGTAGTTTTTTAACTATCAATGACAAACAAGATATGCTTTTTTAAGGGTATCTAATATACAAAAGAGAAGACAAAAGAGCAGTAAATATGGTTAGTATAGAAAAAGAGGATTCAAGCTTATACACATTTGTCCTCCCAGAGGCCTATGTTGTTCAGTGCAAGCAGATTATTTCTCTCATTTCAAAACCTGTTCATGTCCTTTTATCTGATTGATTTTTATAGAAATAATAGACACAAGAATCACAAAAAGGAATCAATTTCCTCTCTGTCTGCTGCTCTTTTTAGCATATTAGCAAAGGGTTAAGGTGCCAATAGACATCAGATAACAATTTCCCGATCTAGACCTTTTTGGCTGGATTGAGAGAAAATATAATATGTAAGATCCAGATTGGAAGACAGTCCTCTAATTAAATGAAACAATCTGGGAGCTTAGAAATCCATGCCCGATGATTTCTCTTTGCTCCAGTGCTTGAACTGTCTGTGTCTGGCTGCCCTCCCTTCCTATATTGTGTATGACTAGAATCCTTCTTTCTCAAGGAGAACCTGGCTCAAGAAATATTGTAAAATGGTCAGACTGTGCATGTGCCTCCGATATTTCTCTGCGGTCTTTGGCTGAGTATAACGACAGGTTGTTAGGGATGTTAGTACCAATACTCAGCTGCCCGCACCTGGCTAGTTTGTGCAGGCTTAGAATTTGTGCTGGAATGCTTTGAAATTCACTTGCATACTGCAGTGTAATTCACCTTTTTAGAATGCTACAAGTCTCTTGGACTGTTTGCGAGAATGCATTTATAGGTATAACTAATTAAAATGTAAATTTCAATCCTAGCATGTAGTAATGTCAATCCTAGCATTTACTCGGGTTAAAATTCTTTTGCTCAGTGCTTTCATCCAGATGTAGCATTAGTTCTCTAAACCTTAAGGCCTTGTTCACACCAAATGCAGAGCAGATCCGGTCAGGTTTCTGCACACGCACGCTAGTCTTTTAGACGCGTTTTGGATGTGTTTTTGCCGCGTTTTTGATGCGTTTTTTTTTTAAAGTTTAAAATGGGCTTTCAGTGCGTTCCAGGCATTTGCATGTATGTTTGATGCATTTTTGATGCGTTCCAGAGCAGATCCAGAACAGGTAAAATAGGGCCTGCTGCAGGTTTTTCACATGCTCTGGATCTGCTCTGCAACTGCACGCTGCGATGTGAACTGGAGCAAAAAATACTATTGGAATACATTGGACGCAGTTTTGATCCGGTATGCAACTGATCTGCTCTGCACCTGCTCCACGCTTGGTGTGAACAAGGCCTTTTACTTCTTCCTATTGCCCTGTTGATGGCATTGTAATATTCTGAGAACAATTACTGAATCTATGAATGTGTAGGCCAGAAATTCAGACCTATGTCCATTGCAATCTCTTTGCTTCCAAAATCAAGCAGCAGAGGAACCTGAGAGGATATTGTGACATTAGCACAGCTGCAATGACCTTATGTGATGTCTGAATTTGTACTTTAAGACAGAGCTTGGTGTGTCATATGCAGCTTGTGCCATGAAGTTTGTTATTTATAGCTACACCAGTGCCAAAATCTAATTATATCACAGAGGCATGGTAGTTCCTACACAGGATTCAGTGATGGCTGGGATCTCTTTAGTATTCTGCTAGTGATTCTGCACAGGTGGACAGAGCTTGTGCCATGTGCTCACATACCCTAAGAAAACCCTTCTCTCACCATCTGGAAATGATGTATTGATATAATATTTCATGGACAGAGTTAACAGAGTGACTGTGTTTTCTTATCTCTCTCTCTGTGGGGTTTCTGTGTTTCTAAAAGTCAAACATATGCAGCTGATTTAAAATAAGCTAAGGCCTTTGTGCAGCCATTCTTTCTCATTGGCATCCCTAAGTCTTGTAAAAAAAAACACAACAAAACCCCAAACCGCTAAACTAATAATTTAATAGTTTCCGGTATTCTGCTGTCAACATGATGTAGTGAAGTGGATGGACTTGGACACAAAACATTTCACGGTATTTGTGTTTATTCTGTACCACTACAGAAGTATAAGGAGTCTATTTAAAACAACTTGCAGCCGTTCAAATATCTTTGAACCGTTCTGCATAATTACAGGCAAAATCAAACATTCTTAGTATACTTTATTTCTAGGTTGAATGTAACTTTCAGAAAATACCACATTATGGCCACTAGATGGAGATGAAGAGCATAAGAAATAATGATTTCATAGGCTCCTCAGCTCCATCTAATGGCCATGTGATAATTTCCAAATGTTACATTTGACCTGAAAAGAAAATATACTAAGAACATTTGCCTCCATTCACACAGAATGAACATTCAAAGAGATTTGCAGAGTGAATAGCTCTGTGAATTTTTTTATAAATAGACCCCAAGTGTTAGCTGGCTGTATTAAAATATTTATTAAGTTTCTATCACTCTTTTAGATTGAAATTCTCGTTTACAGAAACATTTCAGCCCAAATATATATATATATTTTTTTATAGGGGACATCTGTAAATATAATATATTAGCAACCTGGTGTGAAAATGCAAGAAAGCCACTGCTCCATCCAACACCGAGCCCCCAACTCTCAGGCAAGCTGCCCATGCGCCAAACCAGCCACACGAAAGTAAAGAAGCCGTACACCATAGTTCCACCAATAATGAAATATGTAACATTGAATCCACTAGGCAAAACATGTCCAGTACATCAAGACTCCCCGCCTGGAGGCCGCCCACTCTAACATGTTTCCTCCCTATGGGGTTTATTCCTAGAGATATCACTATGATATCTCTATGGTTAAGCCCCATAGGGGTATAACATGTTAGAGTGTGCCGCCTCCAGGGGGGAAGTCTCATTGTGATGGACATGTTTTGCATAATGTATTCAATTTTACATTTTTCATTATCGGTGAATCTATGGTGTATGGATTCTTTTCTTTTGTGTGGATATTACCAACTTGTTCTCAGTTTGTGAAGCTTGGAGTTCCTTAGGTCTTAATAAGCACTCTGAAACAGACACCTACATTTTGTTGTCTTTGGCCACCTTGTTTTATAATCATCAGAGATCACTGTGAGATGTGCTGTCTTCTCTTCGACTCCCATCCTGCTACTACGTCATCATGGCTGACACATGAAGAGTAGGAAAAACAGCACTTTGTTGCAGCAGATTTAGGTTTGTTCCTCATCTGGATAACATCAGCTATGATACAAAGAATTGGAACAGCCACACACGACTCCTAATTTTTTTTAGATGTTTCTCGTTAGAGAACAGGATATTTTTTTTTACAGAAATTTGTAATTCTGTCAAGCTGTACTTGCGATGTATATGCCCATGCAACACAGCATAACCCGGGTGATGATCATTATTAGGTCCTGCTTTCTTTGACAGCTTTTGGATAAAAGTGGATGGAAAGCATCACCAGCGGATGAAAGAGCATCACTACACTGATGAGGCCTCACCTGTGCCTTTCCTTCCTGCTCTCAGCTTCTTAAACTCCTCTGCTCCAGTTTCTGCCATCTGCAAACAGCAGGACTATGCAATGCAGTGCAATTTGATTGGCTCCCAAAAGAGGACCAAATTAGTTATTTGATTTCTACTGTGCAGGGGGCTATGCAAATATAAGAACCATTAGTTCATCAACCAGTAATTTTAAACACATCTACTTTTTGAAATGAACACATAACTGGAGTAAAGAGTGTTTCTTTTATAAATTTGTATTCCAGAATACTGCTGCACTCCTTACTGGGTATCCCTGTCAGTGTGGGTGCTCGAAGTGACCGTGGATGGCGCAGCCAATAATGAAACTTGTTAAAGATGTCACCAGCACACCATATTGAAGTGAAGAAAACACGTGTGTTTATTGATGCTTCATGTCAGAAAAAATAACAATGGTTTGGGGGCCACACAGGGTCCCCTTCATCAGGCTCATTTCAAGCTTTCAGATTGTAAGCCCTCAGGGGCAGGGCCCTCCTTACCATCCTGTCTTGAATTGTATTGTAATTGTAATGTCTTCCTTACATTGTAAAGCGCTGTGCAAACTGTTGGAGCTATATAAATACTATGTAATAATAAACAGACGTGTTCTTCAATTATATAGGGTAAGCTGGTGACATATTTAACAAATCATTTATAAATTTGTCTTGCGCTGTGATTTCAGGACGCGTTCATTCCAGATAAGCAGAGCACATGTTCCAGAATTTCACACATCATTTTTCATGCGGCTAGTTGTGCTTTATCACTCAAGCTGTTTTCCCTCTTATTCCAAAGCAACATTGCGCTCATCTTGACGGGATCACAGAGGGATCTAGCCTGACGTGTCAGCGTTTTAATAAAATGATTGATTAGGCCTTAAAGAGAAGAACCTGTCTGGAAGCCACAAGTAACTTATAAATCTCTGTGGATGCGTTGCACATCCAGTCACTAATCATCAGGATGCTTCATAATCTTGTTCTACGCTTTCTTCCTCCGTTGAGCACTGGATGTGCTCACTGAACATGTTTGACACTACGCATTCTCATTCCTCTCCTCACATTCCCAGCTGTAATAATGGAGTGTACTGCAGCTGGGATGAAATATATCTGATTGGTACTATTTTGGTATTCCCTCAACCCAAGTGTTGATCCACAGATATAAAAATACACCGAAGAAATGTAATCCTGCATTGACTATTAAATTATATGATGCTGAAATCTGTATGAATCTGTTTCATATTACACTATAGTATCCTATATGGATTTAACAAACTGATTCGAACTGACAATGTTATTACACCAATGGTATCCATCATTTTAGTTATGCACCGGCCATTAATTGCAACAGCAAAATGGCAAAATCTCTGGTGTAAAAAATATAGATGAACTGTTACTCTTTTTCTTGCATAGCATTATGCAATTTTACTGGCATAGCATCCATGCTATGCTAGTAAAAAATTGCTGGAAAAATATTTTTGTTAAAATGAGTACATGTTTTATGCTTGATTTGTCTTAGTCCAAAGATTAGCTTTAAAGTATTATTAAACCATATAGAAAAAGTACATTTCTGTTTAAATAGATGTACTATACTCCATAATCATTTTGTTTTGCCTCTAGATGAGCATTTCTCAGCCTTTATTTAGTCATGGCACCCTTTAAAAAGCAAAATCTCGAGGGACCCCAGTTTAAATTGTAAATGTAAAAATGATGTGGGGTTTCCCCCAAAATCTATACCAGACCCTTATTTTAGATAGGGGTTTTATGGGAGAATCCCACGCAAAAACAAAACATAAAAAAGACGATGTTTCCCCCTTCACATCAGACTCCTCAGCCCCCCTTCACACTGGGGTTCTACCTTTATTTCTTCACCACAGTGTGGCTGCAGCGGCATGGCAGAGGGAGGGTGGTAGAGCAGGCCTGGACAAAGGCGGATATTCTGTCCTCTTCTGAATGCTGCATGAGGTCCTTGATGCAGCCCAGCCTAGATTAGAACCAGTTTCCATGGTGCTGGTGCCTGGCTCGTCTGCACTATGGAAATGCATGATAGTGTGTGGAAATTTGACCACCCTGGTTGAGAAAGGCTGCTCCAGATCATGTGTAAATCTTTCATTTACCTTGCAGATATGAACCCCACTCCATATCCCTGTTGTAGCGGCTCCCTGAACATCAAGCCAAGGGGCTTGCCCACAGTCTTCAGCCTAAGTCCTGATAACATGTCCCTGACAACATGTCCCATGAGCTGAGGTGCATAGGAAATAAATATCTATTTCCTGTGCTCCTTAGCGCCATGTGGCCAAAGTGGTGTGCACCTAGAAATAAGCACCCAGTTAAAAAATTTTTTTTTTTACTCACGTTCTTTATCCATCCAGTTAAGGGCATATCCACCGCAAGGTAAACAAGGCGTTTGCCTTGGGTGGCACTTTCAAGGTGGAAACGCCCCCAAACCAGTGAGGTAGTCAGAGCCGCCTGACCGCCATACCTACTTTCACTTTCATTGAAGCCAAGAGGAAGGAAGTGGCTGGGGGCGGGGACAACCTCCTGCTGTCTGTCCTTCAGTAATGGCAGAGCAGCTGAACGGCAAATCGGCTGAGCAGCTGATGTGAACCAGAACAGTGGTGACTGGTGCCAGGATCCCAGGGGAGGGAGAGAGAGCCTGAGCCCATATGGACAAATGGCGCCCCTGGGAGCTGCGGTCAGAGTGCTGAAGGTAAGGGGAGAAGCAGTGTGTAATGTGGACCGATCACTGCACTGACAGCTCAGGCAGCCATGTGTAATAGATCCCAGCACACATGTATATATAATAGAATCCTGCACACATATATAGTATGCATCCAGTACTGAAATTTACACAAGTCTGCCACACAGCACTGCCCCCTTTGGCAGGGCAGGAGACTTGATTTGTCTTGGCTACTGTTAGGTAACAGTTACAGGTCTTGTCCCTCTTCCAACCTATGGCTAGGCAGTAGGCTAGGCTAGTCTAATCAGTAAAAGGTGAAGCACCAGATTGATGAGTTTATCTCTCCGTCACTCGTCTCCTTGTATTGCAGCTCGACTGATTGGTTTCATGTGCTATGTCTACCTCCCCTACTCTAAACTCTGCTATACAGGAATTGCTAGAGGCTGATACCTTAGCAGATAAAATACATAAAACGCTGTATTAATTAATATAGAGCTGCATTTAGCAGTTTGTTTATCTGCCTGAAGTTCAGCCTAAAAAATGCAATAGAGGAATATTAAGGAATGATTGCCTTTACTGGACTGCATCTCAAAACCCAAATGTTTAGAAGCAAAGAAAGCTTCCTCTCTCCATATTCCCCTTCCAGTGCTGACCACAATATCATATATCTCCGAAAGCAGCAGCTGAACAGCTTACAAAACACATGTGCAGGAAGAGATATCACCAAAATTAGACACTGCTAAAACAAAAGCAATATGACTTTGCATTTTTTTATTCATAAATGTTTAGAAGAGACTGTCAAATGAATGAGTTTGATGGCTATATCAACACTTCTCAAAAGGAAAGGTCAACAGGGGCCCCATATTTTTATCACAGGTTTTCTTTATTTGCTTTTGCCAAGGCTTTAGCTCCAGAGGAGCTGCAAGGGCAGCAAACTTGCAAATGCCAAGAGTGCCAAACCACCACATTCCATTGCTATACAAGAACTTCCCCTTGACTTAGGTGCTTGGGCAAACCCCCTGCCATCCATCTGTTCAATAGGATGCCTCTATAGGCCGCTGACTGTTGGACAGTGGGACAGAGGAAAAAAATGCAAAACAAATATCTAAATATTTATCAACAAGTGTTAAGAAAGAAGAAGCAAAATAAATGAATAAAAAATATTTTTTTTAAACCCCAAACATCAATTGTAACTTTTATATTTTCTTTGTCCTAAGCTCAAAATCAAAAATACCACAAAAATATAGCCTACCCAAAGGTTGATTATACTGGGGCTGATCTCTGATTGAGAATGGTGAAAAGAGCTTGGCTACAATAACCATAACCCTAATTATTCTTTATCCTTACTTAGCTCCTTAGTACATATTCACTTTCCATGGAGAAGGGAAGGACCATTGAAGAGAAGAGTTCAAAGAGAATCTTTAACATGTTCGAAAGTCCTCATGTGTAAGAGTTTCTAACACTTTAAGTGCTTATTGTCGCTCTACTCTTGACCCCTACATGATCAGCTTACTACAAGTAATGCTTGAGTCTACTGCATTGTTTACTTTAATCAGGTCGACATGTACTTCGATATCATGTCACTGCAATCATTCATTGTGTTCACTCATCTTCTGTAGCTGGCACATGAGTACTTCATCTACTGTGCTAGTGGATTCAATTTCTGATGCTATGTAAAAACCTTTGTAGCGTTAATCCTTAGTGAGAATCTTTAAAGCAGTGGTTCTCAACCTGTGTAACCTCAGGACCCACATTTGTCCTTGGTCATTAAGTCGCGACCCAAGTCGCACCGCATTGGAACGCACGGCATTGCGGTACCGCACGTTCCGATGCGGGCAATCAAACTGTGGACAGGAGATGCGTTTGGGGTGCCGTTCAAATGAATGGCAATGCAACACAACTCCCACACCAGAATTTGCGGTAGGTGCGATTTTTGCGCGGTACAATGCAGTAATAAAAATCTTGAGGCACCCAAGTCTAAAATGTAATGGATTTTAAGGGGGGACCTATGCAAAAACACAATCAGGAGCCCCCCTACACATTAGAGTACCCCTTTACATCAGGAGCCTCCTTGGTTTATATCAGAGTCCCCTCATCTCACATTTGGAGCCCCCTTCACATCGGAGCCTCCTCCTTTTACATCGGAGCCTCCTCCTTTTACATCGCAGCCTCCTCCTTTCACATCAGAGTCACTCTTCACATCACAAGCTCTAGTTTACCACAGAAGCCCCCCTTCATATCAGAAGGATTTGAAGGCACCCCTGAGGCAGCCAGAGGGCAACCCAGGGTGCGACGGCACCCCGATAGAGAAAAGCTGAGCTACTCTGTTGGAAACCCAGCTGGAAAGCTTGATGGCCACACTTTTTTTCTTTGCAGTAAAGCAGTACAGCTTGATCACCAGCCTGCCCCATTCTGTCGATGGACAATAAAGAAACAGAAATGAATTAATAAGGTTATCCTTCTGCACCGTCTTCCTGTGTTTATGTTCAGGAAGGTAGACTAACAGCACAGTACAGCAATAAAACACAGATTGGCTCAGAATGCAGCCCCTCCTTCTCACATTCCTGATGTTTAGTGTAGAACAGGACATTGATATCAAGACACATTCAGGTACTCATTCCTGTGTAAAAATACATTTTATAATGACTATAATGAATAATAGTCAACTCAACATAAACATATTGTCTGCAACAGTAGATTCCCAATATACATGGAAAAGAATTGTGTTATTTTGCACAAGCAGCCTGTGATTAAAAAAAAGTACTCCTTTTTTTGTGAATGCTCCAAATGGGTCATTGTTTATCATGTACATAATTTTTGCGTATTATAAGTCTTGTTCCTGATGAAACCCTTTTCGTTACTTACATGAAAAGACGTCCCAGCCCCTTGCTCTTTACCTTCTGTATGTGAGTGATTTACCCTACTAGAACAACCGCAGCATGTGCCAAGGACAGTCTCTTCAGGCAGCATCTCCCTGGAGGGGGGGGGGGGAGGGATGGAGGGGAAGGAGCTCTTAGCAAACTGTGATGCTCTGTCTGGCTTCCCACTTAGCTCACTGCCATCATCATTGCCACTAGCTCCTGGCAACCAGTGACGTCAGTGAACTGGGAAGGACCAGACCGGACAGAGAGCCGCTAACAGCACGGCTCTAATGCAGCCACCCGTCCCACCACATCCGCTTCCCCTTGGATGACTGTCATCATCAGCATCCCACCACCCCCGCTGTATGACCTCAGGCGGCATATAGGGTAGGAATGGCCCTGTCTAAACCCAAGAACAAACATTTAATATATTACCATTTACCAGACCTTAGTTGTGGTGGCTGCATTCATTTTTTTAACTGTAAAATACTTATGGTAACTTAATTATTAGGACTACAGAACCCTTCCCACTGTCCTTATCTCAATAATTTAGGAAATATGTTATGTAGTTTACATAAATAAACTAGGCAGAGCTGATAATAATGTTTAAGATAACATTGTAGAGTGAACAGGACACCAGACAGCACTGGATTTCTGGCAAGATCAACACGTATTATTTTGTACTTATTACATAGATATAACAAAACACTTATTCAATGATATTCAACAGCATAAAAGGGGAGCAGATGGGAGAAATTCATTGTTAGAATTTCCATGAACTTTACCTTCAATGTCCCTCAATTTTTCATTGGTACAATGCATGCTGGAAGCTGTAGTTAGAAAGTCACATGATGAGAAGATGATAATGAAACTTCTCCAGTGCTACATGCTACATGTTTTAAATGCAGCTGAAGAACAAAGGGATTATGGGAGCCAATTTTAAAATAGGGTACTTAATATAAAAAAAAAACATTTTTAAAATAATAAGTTCATATTCCACATTAGCACCTTTTAGGCTATTTTCTGTTGTTTGTGCCTGGAGTTCAGCTTTATATGGCATGTCCAAGAAGTTCGCTAAGAATGGCAAATTTCACCAAACTTGGTCAGCACTGACAAGGTGATCATTTATCAACAGACATGTGATTACCATATCATCACTGCCATAAACACAGTTACAGGGTTATTCACTAAAGGGTGAAGAGTTTGGAGAAGGCAGGAGAAATGAACAATCTCAACATAGCTGAACTGGAAAGTGAGCTGGATTGGAGAATTTTTCCAAATCAGCTATTTTGTCCTAGATTGTTCACTTCTCCTGCCTTCTCCAAACCCTTCACCCTTTAGTGAATAATCCTGTTAGTGTTTGTATAAAAACAGTTACTTTTCATGCACAAAAGCACCCAGAGATCTTATCTTGAAAAAAGTGGGCAGCTTTTTCCATACTTCCATCCTGAAAAATGCCCATTAAGAGAATTGTTTAAAACTAAACTCCCGGTTAAATAATATTGTCTAAATACAAAAAATGCGTGCACCTTCCTCTTGAATTTTGGTGCTCTTTGAGCATTTCTTCCAGATCCGTGAAGTAATCCAGCATGAACCAACTCTTGCACTTCACCTCTGTACAGGAACTCCTGTAATAAAGACCGGCCACCGCTGCTCTCTCTCCTTGTTCACAATGACTGGTCTTGTATCTGCCCCCTCCTGTAGTTTTTGCAGGAAGCCTGTAGTAAGTCCCACCAACAGCTCTGCTCTTTACACAAACGATGTGCAGCCCAATGACAATGTCACTGGTTTATATACAAGAAAATATCTGGGTTTACAAAGGCTTTTGGTGCACTCAAGGAGAAATACACTAAAATGAAGGTTGCTCTGCTGGAGTTTAGCTTTAAATTAGAGGTACTCTTTAAAAAAGTTTAAAAAAGAAACATATTATGCTGATCGGACATTTATCTGCATGCACTAAAATTCTGGACTAATGTAGATATTTTACGACTTTCTCTCGTATTTGCTCACTGCTATTTATTCAAATAATTGATACGCTGAACAAACTGTGACACAGAGTTCTGTATGATCTTGTCTCCAGGGCAAGCTTCTTTCATCTACCTTTTGTTTCCGTCATAAACGTTATTGCTTTCTTTTGATCGGGAAGATGTTGTTAAATAAATCAGAAAGCATGACATTTTTCAATAAGAAACGCTTTTCTTACCGAGGGCACTAAAATATGTAAAAGTTTTACCTTGGGGTATACATGGAAGAGCAGGTTTTTCCAGAGACATTTATTTCAAAAAGTATGACAAGTTGTCACTTAAAGCGGACAAAACTGTAAATAATTTCCTATTTCAATCTAATATAAACATATAACAGAATTTCTAACTATCGGGTGCAGATGTTTCTGAATTTGTGAGGGTAGCAGAATGTTCTGGAGCAGCCATTTTTTTAGCAGCCCCAGACTGTAAGAGACTACTTACTCTCTATTTCCCTCTTTATGTCTAACTAGCATCTGGTATCATGTGAGACTTCTAAAACTTATAAATACCAGTGCAGCATGACTGAGAAGGAGAAGAGAGATTGCTACCATCACATAAATGGCATGGGGCTCACACATCACTGCGACTCTGTAGTGATAAAAGATCATTAAATCTCTAGCTACATATAGGTTGTTATGGAGTTCTAATGCTGATTCATTCTTCATTGGGTAAAAACTGTCATGGACTCCCAAAGGTGCCTAACTGGATGACTTGCCAATAGACAGTAGAAAGTGTAACCCAAATTATGACACTCTGTCCCCGTGTGTTTCTCAGTTACATTTCCAATCACATCCCAAGTAAGCATTAGTGAAATATGTCACCATTTCCCTATTTCAATGCATTAGAGTCATTAGGGTAAACAAAATTATTATGCTTTTTAAAGAATTCCGGGACCTGTCCTGCAAACTAACTCTTGTTAGCTGATAACATAACATTAGCTTCTCAGATACACTAACACAACCAAAAAAAGTTTTAGGAAGGTGATTGAGGGTACGAAAGCCAATATAAACGTACCTGTTAACTATAATATGCAGCTTTTGTGCTCAATTTTGTGCTCACATGGCCTGTATATAAGCAGGTGGGCAGTTGGTGTGGCAGCCACTGCTAATCAGGGAAGCAACACTGTTGATCCACCTTACACGCAAGGAGGGATGTGAGACAGTGATCAGGTGACCACTAAGTCACTTTCTTGTTGTTTCACTGTATTAAACAAAGAGGTCACATGATTGCTGTTTACTACTGGCAGTAGAGGGAGCCCAACATAGGACAAATGTGTCCTATGGGACCTGGGAAACTGATGTTAAAGGAAGGTCTAACTTGTAGCCACACACTGCTAGCACCGGTCAGCTGCTAGATAGGATGCTGAAGTGAGGAGATTCCAGGCAGCCCAAAAGCTTAAGGAAGCATGCTTTTCACAATCTCCTGACTGTAAACCCTGCACTTTTGTTCTACATTGCTGTTTGTTGTTGAACATGCCCTGTTGTCCAGAGGTGAATTTGAAGAAGGATACAGGGATCTATTCACTAAGCTGCCGAGGGCAGCCGAGTGAATGAACAGTGTTCCTCTAAAACTTTGTCTCTCGTGGACAAAACTTTTATGAAAGGAACAATGCTGAAGTTGTTACAACGTTGTATTCTCACTTCAGCATGCAGACATTTCTAAAAACAGCACCCATGATGCAGAGGTGTTTGCAGGCTCCATAACAAAATGCATGTATAGGCATGTGACCCAGAACCAAAGTGCTGTGGGATGTGCATGTTTATGTTTATAATTTAATACTTCTTCCCACTCCTCTCCACTGACCTCCCCATGGCCCTTCATGTTTAAAAGTGGACCCAAACCCACGTTTTGATGTACTTTAATACACAATAAGTTGTAGGCATAGTACATTAGATTAGCTGACTTAGCAGTAAGAACACAACTATATTAATGGCCAATCATGGTCACTTTAAAATCAACAGCATGCTTTACACATAATTTAAACTAAAATTTACAAAGATAAATAGCAACGTTGTTCCGACCGTGAAACACTCTTCAAATTAAATTCAAATTAATTTAAAAAAGTAAAAGCATGGAAATGAAATAAAATGTTTTATGAGAATGTATTGTAGACTTTTATGCAGTGATAAAAAATGTAGGTTTTAAATATATATATATCTCTTCAGCTCACTTTGATTGATTGTTCAATAACTCTGTTTTATGTTCAACCAAAAACTGCAAGGATAGAAATTTATGTATAACGGGTTGATGCCAAGATTTTTGGGGGCTGTTTCCTTTCATCATGATGGGCCATTTCTTTTCTATCAACTCTCATAAACGAAGATAGTATACTTATAAAATGACGTTAAAAGAAACATATTGCTCTACAAAACTGTTAAGACAAGCCATGAACATAACTATGACTAGTAGCTGACAGAGAATCATAATAATAAAAACCAAGCAAGTGCTACGGGAGGATGTCTTGACTTTAAAGAAGAACCCCATCAAACATTTCCTGCAACATCTTACAAACCATTTGAAATGTAAGGTATTTTAATTAAATATACAGGCTTAAAGCCCAACACTGGGTTAATTTTTTATTTAAAGTTTCCCAGCAACTCTGGCTGCAATACTCTCCTTCTCTCCAGTGCTAACCCCTGCAGTAATTCCTTTTTGCCATAGCTTTATTCAATATGGAAAACTGGGAACATACTGTGATTGCAGGGTGTCAGGGACCCACCCCCCTGTGGGGGCATCACCAGAGCAACCTATAAAGTTTAATGAGGCAATACACTGACCAATAAGCCCAATAGGAGTAAAAACAAACAAACAAACAGGTTTTTGCAGCAATACACACCTTCAGTTCATACCTTTTGCTCACTGTGATCCATTTCCCTTACTGAATGACTGAATTGTCATTAAACCCATTTCCTCTAAGCCCAAGTTGTCATATCAGAATATTATAGCATTGAATGGCACTCACATATCAATATGTAAGCACCGGTCTTGAAGGGAAGACCACACACACCTGGCGCTGGAGGAGAGGTAGAAAGACCAGTGACATCAACAGACCAGCCAGTAGGCCCTTGGAAAAAGGTATGCATACAGTACATATTTTTAAGTGGGGGTCGAAGGGGAACAGGTTGTGTTTTTTTAAAAACTACTAGACTTTGTTTAATTTAACACTTTCATTGTTTTTCAGTATTATTCCAGGGCACAAGCTGCATTGTGCTTTTCTCTGTCCATTTCCTGTTGGAGTTTGTTATATTACAATATTATTATTATTATTATTATTACATAGTATTTATATAGCGCCAACAGTTTACGCAGTGCTTTACAATATAAGGAAGACATTACAATTACAATACAATTCAAGACAAGACAATATCAACTTCTTTAGCCAATTTTTTTACATGTACTTAAAATCAAAAGAAATATAAGAAAACAAAAGAGTTTAATAAAGCAATTCATTTTTGAACTTCAGATAATCCTGGCTCATTGTGTCTCTTAAATATCCTAAAACTATAAATTGCATTCACCCAAAAAAGTGTTGTGTAAATTATGTTCCTCTTGCATCTGACATAAATATGGCTAAGTGCTCCATAAACACAACTTGCCTCCATAAAGATGTTATTTTGAGAAGATGAAACATGTTCAAGGTGAATTGTTATAGCTATTCACTAAAGTAGCAGTTACCAGACTGTTTCCCAGTGTTAAAACGTTTTTACTATCTAATCACGGCATTTACCCACAACTCTAGGATATAAAATCTCACTTTGACCCATACAGCTGCCTTTATATTTTATAAAATTCTCCCACTGACACTTGGCTAAAAGA
Source organism: Nanorana parkeri (assembly GCF_000935625.1). Classification (NCBI taxonomy): domain Eukaryota; kingdom Metazoa; phylum Chordata; class Amphibia; order Anura; family Dicroglossidae; genus Nanorana; species Nanorana parkeri. The sequence continues at coordinate 850,470 of NW_017306417.1, forward strand.
GACACTTACTGCATTTTGAAAATTATACATATAATGGATTAAAGAATGCATAAAAGTTTTTCATGCGAACAGACATGCCAATTAAAAGTTATCAGGAAAAAAAGGATGTTGTACTTAGTTTTGTGGAAGAATAGTGCTATATAAACTTTCTATATAGTATTGTTATTGTTATAGTATTGTTATTGTTATATTATTGATTTATGTTAGATACATACTAATATTCCATTATAGCTTTTATAAATTATCCCACAATACAATCCTGAAGTTCCATTTATTTCCTATTCTGTTTAGAATCCAGAAAGAGAGTTTTGGCTGAAGTTCCTCTTTAAAATGATATTAAGGTTTTTAAGCTACTTCATATGCTGATGAAATCACTTACAATGGATTCTGCTCCTTGATGTTTAAAAGTTTTAGTTTCCTGCAGAATCAGCTGGTCCCTTGAGCACTGGTCCTAATATCATGTTTTAGGGTGGCTCCTTTCCCTTGCAGGGTCCTATGGAGCCACGCTTGGGTGTGCTAGTAAGCTGTGTGTGTCTCCACAAACACTCAGGCACAGCAAGGCAAGACACTCCCCTCCTCCCTGCTCCCCTCTTTTTCTTCCTCCCTTCTCCCTTTTCCAAGCTAGTAGATGGAAAGCTGCTGCAGACTGCTCCATTCCATGTGATCTTGTAGAGGACAGGAAGTTCTTGGAAGCTGAGCGGAGAAAGTTGGAAGTGTTTGGAAACATGATGATTGTAAGTGCTTGAGCAAAAATAGAAACAGCTGTGCAATTTATATGTGTGTAATTATTTTAAAAAAGGTTTAATACTACTTTAATGTGTGTCTTATAATTGGCTACGTATCATGTTTTTCATTACATTGACATAGGTATTCTCCCTGTATTGTATCCCCCTAGAGCCTTTTCCCTTCACATAAGCTCTTAGGAGTCACAAAACCCATCCCACCCCCACCCCGATCCTTTCTGCACTTATCTGAAATGATGACCATTGCCCACTGCCCACAACAACCCATATAATGGTCCCAGCACTTGAAAACGTAATTACGCAGCCAGCAGAGGCTGAATAGCAACATAATGCCTGCTATGGTGAGTAGTCATTTGTTAGTGCAACCACGTGACTGCATTACCACTTGTTTTCTGCTAGAATTGTTGTACAGGCTGGTTTGGGCAGGCAGGCAATGGTCATCATTGCGGAAAGGCGCAGCGGGAACCAGGGGGAGGGATGAGGAGAGTGTAGTGAGTTAGTTCAACTTTTAAGTTTTTGTGGAAAGGCAAACTAGCCCTTTAAAAAGAAAAAAAAAGGAAGCCTTTGGAGAGGGACAGAGGTAGAGTTCTATTGTCCAGTAGGCAGGGCTGACAATGCTTGTTGGAATTTCAACACGGTATGTTGTCAGCTCAAACATAAGTTAGGTGCTCACTGGATTTCTTGCAGATACACTGATATTTTTGTGTACTTGCAATGTAGCATGGGGAAATATGCATGTACAGAGTTGTACTAAATATGATTTTGTTTACCCTGTGCTGCATTGTTAATATATGGTTGGGGTTGAGTGACATTATAGCAATATTTCCTTTTATGCTATTTCCTTTTTATCAGTATTTACTCCACTTCTCCCCATAGACTGAAGTGTCTCACTGCAGCCTCCCTCTTCTTTCTCAGTAGCAGCAATGATAACAGGATATGACCCCAGTAACTGACAGGTGCAGCAAGCTGTGAAAACAGTGGAAAATACTTACCAAAGAGAAAATGTACACACACCTCCAGCCATTATGTTAACACTCAATAATTTACTAAGAGCCATTTTCATATTGTGCTTGCACAGCTATATACAAAGTGTACAACCAGCCAATAGGTAATTCTGATTATTTTCACTAGGAAATTATTAAAACTGTGTTGCTTTCTATTCCCAAAATATTTTGTCTACCTTTGTGTATGTGAGAGAGACTATCTTATACATCACACACAGTTCACATCCCGTACACCAGGTACATTCTGGTAGGAATGTTCATAATTTTCTCTATTGATAAATCAGAGCCAGGTCAATATAATATGTTATGTGCTTTGTTTGTGCCAAGTTCCTGCACCATGATAATTCCCTACCTGTGATGTAAAATCCATTTTGAGCATGCCTATTCAAAGTCTTTATGGCAAATAAAAAGACCAACACAGGACTTTGTCTGGAATGATGTTATGTTTTATACTTTTATTATATACTTTGATAATTTTGAATTAGAGTGATCTTACATTTTCATATACGATGTATGTGTTATACACTGTAATTGCCACTTGAGGTGGTTATGATACAACTTGTTTATTTGAGTCCACATAACGTGTTAACAAAATTACAAAACAATAAAACTTTTTGAACGGAAAAAAAAAAGACCAACACAGCCATACATCTACAGGGTTATTCACAAAAGGGTGAAGAGTTTGGAGAAGGCTGGAGAAGTGAACACTCTAAGCCAAATTTTTCACTTCTCCTGCCTTCTCCAAACTCTTTTGTGAATAACCCTGCTAGTATTTTTAGAAGGAAACCTTAATGTTAGAACCAAAATGTTTGTATGTTTCTACGCTTGCACCAGGACATGTGGTAGCTGATAAATAGAGGCCAGGTGCCAAATGTGTTTGAGAGGGAGAGTAGAATGACTGGTGGTTATGTATCCCCTTAACATGCAGACAAGGTGCCTTGCAAGGTTGGGGGGATGGAACTTTGCTGCTCCCCCTTGCAAGGCATCCTCTCACCCTCTCAGTATAGAAGACATATGGCCTGATATGGTTCAGAAGAGGGGAGGGGTGCATGTTTGCTGTCTGCTGTTTCCCATCTCCCAAAGGCTGTATACCTGGTATGAATTTTTAGGGATCTCCACACTGTTTTATTTCCCTTTTTTATTGTGTATTGTTTCTTTGGGGGAAAAAATTTGATATCCCCCTTATACCACCTCCTCATATGGATATGGACCTGGGTGACCAGGAAAGGGGCGGGCAGAGAGTGTGTGTTTCCACCTCAAACCATGCTTTGCTACATGCCTTCCCCCCATGCAAGGCACATTGTCCCCATGTTGAGGACACAAAGCCTCATCCCTACATTCTGTCCCCCAAAAGGTATGTGGGAGTTTACAGGGTGGTGTATAAAAATGTGGAAGTTCCTTTTATAATAATGGGGTCTCCAGATATCCGCTCCCCAGGGGAATTAATGCGGGGTACCCCTTCTTACTCATTTTCCAAAAAATTTAAAAAGGAAATAAAAACTCTACTGTGAAGTCCTTATTTGAAAGAATATCCAAGGTTAGGTACTTAATTCAGTGAAGTATATCATGTTTCCACAAAAATGTCAGGTCCTTGCGGGCTGCTATTTGAAAACAAATGAATTTGGGGATCATGGATGATTTCAATAACGAAATATAGTTATGACCATATTTGGTCAGTTTTGTTGGCCAGGATTCCTGGCGGCTTGTTTACATATAATAGCCGGATTTTTAATTTTATGGTGGAAATGCAATAGGTCAACATTGTTGGGCACCAGGTTGTGATGTGGAACATAATTGGGCGTTGGGGAAACATTGTCAGGGTGCACAATGTTGTCATAGAGGAGGATCTACATCGCTGGACAACACGATTGACATTAATTCCACAATGGGGGACATTGTTTAAATTTGTTTTCAAATTAAGGACTTTGCCTTTTTCTAAATGAAAATTATATATAAAGTTGTAGCCGTGTACCCCACATGTAACCCCATGTAGAGGTAGGGTTGGCTCAGCATTGCACCTCCCAAATTAGCATCTCAATGTCGACTAATGTAAGCATCAGCTGTCCTACGTTTTTAGGCCACATTCTAAAAAAGGGAGGCAATGGCAGTTTTCCGAGGGCGGGCTTTCGTATTATGCATTGGCAACTCATTAAAACACACACATAATGGGGTTGATTTACTAACTTTATAAACACACCACAAACATGTATACACCTCTGTAGTGTGTTGCCTCCCAGCATGATCTATGGGTGGAATCTAAACACCTTTGTAGTGTGTACACACCCAGCAGGTGTGTTGTGCAAAGCCCTGCATGAATTCCAAGGTGATGTTGTGTAAATTAGCTCTATGTTGTGTTGCTTGCGTTGATGAATGCAGGAATGTAAATGCATGAGCTAACCATTTTTGTCTAAACTGTGAAGCAGCATTATATATGCATCATGTGCATGATTTTTCCATATATGGCATTAGTGGAAATATGCTTTTAGAGACTTTTTGGTTGATAAATACGTTTTGCTGTGTGAAAATCACATGCACCTGGTGCGTGCATGTGTTTAGGTTAGTAAATCACCCCCAATGTGTTGTCGAGAATTGGCATAGACTTCTATGGGCTTCACGCACCATGATCCAAAAAAATGGACATGAAGTATTTTGGACAATGCACTAAAACACAACTTTTGCGTGGAAATGGCTATTAACAACTATATTTACAACTCATGCATTGCAGCACGTTACGATGTGTGCGCTAAAACACAAAAGTGGGATTAGGCTCAACATGTATTTTACATTATCTAAAACTGCAAGTTTACATCTCATTCAAGAAATCGCTGAAGGCTAAAATGAGAGCTTTCCCTCATCTACGCCTGAGCTAGTGTTCCCGAAGCCTTTGAAATTTGACCCTCATATTGATATCAGTCATACATATGCGGTTTTCTTATGTTCTCTGTATAGAAAATGGCACTTCTCAAATCACAAAGCAACTACTTTAAAGCAATTCTAATATGAAAGTTTCACCTTTATCAACATACTCATGTTCTCTGAAGTGATTATCACTTCTTTGTTTTATGCAGGATTGCACAAAAGCACTGACACTTTACAGGGAATAATGAATATTTTTCGCTAGCAAATTATTAAATCTGTGATGCTCTCTACAATGAAAAACATTGCAGTGTATTCACAAAATAATTTTGCCTACCTGTGTTTATGTGATAGAGACTATGTACAAAGAAGCTCTAATGTAACCCAAGAGGAATGTAGCTAACTACTGTATTAATCCAAAACTTTTTATACTTTTAAAAGGAATTGGCATATTTTTATGTTTTCAAATGTATATATTTTTAAAAACGAACATTTGATATTTATAATTATTATTTTACGTTAAATAGCACAGCAAAATGTATTCTCCTTCAGACACTCTGTCTTGTTTAGTAACCTTGGACAGAGTTCTATCAAGGGAGGGAGAAAGAGGGTAATAAGTTACTCCTTTTTGTTTTTATGTGGCTACATTTCAGCTTGAGCTATTGAGCTCTGTAAACAACAATATATTTATTTATTTATTTTTTAACAGAGAGACTGCAAAACATGTAAAAAATGGTCTGTCTAAAATAAAAAAGTGATATACCTATAAGTGACACAAATATGTGTAAAACAACATGTTAACTACAAATTTTATCTCTTAGGATACGCCAATGCCATTACAAAGCAAGTACCAAATCCAAATATCAACCATTCTGCTGTTCTGCTGGTGTAAAGCAAATGGAAATTCAAGAACGGAAACATATCAAATAACTTTAAAAGCAAGGTGAAATTTAAATCTTTAGTAGACAAAAGAAAATAATGCACTCACATACTGTAAAAAGATAAAGTATGCAAGTGGGGAGGAAGCCAAAATAGTGCCTCTGAGACCTATCCCTCCATGGCCAGCAGCAGTCATGGAGAGTCATGGGGCTTCATCGTGCTACTGTGTTTGCAGTGTGTAGCCTGTGCTACAGAAGGTATTCAAGTCATTGGCTCAGCATTGGAGAAAAATAGGAACTGGTTATTAAATATGGCTCTAAATATTTTGAGGTTTCATGCTGGATTCATAATCTAGGGACACGTGGCATAATATGGTACATTAATTTTGCCTTTATTTAGGCAAGCAAAATGAAAGTTTGCACAGCTGAAGTTCATTTACTTCTATCCAGAAACCTTCAAAGACCATGGCAATATTACTGGAGCTAGCAGAGTCTTTTGAGAATACGAAACTCCATTAGCTGCATAAACACTTTTTATAACAAGGTCAGGAAGTTGGACCCTTTTGGAATATGTATTCACCAACTCAAAATAGATTGAAATTACCTGTTTTCTTTTCACATGGAAAAGAAAACACATGGGACATTCTATTTTTTTTTTCAAATGTAAGCCATTGGTTTTGTCCCCCACAAGGTCATGACATTCTATTTACTTCTATTATTAATAGTTCACAGGACTAGCCTAGCTAAACTCCTTTTGAATTCTGATATAAAATTTGACCCAGGGGCCTTTAACACTCTTCAAATTGTTATGCCCATCGCATGCTATGTGTGACCAGTTGGCATAAGAACTGGGCATTTCAAATGACTGGAACTGGTTTCCGCCTGGTGACAAATTGATGGGTGGACTAATAGCAGAGGTAAAAAGAGTTGAATCCTGCCCTGTGAGGACAGAGCACTTTGTAAGTGTTCAGAGCAAAGTAAAACAAACAAGGAAAGAATAGGAGACAAATAGAGTAACATGGATGGAAGGAGAACATTGGTGCGAAACAAGTGTCTGGAAAGGAGGAGTCAGCCCAGAAGAGTGTATAGACACAGGACAGACTGAAGCTGGTCCAAAAAACAGTTAAAGAGGAGGGAAGTAAAAGTGTGTAGGTTATGAAGAGGAGAGTCTCTGTTTGCAGAAAAAATAAAAAGATGATGAAATAATGCTAAGGGTATCCAAACTTTTGTATTTTATGTTGCTAAGATGCTGCTGAATGGAATCTGCAAGCAAATGCTGCTACTTTTTGTAGTGCTCTGGTAAAGCCTAAATTAAATTTCATCTAAATACATTCCAAGTGCAGTAAAACAAAAAGTGTTACAATATGTTTTCTTTAAGAAGCAGCCACAGCCTTAGTAGAGAAGCCTGGCCTCCACCTCCGCATGTAATAGAGAAGGACCATTGCTTTCTGTGTGTATACAGTGGTCTCTGTGCAGAGGTTCAATACACCCCTTGCTGAGTCAGACCTATTGCTTTGCAATCAGACTATCTCAAGCACACTGATGGAGAACTCTAGCATTTTGGGCATGGTTTTTGGAGTGCAGTGCACTACTACCTACGTCATGGGTTGGGTGCGCTTCTGTACATTGCAGTGCAGATGTTTCGTGGAGGTTTGTTGGGGTGCCTTTCAAAATGGATAGCACTAGAAAGCACTAAAATGCAAAAAATACATTGGCAACCAGTCCTTGACCAGTTACATATACACAATATATTATTATTATACAGGATTTATATAGCTCCAACAGTTTGTGCAGCGCTTTACAATATAAGGAAGACATTACATCACAATACAAGACAAGATGGTAAGGAGGGCCCTGCCCCTGAGGGCTTACAATCTAAAAGCGAGGGGCCAGTGATACAGGAGGAGGTAGCTGTGTGTGGATGAATTTTTTGAGAACGTGATGGTTGAGTGGTTAGTTTGAGGGGGATAGGCCTCCCTGAAGAGAATTTACTAATATAACATACATGTAAGCAAGAAGATCCCATTCAAATGTTGACAGAAAACGAAATGAAATAATCATTAACCCTCAATGTAAACCTGCCATGAAGATGAGATCCCTTTAAAGAAGGGAACACTCTCTGACCCTGCACTTTAAATTTCGATCCACGCGTAATTCATACATTTATGAATTAAAGCATTGTATTGTTTAACTTGTAGTTTATTAGGTGCTCTCTCTTACCTCAACCCTTTACAATGAATAGATCATTATGAGCGAACTAAACTGGTAAGCCCTACCTGTAAACTCTAGAGTACTGCCATTGATATTAAATACATGCTTCACTGGAGGGATGCTCCAATGGAGTGATGCTATCAACAGAACTCAATCAAGAGGTTTTGTCTAATAAGAGGTCACAAAGCTTTCTGAAACTTAAGCAATAGGTCAGCCATCTCTTTAATGGGGACTGTAGAGCCCAATGACTTATCTGGTGCTGATAGCATGTTGTCTTCAGTAGTGGCAGCTTAAAGAGATGCAAGGCAGCTTGGAAACTGTTTATTTCAGGCACAAAATTGGTGACACCAGTAAACTGCATGTCTACTCTGAGCCTGATGAAGGGGACACTGCGTGGCCCCAAAAGCGCTTGTCATTCTGAGTGACATTTAACAAATAAATAGATTTTCACTGACTCAGGCGTCGCTGTCGTGCTGGAGTGCTGGTGACCTCTACATTCCTAGTTATCAATAAACTGCAGTCACATAGAATTGCCATCCTGCACCTTGAAGCAACTTAATGATTATCCCAAGAGACCTAAAATCCGGGTGCTCTAGTGCTCTAGTGTGTCAATTCTGGAATCTTCTGCTAAAGCATGTTTAAAGCTATTTAGATAATATTAACAGCTTTGTAGGTTTAAAGCCATTAAAGGAGATTTGCTTAAAATCATTTGTGATCAACTTAATAGATGTAGTGCAGCTCCTGACATCGCCAAAGGGCCAGGAGTTTTTCCGGATTTGTACAGTTAAAAAAGACTGTCAGAAACTGTAAATATACTACAGAAGAGACTGCAGACATACTATAGGAGACAGTTAGAGAACGTGCACATGCTAAAAGTGTGGTTAGAGACTGAGAAAATCCTGCAGGAGACAATCAGAGACCGGGAACGTGTTTCAATGAAACTACTAGATATTACTGCCATTAACACACCACTTTACAAAGCTATGCTCCTTCTCCCCAGTCCTGGATCCTGGGTGCCAAGGGCCGTAAAATGGATACCAAAGGGGGTCATGTGACCATGAGACATCCAAGGCTTTAAACATTGGCAACATATAAAGATATGCAAAAATCACAGATGCCAACACACAGTAACTGCTCCTGAAAATAGTCTTCCAAAAGTGTACACAAGGGGGCAGCTCCTCACAGTCAAGGGAAAATGGAAATCTGATTAAAAAAAAAAACATCAACAAAAAACAAAAGGAGCGCCTCCAGAGTGTAAAATTGATTTATTGTGAATAAAATACACAGCTGAAAAGTTCTGTTGTGATGAACCGTTCTTATGAAAGAGGTTTGTCCTCAGAAACGCGTCAACTGAAGGAGAGTCAGCGTGCAGATAGCTTCGGCTTAGTATCAGCACTTCCTTTCCCTCACCTTTATTTCGTGTTCTCTTCTTGATGGTTTCCTGATATCATATTGCTGCATACCCGATAATACCAGCTGGTTTGTAAGTACCTTTTCAGCTGTGTGTTTTATTCACAATAAATCAATTTTACACTATGGAGACGCTTCTTTTGTTTTTATTTTATCAAATTGACAACATATAATCTGTCTATTTCAGGATTATACTGTTTATTTAAAGTGCTATTATCCTTTGAACAATAACAAACATTTTGGCAAATGGAATTGTCAAATTACAGCGGCCCTAGCAATGATTGAATTTTAAATATTTTCACTTTCACCAATAAAGATCATTACACTATTCGGAGGCGTCACAAACAGCAGGTTTCTACCTGCAATTTTTCTTTGATGAAACACATTTTACTGGAATCAGGGAACTTTACAGCTGAGTGAATATTCTACTAAATTGTGTTTTAATGACTTCTAGGTAAGACGCTCATTGAAATTGTGTGACGGATTTTGCCTGGTCTCCAAGGGTGATGTTTTAAGTCAGAGTTACGGTAAAGTGGTCAAAAAGGAGCAGATCTAATGCCTATCATTTTATAACACCATTTTGGGCAATTATTCTCTCTGCTCCTTGTGGACATACCATTTACTTTAAATATAACGTCTTCAGAAGCCTTTCAAAAGACAGAAAGCGCTTGATCTTTCCTCATTAAAATGAAACAACTTTGAAAATGTATCTGTTCTTAAATTTAAAGCCCTTTTTCATTAATGGAAGGCTTGCATCAATGTAAAATGGTTTTAAATTGTAATTTCGTTTTAGCATAACAAATCTAACTATATCTAAAACTTAAATGCATTAAAACCTTATAGCTATATATTTAAAACTTAAATGAATATAAAAATAGTGTGTATATTGTACAGAATAAAACACTACCAAGGGTTCTAACATAGATTGGATATCTTTTAGTCACAAGGTTCAAATCTTTGAATAAAAAAAAAAAAAAATGGTGCCACACTCTTGCTGTACAGCTTGGCCTGTAAATAAATTTGGAAAAATACAAATAAAGGCATATAAAATAAAAAAATAAAAAATGAATCATATACCTAATACTATCACTGCACATAGTTACCAGAATAAAACTTTTTTTTCATGACAGAAACTTTTTCAGGGGATCAACCTGTAGATGTACCCCAATCAGCAATACATCTTATTATGTTATCATAACATGTAGCGGAACCCCTTGGGTAAAGTTTAATTTGTCCTGCAAGCTATTGGGCTGGTATCACAAGCACAGCAGCAGCTCTTTTGCCCCCATCTGTTACCTTTAGAAAAGGCTAGAAAATTTGATCCGTTGATGACCCTTACCCTTAGACAGACCATTAGATTGACTTTTGCCAAAGGAACATTTTGGAAAATCATCGGCCTTATGGTGCTAGCAGCGAACCAGCTACACGCACCATTTGGGTATTCTGACAGAATACAATGTACACACCGGGAGATTTGTTCATCCATGCTGTTTAGCAGGCTGAACAAACACATATAACCATGCTTAGGTTTACACTGTCTCAACATCCATCTTATTACAGATCCTTCTTTAACTTACATTTCCAGAAGTCACTGGTGTTATGCACACACAGGGACTGAAGTGTACCACCGAGACCAGTTAGATCTTCCCTCCACAATATCAAAGCATAATAACAGAGCACACTGGCATAGTGAAGCAAATCTTCTGTAAAGTAGTATTAAACTCTCAAACTTTCATTGAATAATGAATCAAATAATGAATCCAGATCCAAACAAATATGCATTGCTCAGCAAAGCATAAAGTTTTGACCAAACACTTACAGTCATCATGTTTCCAAACAGCTCTAACTCTCTCAGCTCTAGTTCCCTGAACGTCCTGTTGAGTACAAGATCCCAATGGACAGCGCAGTCTACAGCAGCTGTCCATCTACTTGTTGGGAGAAGGAATAAGGAAGGTGTGGGAGGAAAGGAGCATGGGTGTGGCTTGCATTGCTATGCCAGTGTTTATGGAGATACACACAGCTTACTAGCACACACACAAGGGTGGCTCCATGGCCGGGCCAGTGCTCAGGGGACCAGTTGATTCTGCAGGAAGCTAAAACTTTTAAACATCAAGGAGCAGCATCCATTGTAAGTGATTTTATCAGCATTTATTATCACTTTAAAGAGGAACTTCAGCCAAAACATTATTTCTGGATTGTAGACCGAGTAGGAAAGAAATGTTATAGTTAATTCTGACCCCCTGTGATCACTTATATTTTTTATGCTTTAAAATAGATGTTTGTCTTTAATATCACTGTAATGGAAAAATAATAAATAATGCACTCACAAATTAAAATCCTTGGACAGGGAGCATATCAGAGGGGATGTCTGGAACCCAGGAACTGCCTTTGTGTTGGAGCACAAACACCTCTCACCTGATCTTCCGCCTCCTCCACACAGTTGCCTCAGTCAACTACTATGCAGATGCAGGACTCTACTCTTATGAAAGCATTTCAGGGAGGCTTATAAACTTAAAGGAGAACTATGAGATGAGTGATTTCCACTCACCTCATAGTTCTAGCCGACCTATGACAATGAGACTGTCACAGGTCGGCTCAGTAGATCAGGAGGTGAGCGAACACATACCTGGTTCGCTCACCTCTCGATCCTGTCACGGCTCGATCCTGTCACGGCTCTCTGCCGTGACAGGGGGAGGGGCTGGATTCCCCTCTCCCCGCTCCGATCTGCCAGCGCTGACTGGCGGAACGGACGGGGGAGGGGGCGGGTACAGCTGGCTCTGCCTCTAGATAGGCAGAGCCAGCTGTCACTCACGCAGCTGGGCGGATCTCGACGTCCAGGTCGGGATCCGCTCCGGCTGCGGCGTCTCAGTATACCGCGAGCTGTAGCTGCTTATAAAATTTCTAAGCTCAACAATTCACAGAAGAAACGGCTTGTATTTGTACAGTTCACAGCAACAATTTAAGTATTTAAATTTAGAGCAATATTGTTAACATTTCTCCAAAGAGCAACTATATTTCAATTTCTAAACTAATACAAAGAAAATCTGAAAGTTTGTTTATAGAAGTGTAAAGAGTTTTAAAAATTAGTTTTTTTTCTGTTTTTATTGTATTGTATTTTTATTGTAAGCTAAAAAAAACAGCAGCAACTCACCCACAAAGTGGTAGGCCACGTAAAATTAAAGCGGGGTCAGCACATGCTGAAGCGCACAGAAATCAGTAACTGTCTGCAGATTTAATAGCTACAGACCTCCAAACTTCGTGTGGCCTTCAGATTGGCACAACAACAGTGCTTAGAGAGCTTCATGTAATGGGTTTCCATGGCTAAGCAGCTGCATCCAAGCCTTACATCACCAAGTGCAATGCAAAGGGTTGGGTGCAGTGGTGTAAAGTATGCTGCCACTGGACTCTAGAGAAGTGGAGACGTGTTCTCTGGAGTCACGAATCATGCTTCCAAATATGGCCAAACATATGTACTAGCCATAATCCACATTAAATGGAAAATGATTATAAGGAAAATAGAGAAAACAAAATCGAGATACCATTTGTTACACAATTTAATAACAGTATTAGAGCTATAGAAAATTCTTAAAACCTGGGGAATACTTAAAATTGATCCCCAGTTGAGAGAAGTTATTACTCCAAAACCTACAGTTATCTTTAGAAAGTCTAAGTGTGTTCAAAACCTGGTAGCTCCCACTAGATTAAAAGTAGAAGGAAGACAAACAAGAGACTACCAAGATCCAAATACCTTTTTGTCATGTAAAGGGATATTTCAATGTGGATAGTATTAGTGACTTACATGCAAGTTAATTTCCCATGGTCAAAAATACTTAAGGAAGATAGTATGCCATAAATGAAAAATAGAAAACAAAAAAGGTTCCTCCCCCTAGAGTATCATTTATTAAAGAAAATTCAAAAATGGATAATTGTACTCACAAACAAGACAAGGACGTGGGCATGAACATCACCAATCCAGCCCTCCAAGATCTTAACCACAGAACTCAAATGGACAGCATAGCCAAACAGTGTAATCCACTGTCTCTGGATTCAGCAGAGATGCAGTTTAGTTTCAGGGGTGAGCCCCCTTCATCATAGCTCTGATGTTTGTGAGTACCATTATCCATTTTTTTATTTTCTTTAATAAATGATATTACACAAGGGGGAGGCACCTTTTTCTGGTTCTCATATGTGCTTCAGGACACCCTAGTTGAAGTTGAGAGAGCTGACCCCAAGTGAAGTTTGGATTGAGGATACAACAATGTGGTGACACCAATTATGTACAAGCAAAAATCCTGTTTTTTGTATTTTCCTTGCATGCGATTAGGTCTTTTTTAAAAAGTGGATTATTACCACACTCACTAAGCTAAGGGGAAATCCCCCTGCTAAGTGCAAATTCCCTTGCAAAGTGAACGGCCTATTTGCCTTCAGTAAATCAACCCCATTGTCCCCAGACATTTCTATGATGGTAGCATTATGGGTCTCAAAATATTTGCTATTCAAGCTACGCAATCATCATTTTAAAATTAAAAATGTAAATTATAAAAAATGCAAGCTATGTGTATGTTAAAATGATAGTTATCTTATCAAGAAACCTATTTGTTTTTAATTCAGGCACATTAGCACCAGGTGGGTTGAATGAGGAGCTCCCTTTATCTATTCCCCGCCACCGCTATTATCAAGACATTAATAATGCCCTAGGGTTTCATTTTCCTTGCATTCACTTGTGTTTTTCCTACATTTAGGAGTTATTTGATCCCTGGTTTTGGATATGGCAATTGTTTATAGGTATTCCATAGTGTGAATGGTGCCTCATACATATGTACATATACTGTATCAATTATACATATAACATGTCATATATTACATGTATATACTCTTTCACATATGTTTACATTCTCATATTTTTCTACACGCATTTACATTTAGTTTCTAAATAAATATATATATCTATATATATATATATTATTGTCCAGATAATTGTATTTAGAATATACTACCCGAACTTGCACATCTGTATAGGTAGGCATGCACGCCTGGATGCAGTCTGTGACTGGGGGCATGCACTTGTAGCTGTACAGATGTTTAAGTTCAGGTTGGCGTATAGCAACATGTAGATGCATCCTGTCATTAAGTTGTACAGGCGGCCGCACGCAACAGCTGTTACTCCTGGGCGCAGGTTTCTTCAGGGATGTTCACACTGCACAGATGTGCACTTCTATGTAAATGAGGCCTAGACATCTTCTTTAGGTCGTTAGTCCTCTTCCTTAAAGAGACCCTGTTACCTCCTTAAAAAACTGCAAGTAAAAACACAGAAATATCAACTTTGAATACTGCAGGGCCAGTCAATTTCCTTTCACAGTCCCCTGCCTCTTTGGACTTCATAGTCCTCTCCTCTATTGGGAGGGTCTAATTACTGTCTGTGCTGGCCCAGCCCCTCTGCGCTTCCACTCCTCCCCTTTCCCCACTTGTCAACATAATCTTTTATGTAGCTATCAGAGAAGTGTTGCTCGTATTCGTGCTGCACATTTATGAGACGTTCTAGTGAAAATATTGCTTGTACTTCTGAGCGTGCGCGCAAATGCACCGCAGTATGCCACATGCGCATGCACGTGCATGAGCACCCATTTGATAATTGGCGCGGGACAGCCTCTTCGTGGAGGAGCTTTGTACCTTTTCCTTGCTAAGAGTTTTTCAGTTAGTGCCCTGCTTCCTGTGTTTCCTGATTCTGTTTGTTCCTGATATTTGACCCGGCTTGTTCTTGGACTCTGCTGATTGCTGCCTGCCCCTGACTTTGGCTTGATCTGGACCTTCCTTCTGCTTGCTGATTCTGCACTGCCTTGCCTGCACGTTACCGACCCAGCCTGCTTCTGACCCTGCCTCTGTCTGCTGATTTTGTACCTTGCTACCCACTTGATTGTGACCCGGCTTGTTCCTTACTTCGGCTCTGCTCTGCACCGGTGCCAGCTTTACCCATTGCTGATGTCATATTCCAGGAAGTGACTGCCATCATCTTCCTTCAGACTGGTCCACCTGCATCTCCAGCCCTGGGTGCATTCACTTCATCAGGCACTCGTGCCCCTCTTCCATCCCTACACCCTCTTCCCACTATTACCAGGGGTGTTTGGACAAGAGAAGCATGCCCCCGTCATCTTAGGCTCTTACCAGGTACGTGGCATTTACATCTTATGATTTACTCTTTTTTTTAACACAAATTTATAAAACTCTCTACACTTTTATAAATAAACTTTCAGAATGTGTTTGTATTAGTTTAAACATGGAAATATAGTTGCTCTGCAAAGAATAGTTAACAATGTCGCTCTAAATGTATATACTTACCTATACAAACAGGGTTTTTTTTTTGTAAAATGTTGTGCTTAGAAATATAATAATCAGAAACTGTTCTTTGCTAAAAAATCAAAGGAACTAGCAGTGTTGGCCAATTACCACTAATTGCCGCTAATGCAACCACTAATTGTTTCTTTCTGTTAGCTCTTAAAATTGCCACTTGCCAATGCTGCTGTAAGGCTTCTAAAGGGCATAAGCCTCCCGTGAAACCTGTTCTTCACAGTAAAGTTCTGCATTTGCCAAGTAGCTGACCAACGTGACTGTGTGAGTGGGAGGAAATGGAATATTGGGTGAGAGATGCTTGGGTTCCAATGCTGTAGTTCCAATTCCCCCCCCCCCAATACATTCCACACATTGGACCCTCTGCTCCACTGCAGCCAGACACCTGCATTGGTGTTTTAGTGGCAGTTTCTTTTTTTTTCAGTCAACCCCTCTGATTGCTCCCCGTGCAATGATTTTAATTTATAATACAACAGTGCATCTTGTTCTTGTATGTTGATGTACCTTATGAGAGCTGCTGTAATGCTCGCCTAGGGCGAGGGTCAATCCCCTCCGTGGATCGCAACTGCGGATAGAACAAGGGGTGAGAAGAACGGGTATCAGAAGGCAAATTACTTTGGGCACTTCTTCACACGTGGACTGACTGTTTTAAGTGGCTATACATAGGTTAAATCACAACAGTTGTTCATCGACAAAGCTAAAATTTTGTTTTTGTCATAGTGGTTTTATACTTTGGTTCCCTGTTGCGTCTTCTTTTTATTTGTGTATTCAGATCCATTGTTTATTATTTTCTGTAGACCAGCACACACATCTCAGTGCTGGGTAACCAACTAAGCAAGATCTGTACTCTAGCACACATAGTTCACTCACCACTCTCGGCGCTCATACTCGCACACAGTTCTCTCACCATGTTCAGTCTCAACCACCGATTTATGTACGGTATTTGAACATGCCTCCTGAGACTAGTCTGTATGGATAGTATAAGAACCTATTGAGGTCATGGTATCCACAAGTAGGATCCAACTCACCAAGAAGACTCATAGAAGAATCTAGTGCAGTATATTTAGGCTTGAACATACAAAATATGTGATTCTTTATCATTCTTAGAGGTGGAAAGTAATTTCTTTCTGGAAGCCTTGTGACCCCCATGTATAGAACCCCATTAACACAGTGAGGGAGAAGGCAAAATGAAATTGGGGAAGAGAGGCTAATATAGTCTACTAAAAGGCTGTGCAGTAGGGGTGAACAGTGGAAGATTCCAATGATTACAGAAAACAAGTGTAATAGTGCTAATCTACCACTAGTTGCCAGGAATATATAATAAAATAATGATATACAATGCAATACATAGCAGTGTAATAACAATAGCAGAAAATAACAGTGGCTCTGCAAGCACACACCACTATTTATGCTCGTACGCAGCTCGTTCTCCGCTATCTATGCTCACACACATCACCCTCCCTAGTATCTTATTTCCTGACAGTGGTAGTGGGCAGCCCATACTGCAGCAGTTAATGATGGTTAAGTGATAAAGTGTCAGCAGTGTTTTGTGCAGCAGTACTGTGAAACCAGGCTGGCATGATGATGTACCTCTAGGGGTTGTGTCCAGGAAAACCTGGGCTCACAGGAAATGGTTCATTGATTACAGCTGCCATGCAACTCAGAGGTGGGTGGCAAGGAGCTGCAAAGGAGAATGCAGAGGACAGAGCATGAAGACAGTGAGTAGTGCTAAAAAAATACAATAAAAAGTAACACAAGGAGTGGGGAAGGATTAAGAATAAATAAAATGTTAACTAAATTTACCTGCTCTTGCTCTCTAACCAGTGCCAACATATTTGCCAGGTCATCCCCCAGGTTCTGGATCTATGGTCAGCTTGATTGGCTGTGCCATGATTATGCAACTCCCACACATGCACACGGAACTTCACTCATCCTGGCGCATGCATACTTCAGTGTACATTCTCAAGAAGATTATGAACAGAAAGGTAAGCATCCTTTACTGCACATGTATGCTGCAATAAAAAGCATGCACTGTTTGCAAATTTTCATTTTCTATGTTAAGTCCTTACTGAGCCTTTTGTGTATTATATTTATTCTCAGAATCAAAGCTTCATTTTCTTTTCCTGTCGACTATATTCGGCAACACTGAACCTATTCTGTGCATATTTTCTGTTCACTCCATCTGGAATGACAGCTCAGAGCTAATAACCTGCTATAAATCTCTTATTTCATTTCATACGTGAGGCTTTACCATTCATGAAGTGCTGCAGCACTGCCAATGATAAATGGGTTCATTTCACATGGGCTGCTCACTTTTAATCTACATATTAAAAATATCTGGGAGAGAATTTTATGTATTAAAATAAAGTGTTCTGCAGTTAGTGTTCATGCTCAGTGTTTCTAAACAATAAGACAGGATGCCGCTTTTGCGTTTCTTGGTTGACAGTGTTGTTTGTTTTTCTGCAAGGGCTGTTTGTAGAACCTCGCTATTAGTGAAGAGTCAATCAGTTCAATTTGATTTGCAGAGAAACTGGCCTAGCCACAGTTATCACAGTTATCAGATGGTCGACACAGATTTTTCATTTGCTCCACATCTATCATTTACTATTCCACAAGCTAACAGCATAAAGCCACACGTTCTAATGCAGGGGCATGCCTTATGGGTACACTCTGTTACCATGACTTATACACCCTTGTTTATACAGTATTTGACCAATTCCTCATTTCAACTTAAAGCTGAAATGTTTTCTGATTGTAATTTGCCTTCCCTGACCCCCGCCCCCCAATTAACATGCTAATACCTTATTTTTGAATACCTTATTTTAGACCCCGTGATGTTATCACAGGGTCTCTGTGTTTCTCTGTGCACTGCAGGCGGATCATGACGGGGGCTTCCTGTACTCACTCCCCTTAAGAGTCATCAGCCCTGATGTAAGCCTCGGGCTGGCTCTTGGGAGGACTTCTGCAAATATAAAAATGCCTTGATGGAATGATGTCAGTCTGTAGGAGTGAGCTCTCCCAGTCAAGCTGTATTACATGCAGACCACACTAGGTAACAACCACATGTGATACTGAGACTCCAGGAATGAAATCCAATGAATGAAAGGGGTGGGCCAAAGACAGTCAGGCTGGGGAGGAAAAGACTAGTTGATGCTGGATATCCTCCAGCTAATAAATGAGGCGGGCTCTATCTGACTTGCTGCAACTTCTAGTACACATTATGAGAAGCTCACAGTGTGCAGTGAAATCATAGTAAGCAATTTCAGTCCAGGAGAGGAGCCTGTATAACTGCAAGAATGAAGGGGAGTTCAGCTTTAATGTATAATGTAACTTTTTATGTTGGATGTAGAAGGTAATGGCTGAAACTCATGTCAGTTTTTTTTATATCTTTGCCCCATTAGGACGAATGTCTTTCACTTCCACAACAGGAAGTGAGAGAAAATCTCTTCAAAGAGAGAGAGAAATCATCTCATACACAGTCTTTACTGGAATAGTGGTTTCTAGTGGATATACCTAATGATCCCCTAATCCTGACCTTCCGCTATGAGGTACTAGCAAGGAAGGAATGGATACATATTTGTCTCCTAGTAGCGCAGAGATGTATAATGAAAGAATAGATAAACAGTCTCATAATACCTATCTCAGATATCGAAAAATACTTTTACAGTTATTTTTTAAAGTAAGATTTTGGTCAAGGAAAACACGCAACATTTTCGATCTGTGATTTCCATTGGTGATTGAAAAATATCTTGACCACCAAGAAATGCAACAAATAATGGAGACGTTCCATTGTACAGAATGGTATCCCAAAGCTCAATTGACAAGCTCATTTGGAAATGTATCCATACATAATTAGTGTCTCATCTGGGCTTTACAGTGAATCAAGCAGTCACTGCCACTCCAGTACTTGCTCCCTCTATTCTTTATTGACTTAAAAGGTCATTTCACAAAGTAAAGCAATGTTTTGGAACATATGTTTGATTCATCTATGATTTAGACACAGAGCGGCAATATAAATATACTCATTGATGGAGCATCACAGTATTATAATGGTATAATATACAGTAGGCAGTTTGTAGAACAGGGAGGGAAAAGTCTCAGCCCACCCCCATACTTTTAATTTCCTGTTTTTTCTTTTTCCTATTTCACTGTGTTATACAGTTTATTTCTGATAGTATCCTTTGTACATGGACTGATAGGTTTTCTTATGTTATTTTATGTGCAATTATGTGAGGCACTTGGATGCAAGTATTGCTCTCTAGTAGCTACTCCCTTGCATTGTGGGCACATGCAAATGTTTTTTTCTTTCGCTGAAAATAAATACAAACTAAATAAAAATATATTTTAAAAAATGCCAGTGATCCTTGACAGATAATCCAAGCTCCTAAGCAGATCTCAGATGTGGATTCAGCAGATTGCTGAATGGTAAAGGGAATACAACTGAATTTGCTTATTGTTGCTCACTAAAGTCTTCTCATGATGTAATGCTCTGGACTACAAATCCCAGAGACGTAAAGCTTATCTCAAGGATGAGCCCAGCTGTAAGCTTGGCAAAACTTTAATTTCTATTTGTTGTCTGTTCTTGCAGTAAACTTCAAGGAAACTGACCCAGTAGCATTAAAAGTACTTTACTTGGCGAAAATGCTGCGTGTACAAACTTGATTACAGGAAAAGCAAACAAATACATAAACAATACAGGCTGCTACAAACATTCACATGCACCCACTACACTATCTTCTAGTACATGTATGATTTCTAGGAGGGGGAAACACTGAAAATGTACTTAGCTCAGGCTGCAGGCTCCACAAATTCTGTGATGATCAGGACTTCTTGGCCTAGGAAAAATGGCTTCTCTGCTAAATCCTTTGTATGTCCTGGTTTTGAAGCAAGTCCTCTCGTCTTGTGAAGCGCCCTTGTACTGTCCCCCTCCTGTGAAGCCCTGGTCTGGTGAAGTGCTGTTCTTTCAGCTACTGGCTTTTTATTGAGAGAAACTGGCCACACACTTTGGAAGCGCCGCCCCCTTTCACCTTTATCTAAAATGCAATACAATGCATTTCAAGTACCCACCTCTAGGTGGCAGTGTTGTACCATAAATTGCCATCAGTAGTCAAGATTTGAGTCTTGACCAGACTAGGTGTGACTGTTTACGATCACCATCCCATTGTGATACGAATCAATACAGGACAAGCTACACCATTGTGAAAAACCAGTTTGGTTTGTTTAGGTGGCACCTTCCATTGTATGAACCCAGATTTCTATCAACAAACAAACAAAACCTCCGTCTCTATTGCAAATCTATGTGTGTCTGAAAAAGTCCACCAAGATATATCGCAACACACATGATCCCTAGGAGAAAGAAAAACTAAGAGGGTTATTCACAAGGGTTATTCAGGTGCCGGAGGCAGTCGAGTGAATAACCCAGCCGAAGTGAAGTGAGCCGAATGCTGTTCGGCTATTCACTTCTGCTCAGTACGGCTGATGTGAGGTGAAATAAAGAAAAAAAGAGTTGAAAATTTGTTTTTAAAGGTAGGAAAAATACAAAATAATTATAATAGTTTCAAGAAAATGAAAATATAAAAAAAAAAAAAAATAATGTAAAAAACACTGGCATAGATGCCGGCAAAAGAAAAACAATTGGGCGGAGCTAGCATTGACAGCTAGCTCCACACGAACTGTTTCCTATTGGCCCGCACCTGCTAGAGTCTTCTAGCAAGTCTTGGCCAATGAATAACAACTGGGTGGAGCTGGCTGTGACCTCACGGCCGGCTCCGCCCAGTTGTTATTGTTTAATGGCAGATCAGCATCCCCAGGTCATTTGGGGACGCTGATCTGTCATTACAACAGGGCGGAGCGAGCCGTGAGAACACAGCTGGCTTCGCCCAGCTGTCTTTTGCGGGGCGAACGGCTGGCCTTCAGTAGGCTGTTTGCCCTGCTTCGGCTGTCACTTACACTCAGTCGAGCCGAAGCATATGCCTTTGGCTCGGCTGAGCCGCTCGGCCGCCTTCAGCTGCTGTACAGGCTATTGTGAATAGCCTGTACAGCAGCCCTTCGGTTTGACTGTGTATTGCAATAGGCTACTCTATTTTGCACATTCTCAATGCTTTTTTGGATGGATTTAAATCCATAGTTTTTTCTGTTTTGGATAGATTGAGGAAGTTTTAAACCACTATAATTTTTCTGCCTGTGTTTGTGTTGGGGAGATTACTGACTCTCTATTTGTCTTGGACTACTGTCTTCAGTACAGAAAGTGATAGGAAATCCAACATTTTAGCTATGTCAAAGGGACAGGAGGTAAAGGGAATCTTTATGTCAAAGGGACAGGAGGTAAAGGGAACACTTGCTTCAGCAATCCTTACTTTGGAGAGACTCCTTCTACTTTCTTTTTGCCTTTGAAACAGGAAGCAAAGGGAAATCTACCCCAAGAGGGAGAAAAAGCCTTAACTATTCCCTACTCTATGCAAAATTAAGTTTGGCTTTACATACACTTTACAAAAGTGATTATCATGGACAACATCATACACATTTTGACCGGTAGAATGAAGGTATCATGACACAATACCAGAGCTTTTGTGAGGGAATTGAGACTTCCTTCTATTTTAGAAGGCAACTTCCGAATGCACATTTAGTTCTTCCCTATCTCAGCTAGTTCTTCAGCTCAGTACTGTCATTTAGCCAGATTTGAAAAGCTCATGCACAGCTCCTGTCACTTTATTTCTGAAGCAACCAAAGTTTCAATTTACATAGATTTTATTAAGCAACTTGATTTACAGTCCTTCTAAATGACACATAGATCTGAGAGATACAATAAGGACAGCCAATATTTAAATATGAAGATTTTTTTTTCTGTGTAAGGTATTATTTTTAACCCATCCTTCTTCTAGGTCGTATGCTAATATACAGTACGTAGACCATACTTGAAATTTACTAACAGTGTAGTGTCATATTAAAATGTTTGCATTTTCATAGATTGTCTACACTTTTAATTGAATTAGTACATGTTTTAATTGCAAATTGCAGTGGCGCCTTAAGTGGACTGTCCCCAACAACCATTTAAGTTCATCTTAATGGAGTCAGATCAGTGAATTATGAATTCTGGTTGCTAGTTTTAGGAGGCCAAGCTTTGACTTACTGAATAACACTAAGGGGGTTACTCACAAAAGGGTGAAGAGTTTGGAGAACACAACATAAGAGGTTAATCTAGACCAAAATAACTGATTTGGAAAAGTTCTCCAATTCAGCTTACTTTCCAGTTCAGCAGCCCTTCAGTATGTTGTCCTAGATTATTCACTTATCCTGCTTTCTCCAAACTCTTCACCCTTTTCTGAATAACCGTGTATATGTGTATGCTATGACAGGAGGTAAGAAACACTCTCTAAAAGAGAACGATACGTGTCTGACTGAATTGTGCCAAGTGTAAAGTTTGGTGAAGAGTTCCCAGTGATGGGAGCTCTTAAGGCATCAGCATACCAAGACATTTTGGACAATTTCATGCTCCCAACTTTGTGGGAACATTTTGGGGATGACCCCTTCCTGTTCCAACATGACTGTGCACCAGTGCACAAAGCAAGATACAGACATGGATGAGCAAGTTTGGGATGGAGGAACTTGACTGGTCTGCACAGAGTCCTGACCTCAAACTGATAGAACACTTTTGGGATAAATTAGAGCGGAGAATGTGAGCCAGGCCTTCTCGTCCAACATCAGTACCCGACCTCGCAAATGCGCTTCTGGAAGAATGGTCAAACATTCCCATAGACACACTCCTAAACCTTGAGGACGCCTTCCCCGAAGAGTTGAAGCAGTTATAGCTGCAAAAGGTGGGCCAACTCAAACCCTACGGACTAAGACTGGGATGCCATTAAAGTTCATTTGCGTGTAAAGGCAGACGTCCCAATACTTTTGGCAATATAGTGTGTGTATATATATACAGTATATATTCACTTATAAGTATGCTCATTATGAGCTTGTGTACACGCATGCTATTTACTTGCACATGACATTCATAATTCTGCCATCTTTGTGGTTCATAAAACTTTGCCAGACAGCACTAATAGAAGAGGGACACCACTTTCTCTTAGAGTTAAGTTGTGTCACCTCCCCACCCCCACCTTGCTGATTGGGCAGTAAAGAAGATGTATCGCATCCCATTGTCCCCTCCTTACGTTGTAACCGAAAACATTGGATATTCTGTCTTGAGTTTTTGCCTTTCTCCCCACACACGGTCTGTTTCTTCTCTTTTATTTCTTTCCTCTCTTCCTTGTCCACTGTGTTCAGGCTGATCACCACCTGGGTCTTCTTCCTCTTTGCTTCTCCTCTAGCCCAGGGTGGTCCTCTGCATGGCACTGATGTGATGATGTCAACACTGCTCACAGCTTCAATACACTATGAACAAAGGGTTGAATGAGGCAGAGCCTCATTCAACTCAGAAGATGCAGACCTGAGGACATCTTGTAGTGATAAAAAGGTACTGTGGGGGACAGCTCAGGATTAAAGTTGAGTGTTGCAGCTTGAGTTGCTTTTATTTTGTACCCTATCTGGGGGTCCACTACATAAAAATATGCCCAGGTTTGGGCTTTGAAGGGCAATGATTAAGAAAAGAGTGCAGTGGCACCCTATAGCACATTTCAGCTTTCATAAGTGTTTAGCAGTTAAAACATTATAGCAGAACTCCTGGGGACATTATTATTAACCCTTGCAGTGGGGCTACCCCCGCTCTGCTAGGGTTAAGTGCTCATTTCGGTCTAGGGAGGAAAATAACAAAGTTATACTCACCCAATCCACGGAACTGGCCAGCTGTGACAGCACTCACTCCAGCCTATCTCCTCCTATGCTGCAGTGATGTCCCTCGACTAGCTCTGAGGATCAGAGTATATCTTTGTTATTTTCCTACCTAGACCAAAATCACCACTTAACCCTTGCAGTGAGAGGGTAGCCCCACTGCAAGGGTTAATAATAATTTTCCCTGGAGTTCTTATTTAAAAGATGATTGTTAACTGGTTGTTATAGATTACTGAGCTATGCCTCCTAAAGTAAATTTGGTACATAGTAATCTATTTTCAGCATTTGCTGTGTCATTTTCACATCCAGGGATTATGAATTTGTATTCTGTGTGAAATGTCATACTTTTTATGTATTTATTTTTTTCCCAAACTGTAAAATGTGGTCTTTTAAAACAGAATTTTATTTCAGCCTTAGCTCTGAGGAGCAGCAGTTGCCAAACATAGCAAATCGAATACGGAATTCTTACGACATGTAATGTACTTTGTACTCCTATTTGCAGGTTTGGAATCACACTTTCCTGCTAAGCAATATTTCACACAAGGTGACATTCCTTTAAAGTGATTCCATCCGTAATGTAACAATTGTGTTACAGTCCAATAACCAAGTGTATTCCTGGATTCCTGGATTAATTTATCTTAATCAGGCACCAAAGAAGGGATTTGATAGTCAAACTCATGCTGCCAATGAGTGTGAACAGTGCCCCCTCACCGGGAAAAGTCATGCTTATGCTCAGTAGTTGATTTCTTTTTTTTTAAATTGTAATAGCGATATGCTGAAAGCTTTTGTAGACTAATCAAAAATTGTAAAACACATTTTTTTATGTGACTAAAGCCAAAACTACTGTTTCAGTGTACCATATTTAGCAAAAGGTTTATTATTGAAATAAGTATTTATATGGTACACATATAAAGCTGAACTGCAAGCAAAAGTTAAATACAAAGATAAAATAAATATATGAATGTCGTTTTTTGTTTTTTTTTCCATATTAAAATGTTTATTGAAGGTTTTCAGAAAATCCCTCCCCGGGACAAAGCCCACCTGATTCGGATGAATCCATTCGGGCAGAAGTGGGCTAAGTCGGGAAGCCAGGATCTTGGCGTACAACTTAGTGTCCACATTCATCAGTGATATGGGGCGGTAGCTAGAGCAGCAAGCTGGGTCTTTACCCGGCTTGGGAAGGATAGTGATTTGGCAAGTAACTATTCCAGACGGAGTGGGGAGGTGGCGTCAATGGAATTAACATAACTACAAAAATGGGGGGCTAAGTGAGCCTGAAAACGCTTGAAGTACAAGAGAGGGAATCCGTCTGAGCCAGGGCTTTTGCCTAAAGGAGTGGATTGGATCGCTCGTTCTAATTCCGCTGTAGTGATGGGGGATTCTAAGGCAAGTAAGGTAGCAGTTGGCAACGCAGGTAAGCCCGCCTTTCGTAAGTAAGCAGTGATTTTATCAGAAAGATCCGGACGTAGGTGAGACTGTGATGGGGGGTTGACCTGGTACAAGTCTTGATAAAAGTCATGGAAAACTTTGGCTATATCAGTGGTATGGTGGGCCATAGAGCCCATAGTGGTCTTGATTTTGGGGATATAAGTGGCAAAGCGATGTGGTCGCAGAGCGTGTGCTAAAAGTCTACCAGGTTTATTACCCTGAACATAGAATTTCTTATTCCGCGCATCAAAGGCACGTTTAGTGTCCGATTCCAGCAGCTCTCTAAGTCGTTCTCGTTTGAGGGTAAGTGTTTGATATGTAGAGCTGTCAGCAGTAATTTTATGAGATATTTCTAGAGAATGTATTTCGGACAGTAACAGTTGTAGCTGCGCAACCCGATCCCTCTTCTTCCTGGAGCCTATGGCAATCAGCGTACCCCGGATCACTGACTTGTGGGCTTCCCAGAGGACTGCAGGGGAAACAGATTCCTGGGCGTTTTCCCTGAAGTAGGTATCTATATTGGCAGCCACGGTTGCAACAACCTTTGGGTCGTGGAGGAGGGATTCATTAAGCCTCCAATTGTAGCTTCTAGTTGGGGCATTCGCTAAGGTAAGTAATACAGATACCGGAGCATGGTCCGATAAAGTGAGAGGGAGTATAGTCGCGGCTTGTACCGCTTCTAGAAGGAAGTGGTCTAAGAAGAGCATGTCTAACCGCGAGTAGGAATTATGGACAGAGGAGTAGTGGGAATAGTCCCTCTCACTGGGATGAAGTACTCTCCATACATCAACCAGGTGAAGACCATGTAGCATTCTGCGTACAGTATTAAGGTGTGATTTAGGGTTACGTGCATGGCCTGTGGATGTGTCCATGGATGGGTCCATGCAAAAGTTAAAATCCCCCGACACCATCAGGTGACCGAAACGAAAGCTCCGAAGTTTACCCAATATTTTTCTAAAGTAGGAAGCTGGTGAGGAATTCGGAAAGTAAACGTTCGCCACAGTATATATAACACCATATAATTCAACATGAAGGAAAAGGAACCTGCCCTCCGGGTCAACCATTCTATCAGTGACTGTGAAGGGAATATCCTTTCCAAATCCTATGGCGACCCCACGCTCCCGCTTGGTAGGGGACGTGCTGTGGTATCAGTGTGGAATGTACCCAGAGTGCAAACGTAACGCAGAATCATGAGAGATATGAGTCTCCTGCAAGAAAACCACGTCCGCTCGCAATCTGTGTAGCTCAGCCAATACTTGGTGCCTTTTGGCGGGGGCATTAAGGCCCCTGACATTGTACGTCACCAGGCGTAGGGACGCCATCATGGATATGGAATGATATGCGACCGAAACATCAAGCGACCCAGACCCAGGAAAAGAACCACAAAGGGAAGGGAAGGGGGACTTACAAGGGGGGACAAAGACATCGACAAGGACACGGGGGAACACATATGGGACAGATAACATCTTGTAAAAACCATACCCATCCACACCACACACTTCCCGACAAACCATACACATTTAACTCTCATACCTAATCTAAACACAAAATTACTCAACAAAGTAAAACAAGCAAGAGCGGACACTCCCCAGGAATCCCCTGTGTCCCTCCAACTCTATCCTATTAGGCGGTTGAAACTAACCACTTCTCCTGCACCCACTTCCATCCACATCCCATTGATTTCATATTCTCTCCCCTTATTCTTTTTTTTCTGAGAACCTATAGAACCATTTCTATCTATAACACCTCTTTGACCCAACTAGGATATGGAACAGATAAACTACAAAAACCTCAATTAATAAAAAAAAAAGGGAAAAATCCACCTACCCACACTCACATACATGCAAACGTATAAAGGCTCAAAATCTCCACTTGCCCCCTGCTACCGGCAATCGGAAACCACGAGGGGGCGAGTGGAAACAAAGCCACTGAGTCAGACACTCAGTTGTGGACCTAGTGCCCAACTCCCGGAGGGATCCTAGGTAACTTGCCGTACGCCGCTGCTCACAGCCGAGCATCTTCCCATGCCAAGGATGGCCGCTTGACAGTCACCATCCCTACTAAGGTCCTCTCCTATATCCTATCGACGGCATAACCTCCTGCCTGCGCACGAGGTTTATGGGAGCTGTAATATCACTTTTACAGTGCCTCCGTGACAGCAATGGGTAAGTGTGTCACATGGGGGGTATTGGGTTAGGTTTTATTGTTGCGGTGGTCCCGTGTCCCGGTGCTCCATCATCCCATCGGACCTCGCAACCCCAGTCCGATCTGATAAAGTCATGAATGTTGTTTTACCTGCCAAAGGCTTTGTACTTCTGCCCATCAAGTCCTGAGATTTACAAAGCTCTGCCACACAGCACAGCCCTGTCTTTTAGGGGAAGAGACCTGATTTTTTCACTATTGCAGTTTCACTTTAACTTGCAAGTCTTCTCACCACCCCAACCTGTGACTAAATAGTAAAACAGTGAAAGGAGAAGCATCACACCGAGTGCATATCTCGTTCGCCCTCACCTAGACGCCAAGAGAAGCTGGGTGTAAGTTAAGCAGTGTATATTTTTTAAGTTTTTTTCCACAGGTATTATTTTTATTTTACGGCTGTAATGCAGCAATTTTAGATGGGGAGGAGGGAGCAGTATGTAATAAGCAGACCTTTTAGTGTGTGAAGTTTAGACAAATACAATAAATGTGCAAACAATCCATTGTTTTCAATAAGTGCCATCCTTCTGTCGCAAGTATCACTTTATGCAAAAGTCATGCCTCCTGAGACCCGATCTATACAGGAAGTATGGCAACTTGCTTGCTTGCTGGCTAGGATCTACAGGCAGTGTCAATGCACCAAGGAGACGCAGAAGTAGAATCCAATGTAATGTATTCTAGCTTGGCGTTACAAACTGTGTCGTTTCTTGATATTTCTTAAATGGTGAAAAGGCATTATTTTCCCAAACTACATCTACTGGGGTGGAAATAGAACCCAACTGGAAAGAGACTAGGGGGTATATTTACAATGGAGCCGAAGGATCCAGCCATAGCTTCGGCTGATCCTTCTGCTCTCTTCAGCCGCCATAGCCCTTTGGTTCAGTAGAACCGAAAGGTTGCTTTACAAGCTATTCACTATAGCCCGTACAGCTGCCGAAGCCAGCCGAGCCGAAGGCCTGCCGAAGTGACTGCCGAAGCGGGGCGAACCCTCGCAAAGTACAGCTGGGCGGAGCCAGCCGTGATCTCACGGATGGCTCCGCCCAATTGTAATGACAGATCAGTGTGCCCAAATGACCTGGGGACGCTGATCTACCATTAAACAATAACAACTGGTCAGCTCTGCGCAGTAGTTATTCATTGGCCGGGACCTGCTTGAAGACTCTAGCAGGTGTCGGCCAATAGGAAACAGTTGGGTGGAGCGAGCTGTCACGGCTAGCTCCGCCCAATAGTTTTTTTTAAATGTTATTTTACTTTTTTAATATTTATTGTGTTCAATTTAATATGTATTTAAATTTTTTTTAATCTTTTTTTTTTCAACTTTTTTGCACTGATTTTCTATTCTGCTCGGCCGCATTCAACTATTCACTCACTGCCTTTTGACCCCTATGTGAATAGGGGTGAACGGCAGCGAGTGAGCTGCCGGAGCTTTGGCTCAGCCGATCCAGATGTTGGATTGGCTGAGTCGAAGTCCTTCTGCACATCGGCTCAGCCTTACAAGCCTGAAGTGATGTCACGGTCTGTGACCGGGGCACACAAAACGACAAAAATTAGCAAAATTCGTGCAAAAAATGGTGTCTGTGCGGTAACAGGGACGCACTAGAGGCGCAGGTTCTAAGAAGGGCCAGGTGTTCGACAGAGCCTCTAATGGTGAGGATGATTGGCTGCTGGACACCTTCCAGGTTGCGGCCCTCTAGCATGCCCACACAGACATAAAGATTAGTTGCAGCACCGAGGTGCTGGATGCATCAGCAGACAGGGTTGAAGCATATACACAGCCACACAAGTAGGCACAGGTGCAAGGACTCACTTGAAGAAGCTGATGATCAATCCAATGCAGGACGTACAGGATCTTGCTGTGAGGAAGAGGGAATCCAGACTCACAGGAGACAAGGTAGGTGGTGGGCAACCGCAGGGATTACAGAGGCAAGAAATAAACAGGAAGTCCGACTGGGTGAAAAGACACGTTGCTCGAACGGCACGGAACAAGTGAGCTGGACTTTTAATGGAGAGGTTCAGAGTGGATTGGCAGGAAGCCAAGCAGCTCAGACAGGAGGTAAAACCCGGCGCCGGATCCTCACACAGGGAAGTGTGACAAGTGAATAGCTGAACGTTGTTCGGCTCACTTCATTTTGGCTGTGTTATTAACTCGGCTGCCTTCGGCAGCTTTGTGAATAACCCTCTAGGAGTGTATAACTAGGGACAGTACAAACTAGCAGGAAAACATGGACAGGGTGACAGGTAACATACCAACACACAAAATAACATAATAACGAAAGCCTCTGCAGCACAGTCATTACCATTTTTTGTTTTGTGTGTGTAGGTCAAAAGTCCTGCATTTTGTATTTTCGTGTGCTATCCATTCAATTCACGTCTTATGTCTTTGTGAATTAACACATACATTCTTCTGTGGATTAGCCCTAACTAGGATATGATGAGATCAGTGATCCCTAACAGTGTAAAACATAATCCTTTTAACAATTCAATTTTGAAATATTGCAATAAAAGAGAATATAATGTAATAGTGCAATCCTAAACCCATTGAACACACTGAAAGGGTCTATGCTCACAGAAAAAAATCAAATCAATTAACATTGTTCTTTCCTCAGCAATCTTGTGAAGACCATCGATCCACAAGCATCTGATATGATGAAGAGACGAAAGAAAAGGTTTGGTGCAGTGGTCTTAAAGGGATTCTCTAGTCTTTTCAATGTTGTTTAGGTATCAGTGTAATAAGAGTGATGAATATATTATTGATGTGTTAATGTTTAACAACTTGAGTCCCAAGTGCCACTTTAAAACGGCACAGCACAGAACAGAACATGTTCCGGACATGTGGCCTGGAACCATTGGCACTTGGTCTAGGAGCTAAAATGATCTGTTCCTGGGATTTCCGATCTTGTTACACAGTGCTCTGGAGGAGCCCTTATAACTGACATCAATAAACACAATGAGGGGAATTTATCAAAACTAGAGCAGAAAAAATCTGGAGCAATTTTCCAGGGCAACCAATCAGCTTCTCTCTTTAGTTTGTTCAGTTAAGATTTAAAAATGAAAGAGAGAAGCTGACTGGTTGCCGTGCACAGCTGCTCCAGATTTTGTCTGCGCCAGTTTTGATAAATTCCTCCCAATACTTCCACATTCCACACTTTCACAAGTGATGTCACAGCACGTCCTCTAAATCAGTTGTTCGCAACCTGTGTAACCTCAGGACCCTCACTTGTCCTTGGTCAACCAGTTGAGAGCCACAGCAAATTGAACAATAATTTTATAGAAATCTGCTATTCCTGACCTTCCTGGTTGCTCTCTATTGACAGTCTGATCTCAGAGTCTGCACAGCTATTACCTGGGGAGCCACTGACAACCCCATCATCCAGCCCTGCTCTGTTTCTCCCAGCACCTGCCCACATGGCTCTCCCTTCTCCTACCGCACTGGCTATTTCAGACCCCTATCTAGAAAAGGGGCCAGAATGGATTTGGGGGGACACTCCTTGTCTTTTCTTTTGTGCATGCGGTTCCCCCTCAATTTCCATACCAGATCTTTAGCCAGGATAATAGTCAAGTATGGAATATGAGGGGGTGCTTCTTTCGTTCTTTTGCAGGGCATGTGGCCTGGTATGATTCAGAAGGGGTTGGGGGAGGGTACCCCTCCCTTCCTGGCCACCCAAGCTGCATGCCTGCATAAAGCTCCCATGCAAAGAAAATACCTCTATCCTAGCTAGGGGTCTAGTATGGATTTCTAATCTAATGTCACGTTTAGTTTACTAATTTGTATTGAGATTGTAATCCATTTATTTATTTGAGGTATTTATATAGCGCTGACAATTTACACAGTGCTTTACATTGTGCAGATTCACATCAGTCCCTGCCCTCAAGGAGCTTGCAATCTAATGTCCCTGTCTCACATGCATGCATGCATACAGGGACAATTTAGACAGCAGCTAATTAACCTACCAGCATGTCTTTGGAGTGTGGGAGGAAACTGGAGTATCCTTAGGAAACCTATGCTAGCACAGTGAGAACATGCACACTCTTTGCAGATAGTGAGCTGGCCGGGATATGAACTGGGGACCCTCAGTGCTGCAAGGCAGAAGTGCTAACCACTACGCCGCTGTGCTGCCCCATCCATTATAGGAGGCTAGTTTACAACACACACATGGACCATGGGGAATAAAAGTAACCACACTCCAGAAGGAAGGATGGTCTCAGCACCAATTCAGAGATAATTTCCGGATCTACATAAGATAGATTTTTGTTAATAGTTAGGGTATTTGAATACATTTTTAAGATTTAACTTCTGAGTTTAGTGGGGTTCTAGGCAAATCAGGTTTCGTACTATTTGCTTTGAACAAACAAACTTGGAGTTAATTTCACCCCTAAACTCCTTGGGATTTATTGATTTTGGAAATATTCTAACAGGGTTACCTCATGCAGCCCTAACAAAAGGTGTTTATGTAGCAATCTGTCCCATTTCTTAGCCATTTATGTTGAAATTGTAGAGGCCTTTACACAAACCGCAGACAGAAATCAGTTATAATGAATTATACACAATCATAATACTGTATTTAAATCCAAATAGGCAGGGTGGGATGGATTGTCAGTGATCCATCAGTTAAAAAAGAACATTTGTTAGAAATGCAAGAAAGATTAAACGACAGGGGTATATGGTTAGGCAGCTTGAGATAGACAGCCAGGGGATAATGATGAGGAAAAGGAGAGGTATGTTGGATTGTAGAAATCAAAGGGACAGACAGCCTAGGATTCCCTTTGTATCGCAGTATCTTTAACATTTACAGAAGGTATATATTTGAAAACCCAGGGCTATTTTAATACAAAATTACCAAAATCTGGAGGAATTTCAAAAGCTCCTTCTACAGTCATTCAGGAGTTTGATCCACAATAGGGTGGTATAGAAAGCCACTTCTTTTATCATATACACTTACCTTTTGGGTCCCAAACAGAAAGGTTCATATCCATGCTTCTCTTGTTCACAGATTTCTAGCATGATTAAGGGTTACACAGTCTCATTTAAGGAGGAGAATCAATATTTAAAAAATGTTCACCTGTCAAAGTGCATTCGTAGTCTACATATTAAAATGCCCATGTGGGCTATATTACGAGCGGAGGAAACATACTGGAAAATGAAGAACAGGTTGGGCCAGCATAAATATTCCATTTGAGTACCAAAAATGAAATTACCCTTGGCGAGACACTTTATACAACATTCAGTTCTCCAACTTAGATTTATTATCGTAAATCAGATGCCCAAGTTATTTAGAAGGGGCAATATGGAGTTACAATTGAAGCTTAGAGAACAGACACTGTTCAAGTGTTTAATTGTTGACTATGATTTACAATTGTTTTTGTATAATAATGTTAATGTTATTGTGTTTCTTTTCATTCAGGTATATTCTCTGTGAGTCCGTACAAAAGCATTATTATTTTGGTTCTGGGATTGAGAAGCTTTGTTTGTTGCTATAGCTGTTAATGGATTCATGTGAAAAAGAATATCTGTTGCTATACTTTCTGTACCTGATAAAGGGTCCTCTGTCAACCAAAAACTGCTGTATTGTACTACATGCAAGCTTTGTCACCATAGTGCTAATTTTGTGCCTTTTCCAACTTGACTTGATCTTATCTATAATTCATGCTATCAGTTTACAGTTTTACACAAACCAATTTTCCCTGTGTGCATTGCAATGCAGCTTCTGCAAGTTCTACTAAATTAAAGCCCTATCTGTTAAAAAA
>NW_017306417.1:884120-916421 GCF_000935625.1 Nanorana parkeri
TATATATATATATATATATATTTATGATATATGCATAAGAAGGCAACCATATTTGCTAATTACATATATAGGCTCTCCTTTCTGCTATGCGGTGCTACATAGTACTTTATCTTCACTGCTTATTCTCACAATGCCACTCAATCATTCAGCCATCTGACTGACAACAATACACTCCCAATGTGGCAAATAACTAATATCAACAGTTGTTCAGAGGGAGGCAGAATTACTATAAATTGGGTTTTGCTCCCTCTAGTTACTAATCTATAAGTTACATTTTTATATGCCAATATACTTTTTTATCACTTTGTTTGTGACACTTTTGATCAATGTTTTAGTCCATGAAGTCATTATGTTGGGAATTTTTATTTGCAGTATTCTTAACAGCTGTTATGAAGGGAGGGAGAGTGTCTGTAAACTATCAGGGTTATTCACAAAAGAGTGAAGAGTTTGGAGAAGGCAGGAGAAGTGAACAGTCTAGGCCAAAATAGCTGACTTGCAAAAATTGTCCAATTCAGCTCACTTTCCAGTTCAGCTATGTTGTCCTAGATTGTTCACTTCTCATGCCTTCTCCAAACTCTTTACCCTTTTGTGGCTACAACCTTGCTCCAAGCTCTTAACAAAAAACAGAAGCCTTAAATTAACCTTCACTATAGAGAGCTCTGACATCCCATGGCAAGTAGTCACATAAACAAATGCCTTGGCAATATGTCATGTGATCACTGCTAAAACAGGTTACCTGTCTCTCTTTGATTGCTGATTCTTCCCTGCAGCAGACATCCAGTAACCAAATACCCAGACACTGGATCACGTGACCAGCTGCTGTGGACCAAAACACCAGACGCAAGTATTGAAAAAGTACAGTGACACTAAACTCAAGAGTTAAACCTTAAAAATACCTTAAATTACCTTAAATATTAACAAAAAGATATGTTATTTGTGTATCACTCAGCTGTAGATCCTCAAATCACTTCTGAATTGGTGCTGACACTGTGCTTACTTCTGGGGGGCTACTTTTGTTCCCCATGGTCCCTGTGTGTGTTGTAAAGTAGTCGACGCTCCAAGCTCGCTCCCATGATGGACTACAAACTCATGTTTAGTTTACTAATTTGTACTGAGATTATAGTCTATCACAGAAGCGACCTTGGAGCTATGGCTACTTTAAAACACACACAGGAACCATGGGGAACAAAATGCTTTAACATCCATTAAACTTTGTTTTTGGAAAAGAGCCAAAACGAACAATATTCTCTCCATGGATATGAAGCTAAATGAAACCCACACACTGATATTTCAACCACCCAAGCACATCATTCATTTGTGAATTAGCAGTCACAAAAAAAGGATTCAATTAAAGCCTTTTTTCTTATTAAGATATTCCCATTTGTGCTCCATTCTGCTTGTTTGCCACCTTCAAAGGCTCTTGACACATCTAGAGCTTGTAGGTACGATGAAGAGCGTTTTTTGAATTCATCCAATTTTCCCCAGCTCTACCAAACCGCAGCAGTGAGACACCAAATGTTCTATTCATAATCTTAACTCATTCTGTTTTCAAATACTTCTGTGCTGCTCAGCGTGTAAATGTAAAACAAATTTATTCACTCATTTCACTCCAGATAGATACACTTGAATCTGAACTGTAAAATAAATTGTATTTATGTGTGTTCCCAAAGTAAAGGTATCTGCTTTTTGATGGAAGGGTAGAAGATTAATGTAACAGTGTGACCCTAGACTGGCTACACTAATGTTCTCAACAATGATGAATAGTATTTGATGTTATGTATTATGAGTATGGTGGCTGCCATCTTCACCATTAACCTGTTAATGTTCCCACTGGAAATGTATTACCTTCAACTATAAGTAAATAATGTATGGGATAATGCAACATTTACTCCTTTACTCAAAATTAATAGAACATTAGGATTCACTGAGGTGTTAAGTGACAAGATGAATACCCATGGCTGCTGATTCATGCATTATAAAGATGTTGAACAGGGGAGGGGGTACATTATTTCATAACCTATACACATATGAAAGCTAATTCTGTGGGAAGCATTATTATTTACACAAATATAACACCATCGTCTCCTGTAGTGCTGTACAAAGTAATAGATAAGGAATGGGATAGTAGTATAGGTAATACAATATATAAAATGTTACAAACATTTGCACATACAGCCCCATTATATGCAATAAGAGAAAGGGTCCTGCCTGCACAAGCTTACAATCTAGAGGGAGCATGTGCAGTAGCTGGGTTTAACCCTCTGTAGGTTTTGGCTGTCCAGCTGGCAAATAACAATAACAACAGCGAACCAATCCCTGCCCTCCCTATCAAAGCCTTCTGACATCACTAGAAAAACCTCACTAATCAGCCTCCTAACATTCTTGGTATCTCTCCTGGGACCAAAGCTATTTTTACCAAGGATGAGGTTTGGGTTTGTCAATACTAAAGGTAGTCCAGGTATGTTAGCACAAATTAATACATTGGTGACAATATTGCATGTTGGAACATTTGCAAACCGTGAACTTTTGGTTGAAACCTTTGCAGGTTCTCCACCAGAAATAAGCAACAACCTATAATGCAGTATATAGCCTTTGCCCATGGTCAGCTGGGTCAAAAGAGCTAATATTTGAAAGCATGGATAACCCAGCCCCCTTTCTATAAAAGTGTGAGCTCACAGCAGCCATATTGTCAGTGCCATATTGTTGGTGCTGTTAGGAAGAGCGGACAATGCTGTGTAGGGAAGATACTGTTTATTTAAATTTTCTTATTGGTACTTGCCATTGGCCGCCTGAGAGCCCACACAGTCCACCTGAGAGCCCACACAGCCCACCATAGATCCTGCTCAGCCCACTGTAGTATCTGCATCAACCCGAACGGCGAGTTTGCACAGCCCACCACAGAACCTGCACAGTCACCTGAGAGCACACACAGTCCAAGATAGGCCCCGCACAGCCCACATGAGAGACTCCACAGTCCAAAATAGAGTCTGCACAGCCCACCAAAGAACCTGCACAGCCCAGCATAGAACCTGTACAGTCCACCTGAGAGTCTGCACAACCCACCAAAGAACTGCACAGCCCACCATAGACCCCACACAGCCCACATGAGAGTCTGCACAGTCCATTATAGAGTCCACACAGCCTACCAAAGAACCTGCACAACCACCTGAGAGTCTGCACAGCCCACCATAGACCCTGCATAGCCACCTAAGAGTCAGCACAGCCCACCATAGAACCTGCACAGTCACCTGTCAGCACAGCCCACCCTAGACCCCGCACATCCTCTTGAGACCCCACACAGCCATTTTATGTAGCTTGATGTATAATGCATTGCTGGGATTTATATTCTTCTATAGCCATTTTCCATTCGGCATTGCTGTATAATTTATTGCTGGAATTTGTAGTTCTCTCTAGCTGATGGTATTATTCTGCATTGCTGTATAATGCATCACTGGGATTTGTAGTCCTCTATAGCTAATGTCATTCTGCATTGCTGTATAATATATTGCTGGGATTTATAGACCCTCTACAGCTTGGAGTCAGTGGAAGAACTACCAGGGATGCAGCATTTGCAGCTGGGACCAAGCCCTGATACTTCATCACTGAAGTGCCAGGCTAAAATAATTAGTCTGTATTGTTTTAGGAAAAAAAGTCACATGACACTAAAAACAAGTATCGCTAATTGGTATCAGTGAGTACTTGAGGAAAAGTATCTGTACGTGTACTCGGTCTAGGAAAAATGGCATTGGTGCATCCCTACTTATTATTTCTGCAAATGGCCAGAATTGAATAACAAGATTCCCCCCACCCCCCATAGACTTCAGTAGGATTTAATGCAAAATTTGCAATTGTCAAACTTCAAGTAAGATTCGTAACACTGTTCGCGAGCTAAACCCAGGCCAATTCACTCATTCCTATTCTTCACTTACCTTCTCTTGTGTACCTGCTTTTGCTTCCTGTGCCCCTTTACTTTCTCTGCCCTTCCTTCTGGTTATGGTTGCCTAGTCCACTTTTATCTCTGAACCTGCTGACATTGACTGCTTTCCACAATATCTATGGTCACTCAGTTCACTTCTTTCACATCATCATACTCTGTTCACCTTATTATTGGGCCACACACATAAGCCCCCCTGCTTTTATGCCTACTGTCATGTGGTCTCTCTAACCCAGCCCACTTCTATCCCTTTTTGTAATTTTTTTCTTCTTTTACCCTTTCTGTTGTTGCTGGTCTCTGCTGTTCTCATTGTTTTGCTTCACTTTCAGTCCTTACTCTAAGGACACTTAGGCATTTTGTAGCTCCCTTCCCTAAGCGCAACAACACTCAATAAGAATAATCCTGTTGTTCTCAATGGCCCCTATTCATATCTGAGCATTGTACTACTTGTTGCCACGTGCATGAAGCTTAAAAAAGTACCTGAACTTTTTTTTGGCAAAATCATGCATAAACGTTAATGGGAGTACCTGTAAAACATGGGAGCTCACATTTAACAGTCAATGGGGCCAAAAACACTCAATCCTGTTCCCGTATAACCAGCCATGCATAAAAATGCTTAAACACATGTGTGCAAATGTGTAAAAAAAAGTTGCCTGGCTACTGAATGGAACCTTATCCTCCTCTACGGCTGTTAGAGGTTTACTAGGAAAACATGGCTGCAAGAGAGAGAAGCTCTGGTCAAGAGAATTGGTATGTAAATTTTAAAAACAACCCGACACTGGTTCAAAGCCAGCAAAGAAATAGCTAAAACTGCTTTCAAAAGTATCTGAAGGATTACAAATAAAGTGCATAAAATCAAAGCAGCTTTGCTACTAACCACAGTTCTGAAGGAATATTTAATCAATAAACCTTTTCTAACCAGAAAAAAATATATGCTGAAATAAAGGTAGACGGGGACATTTCATTCCCTTTCCAATAAATGCTGTGCACTTTACACAACAATAAGGAAATCATTTGACTGTTTTTTGAAAAAGAAAATAGCCTACAACTTTTCAAAGGGGAGCAATTTGGTTGGCAAAAAAACAAACCGGCAGACTAGCCAGTCAGTGAATAAACAAATACAAATGTAGTATTTACCTGAATATATGGAAACCCTGTGCATTGTGGGGATAGATTCCCAGCCACCTGCAATTACTATTGTCATTTTAACTAATTTATATCCTATTACTTAATTGAATACATTGATGAAAATCCTCATTGATCCAAGTACTTATTACAATTGAATTAGTGTATTCACTCTGATTAGAGCCCCAATCCCATTGAGATAACAAACATGTATTTTTACATTAAACTTTTACTGTTCCTACTATTCACTACACATTATCACTATACTATGCACTTCAGTGTTTATTAACTCTTTTTATACTTAACACAGAACTTACAATAAAATATATGTAAACACTAACAGTGAACTTCTATTTTTTCTCTATTTTGCCCTATTAAATGTATGATTGAAAGCATTTTATTACAACTGTTCGATAAGGGGGAAAAATACCTTGTTGATCCTGCCAGAAAACTTGTGAGATAAATGCTTTCTGTGCTCTTAGCTGCACTCTTATTAATTACATTCAGGGCCCGATTTACTCTCTCTGATGCCCCAATGCCAGGTTCCTCATTGCGCCCCCCTGTATGCAGGCTGCATACAAGTGATCTTGGAGACATCGCCCAGATCACTTGTATAAAACAAGTGGCAGCTTCCCAGCTGTACATTTAGCCCTGCTTGCCCAAAGCAGGGCTAAATTAAGAAAACAACTACCCACCTGGCACACGAAACTGCATGTCCCGGGCGTCGGGAGAAAGGAATTCCACACCCCTGCTGCCCCTCTACGCCCTGCTGCCCCGAGGCCAGGCCTCTGTTGGCCTTGTGGGAAATCCGGCCCTGATTACATTGAGGGGAATTTATGAAAAACTGGAGCAGGCAAAATCTGGTGCAGTTGCCCATGGCAACCAATCAGCTTCTGTCTTCAGTTTGTTCAGTTAAGATTTGAAAATGAAAGAGAGAAGCTGGTTGGTTGCCCTGCACAGCTGCTCCACATTCTGCCTGCTCCAGTTTTAATAAATTCCCCTCATTGCTCCCAGCTGGTTTACAAAACACCTCCACCTATGTTATAAAAAAACGTAGAGGGGCGTGTTCTATAGAACTAGGGTGACAATACTGTTCCTCCTTAGATAAACTAAAGGGAGTG
The DNA here is from genome assembly GCF_000935625.1 of Nanorana parkeri. Classification (NCBI taxonomy): domain Eukaryota; kingdom Metazoa; phylum Chordata; class Amphibia; order Anura; family Dicroglossidae; genus Nanorana; species Nanorana parkeri. The sequence goes on from NW_017306417.1 coordinate 890,301, forward strand.
AGCATTACCACCCTAAGACAGGAGACTTGTTACTGGCAGTATCACCAGGCGAACAAAAAGAGAAAAAAAATGAATAAAGAAAACAAATGCAGCCACCACATCTAAGGACTGGGAAGCTGCAATATATTACATTTTTGTTCTTGGGTTTTTAATACTCGTTGATCCCTGTTTTAGTAGGCACCAGTCTTTATTTGTCATCACGTTCCCTGCTGGGCTAAATATGCACACCATCGTGATCAGTACATGAACATACACAGCAGGAGCACACAGGCAGTAAGGGGCAGACATACTCCGCTACTCTCCAAGATGAAATTAGACACTGTCCATGGTAAAACTAACCATGTACAGCCAAAATCCTACCCAATTTTGGAAGCACCACCATCTAAAAGTGAGCAGGTTTTTTTAATCAAGTTTGTAGGCGTTTATTATATTGGTTACTGTGTTCAAAATACATAAAACAGAATGTACTGATACCAGATGCTGTTAATATAAAGATTTAGTGCCATGGGCACTGAGCAGTTAGGATTATTAAAATAACAATAATATTATTAATATTAATATTTTAAAAATCTAGTGGCTTAGTAATGGGCAGCTGCCATTGGGATCTTCACTGTTCCTAGGGCTGCTTTTGTTTTTTTCATACAACTCAAACACTTTTTAAAGTAGGTTAATGTTGCTTTTCAGGAAAACTGTAAATGTCTAATATTTAAAGAAATCTAGTGGCTTAGTAATGGGCTCCTATTTGTTATGAAAGTCTAAGTTCAGCCAAAGCTTTTTGATTTAGAAAGAGTAGGGAAGGATTACAGCCTCTGCAAAGTAAGGCATACCTGGTTAGAATTTAGAATGAACAAAATCGATTTCGAAAGGTTCGTTCAACTTTCTAATCATTGATGCGGTGACACTGAAGATCAAGTTTGACCGCAGTAGGGAATAAATTCAAAGGAGCATGTTAGAAAATTTTTCTCAATAGAACAAAATGCCAACAGTGATGTGGTTTTCGTTTGGGAAACTCCAATAATTTCAAAATCTAGATTTAAATAAAAATTAAAATCAAATAAAACACACTGCATATGGTGTGAACGAGGCCTTAGGGATTTTATTGCTGTTTCCGTCCCTATTGAGATTTTCGCTCATTTTCTGTCAGGAGAAGAAGTGATGGGAAATCTCACAAATGGGCATAGAGAAAAAAACTACTTTTGACACAGTAAGGAAGGTTTAGCCTTTCAGATAATGTTTTTAACATTGGTCATATCTTCCTGTCCCACGGAGGTTGACCATCAATAACTTAAAAACCTTTTGTGTTTAATATCACTTTAATTTGATTCTGAATACATTGGTAACTTTACATGTGTGAATCTTGCAAAAAGGATTCCCCTTTAGAAAGAATTAGAAATGCTTTTTAAAGACTCTAATTTTCCCTCACAATACAAACATACCTACAGAATATGGTATATCTCATAGAAATAACATGTTTCTGAATCATATGTAGAACATGTAGTAAACCTTGGCGTGTATTAGCACAGTTTAGTAAACAAAAAACACAGTCATTTTCAGCAGCACATTTCTGAAATGAATAACCACTATGAGTTGAAAAAATGAGCTCTCAGCTACATCACTAACAACGGCGCAGCATGAGTCATTGTGCAGTGGAGTAGAACAGACTGTTATTATCCTCATTTTAAAGAGTAATACATGTAGTATGACAGTGCCTTGCTAGAGAATGGAGGAAAATGAACATGAGATCTGTGGATTTCAATCTCGGTGTGATGAACCTTGCCGTACTTTGGAACAAGTCCAAGAAATTTTAAGAAAACTGGATCATGAGATACTTGACTTCACAGGAGCTGGAAACGAGATGTGTGTAAATTAAATTAGGTCACAGTTACTGTTTTAAGAGCAATGAGACCATGATGACAGGATAATTCATCCTCAACAGATAAGCGATGAGCAGCATTGTGATAGATAAACACATTAATCTTCACCATCTTGTGCCCTGTGTCCATCTTTTTAAGGTGCCACACATAACCTAATGCCTGTGATGATTAAACCAAACTCGGGCTAGTAGGGGGCCCCTAGGTAATAATAACAAGCGCTTCTGACATTGCATTTGTGCATAGAGAAACCTGTTGGAAATCTTGGTGTGACAGGTACTGAGAGGGTGCTAACTGCAAATGTTCTGCTCTACAATATCTTGTGATGTGCATAGAGGACTGCGGAGGATCCTAGTGGATTTGAGGACAGGCAAATCTCTCACATTCTGTCATTCACAGTAACAAATTAAATATGTTTAAAATACAAGCAGTACTTACAGACAGAATAAATCATTGTTTGGATGATTAATGGTAAAAATAAAACAATTAACATAGCTGCCAATATCGAATTTATAGAAAAACTTTGGGTCACTCACATGTTGACTTTCCTTTAGCCCAAAGAGTAGGTGCTCAATGTGCCTGCCCATCAGATTCGATGTCCTGTAGAGCAACCAAGAATTGCTGACACCCAAGATTCTCTCTAGCAACCAGTGACCAGATTCCAAGGTTGTTGGCTTTGGCCCACTCCATGCTGCTTTTTGCATCTCACTCCATCTCTATGATTGACAGCCTCATAAATACTGCCTCATAATACTAATGCTCAAGAGGAGGGAGAGGACAGGTGAAACCGATGGAAGCTGGTCAGTGGTTACACCACAGATTGTCCTGGGTTCTGGGGGTACCTGGACATTCTGGCACATGGGAACTAGAAGATGCCTGCTCTTTGGAGTAAGTGGCAGCAAAAAATTTTTGGGGTCCCCTCATGTTTACTGAAAGGCTGTACACACACACACACAAGCAAATCTCTCACTGAGAACAACAGGCATCAGGTTGACCCAGCTTGGAGGTAAACATGACTCTAGCTATCTCTAAATAATCTCAGAAGCATCTCAAACTGATCTCTAATTCATGCTGAATGCACCTGAAAGCAAGCAACCTTTGCAACTCCACCCAATCCCAACACCCTTTGTCGTAGGCCTTTACTCAACCAACAGTGCAATACACAACCTGCCCTAATTGATTTCACCACAACTCTTTACAATTGGTCAGTAAAGCTATCTATCATAGTGATGGACCTATCTGCATATTACAGCTCCACAAGCTACCCAAAGAGCTCTTGAAGGCATATGAATATAAATACATGCACCTTACATATACAGTATGTGTTATATGTAAGCCCAAGATTCATTATCTTAAATGTGAACACAGGTTCACTTTAATATTACACACCCAGGTGAATGTTCACATGCACCTTGCGATTTAGATTAAATACTAATTGAAAAATCAAATCCAAATGCAAATCTCACTGAAGAAAACAGAAGTTCTGTTTGCTGAACATATGGGTTGCCTTCACTTCAGTATGTGGGAAGAGTTTTCATGCACCATATTGTATTTATACATATTTACATATTACTCTTGATTAGAATTGCTTTATTTGGAAGAGGCTGGGTTAACGGCAGCCAATTATCACAAAAAGTTAAAGCCTAAAAATAATACAAGCAACAGTACTCTCAAGTATCAAAAATGATTGTTCTAAAATGTCTTTTATTTAGACAGCAGATTAAAAATAAGAAACAGTAATAATAAATGCTTCATATGCTGTGCATGCATTGGAAAACTTTCATATATATGACTGCATTTTAAATACATACAATATATACTCTGCACAGATTGATGTACCGACCACAGCAATCCAGCTTATTAAAACAATCGCAAATTCATTACAATGATCAATATTGCAAAAGATCGCTCATTACACATGATCACTTTTAAAAGCCATTGAAAACAAAGAAGCAACCCAAAGCCAGATCAATATGTACAATACAATTCACAGAGCCTTCCTAGGCTAGAAGAAAAGTGCATTCCCCCTGGGACTGAAGTTATGGATCTTAAAGCCCATTTAAAACAATACAGAGAAGAGCCTGAGTACTTTATGCAAATTCATCGGCCTATACTATAGAAGTAAATAAATAAATGAAAGGTTCTTATAAAGATGCATATGCAATCATACTTATAAATAATAAAAAAATAGAACAATCCTTTTTGAATCGCAAAAAAAAAAAAAATTGAACAATCCTACCAGCAACTAGGATTGGAAAAATGTGCTTGGGTTCGGTACGCAGGTCGTTCATCAAAACTATTGTTATTTTTTAAACCTAAATCTTAACCTCATTAAGGTCTATAGACCATGGATGCCTTCCACCAGCATGTGCAATGCCAATTTCTCTTTAGCGCCGAACCATGCAGTCAGTGGCAGGGTTCACATGACCACAGACATGTGGTCCAGCAAGCATTGGAAGGAACGGTACATCTCCATCATCCAGGCACCACCAAGAAATGTGTTTGCCTTAGCAGCCATTACGTTCGTTAAGTCTAGTGCCTGGCTCCACCACATTGGAGACATAACTGCTGGGGGGAAACCAAAGGGCATAGACTAGCCACCATTAAAAATGTGGCTTCTGTTTGGTTTCTTTGGTTAGGTTTTCTGCTACTGTAAAAAAAATCTCATGCTCGACTCAAACCTCAAGCCCAATTGAAACCATGTATTGTTTTACAGTTAGGCTCTATAACAAGTAAATAATATGTGTGTGGTTTTTTAACATATTAGAAGTGTTTTACTACTAAAGCAAGCTGCCTTGCACTGGCAGAAGTCCAGATATCCAGCTGTACCCTCCTGCACAGTGGTCCAATCAACAAAGCTGCTTAGGCAGTGAAGGTTACTGATTGGAGCACTCTGCAGAGTGAGTGTCAGACTGCTGGCAAACCAGACCACTGCCGCTACAGGACAGCTTGATATAGCAGTAAAATGCCTTTAACACATAAAAAACACATATTATTTACTTGTTATGCCACATGACTGCATATTATTAATAAACCATATGGCTTCAGTTAGGGCTTAAGATGTGTACATTCTTGCTGAGGCTTAATTCCAGGATTGTATTTTATACACAGATTTTTAGGCTCAGATTTTAAGTGTTCAATCACACCATTGTTCAACAACTCAGATAAAATCAGGTACAAGGTAAACCAGCCTTATGTAGAGTGTCTTATACTTTAGCCAACAAGCAACATATATGGGGCATATACGACTGCCTCTATTTACATGTGTGCTAAAAACATTAGCTAACCTTCATGAAATAATTTACATTACAGCCCAACTAAATGTTAGGTTTAAATCAGCTAAATACATTCCAGGGGCATTAAAAAAAAGTGTTAGTAGCCTAAAACCTACTTTTCTTTTAAAAAGCAGCCACAACCCGAGTAGAAACAGCTATAAAGGACCTTTGCTCTCTGTGTGAAAGCAGTGGTCTTTCTGCAGAGATCCGACAGACACACCCACTACAGAGGAAGACTTATAGCTCTGCGATTAGAAAAGCTTAAAGTGACACTAAACCCAGGAGTTAAATCTTAAAAACGCATTTAAGAACCCTGACTATTAACAAAAATGTCACAGGAGTCACCTTGGTACTTTACACAGGAACAGGAACCATGAGGAACCAAAGTAGCCACCCTCCAGAAGGAAGCACCAATTCAGAGAGGATTTGAGGATATACAGCCCAGTGTTACAAAAATAAGCTACATGTGTTAATAGATTAAGTGACATTAAAGGTTATTCCCCTCCCCACCCCCACAATGCTAATGTAAGGACTTACCTCAAATGTTGCCTCTTAATCCGATCATATTCTTTCCTGTAGTTTTCAAGAGTCCCTCCTGCGCTGGTGCCGGTCTCTGATCCAGCACTGACTCCTCTGTCTTAACTGGCACTTCCTGTCCCACAGAGTCTATGCATGTGCGCGCTACTGAATGGGGGGGGGGGGTTGAATCAGAATATCAATTCTGGCCATTTTAAAGGCAAGAGATTGTCAAACAAAGGACATGGGGAGCTGGGCACTATGGGCACTACCCTGGGGTACTCAGCCATCATTTTTACTACAGAAGACCATGGATGCCTTCCACCAGCATGTGCAATGCCAATTTCTCTTTAGCGCCGAACCATGCAGTCAGTGGCAGGGTTCACATGACCACAGACATGTGGTCCAGCAAGCATTGGAAGGAACGGTACATCTCCATCATCCAGGCACCACCAAGAAATGTGTTTGCCTTAGCAGCCATTACGTTCGTTAAGTCTAGTGCCTGGCTCCACCACATTGGAGACATAACTGCTGGGGGGAAACCAAAGGGCATAGACTAGCCACCATTAAAAATGTGGCTTCTGTTTGGTTTCTTTGGTTAGGTTTTCTGCTACTGTAAAAAAAATCTCATGCTCGACTCAAACCTCAAGCCCAATTGAAACCATGTATTGTTTTACAGTTAGGCTCTATAACAAGTAAATAATATGTGTGTGGTTTTTTAACATATTAGAAGTGTTTTACTACTAAAGCAAGCTGCCTTGCACTGGCAGAAGTCCAGATATCCAGCTGTACCCTCCTGCACAGTGGTCCAATCAACAAAGCTGCTTAGGCAGTGAAGGTTACTGATTGGAGCACTCTGCAGAGTGAGTGTCAGACTGCTGGCAAACCAGACCACTGCCGCTACAGGACAGCTTGATATAGCAGTAAAATGCCTTTAACACATAAAAAACACATATTATTTACTTGTTATGCCACATGACTGCATATTATTAATAAACCATATGGCTTCAGTTAGGGCTTAAGATGTGTACATTCTTGCTGAGGCTTAATTCCAGGATTGTATTTTATACACAGATTTTTAGGCTCAGATTTTAAGTGTTCAATCACACCATTGTTCAACAACTCAGATAAAATCAGGTACAAGGTAAACCAGCCTTATGTAGAGTGTCTTATACTTTAGCCAACAAGCAACATATATGGGGCATATACGACTGCCTCTATTTACATGTGTGCTAAAAACATTAGCTAACCTTCATGAAATAATTTACATTACAGCCCAACTAAATGTTAGGTTTAAATCAGCTAAATACATTCCAGGGGCATTAAAAAAAAGTGTTAGTAGCCTAAAACCTACTTTTCTTTTAAAAAGCAGCCACAACCCGAGTAGAAACAGCTATAAAGGACCTTTGCTCTCTGTGTGAAAGCAGTGGTCTTTCTGCAGAGATCCGACAGACACACCCACTACAGAGGAAGACTTATAGCTCTGCGATTAGAAAAGCTTAAAGTGACACTAAACCCAGGAGTTAAATCTTAAAAACGCATTTAAGAACCCTGACTATTAACAAAAATGTCACAGGAGTCACCTTGGTACTTTACACAGGAACAGGAACCATGAGGAACCAAAGTAGCCACCCTCCAGAAGGAAGCACCAATTCAGAGAGGATTTGAGGATATACAGCCCAGTGTTACAAAAATAAGCTACATGTGTTAATAGATTAAGTGACATTAAAGGTTATTCCCCTCCCCACCCCCACAATGCTAATGTAAGGACTTACCTCAAATGTTGCCTCTTAATCCGATCATATTCTTTCCTGTAGTTTTCAAGAGTCCCTCCTGCGCTGGTGCCGGTCTCTGATCCAGCACTGACTCCTCTGTCTTAACTGGCACTTCCTGTCCCACAGAGTCTATGCATGTGCGCGCTACTGAAGAGAAACCTTGTGTCTCTCCTCGTCTCCCGGCCGAAGATCTGAACTGCGCATTCGTCCGCCCCAAGGTCTTTTGCGGCCACCCGATAATTTTCAGATGTTTGGACAGGAGAGGGCGGCAGAGACACAGGTAAGTTTTGACCCTTTGGAGAAGTTTTTTTTTTTTTTTTAATTGTTTTTGCATATACTGTATCCACTGCTTGCAAACAGATATATGCAAACAAAGGGGAGGTTTTAATAACCCTTTAAGGTACTTGAATGCATTTTTAGGATTTAACTCCTTCAATTAAAGGAGTTTAGTGTCACTTTAAGCTCCCTGCTGACTGAAGGGGGATAGATTTGACTCAGCAGGGTGAGTGCTGGGCCTCTGCAGAGAGAACATTACTTTCACACAGGGAGCAAGGGTTCCACTCTACAGCATGCTGATATGGGACAGGTTTTTCTCTAAAGAAAATGAACTACAAGACTTGTAAGCACTTTTCATTTTGATGCACCTAGAAATTATTTGGATTATATAAACTGAAAGTTTAATTGGGCTTTAAAGCCTAATTCAGGGCAAACCTTGTTTCCTTAGCTTTGGACAGGTTTGGGTTAGGGCAGTGGGGACACAGGCAGCAATCAAACTCTTATTTTTAAGTGAAATGAGAATGGGTTAGAACCTCACTTAATATTGCTGTCTTTCCGACCCAGAAAAATAGTATCCCTTTATTTTTTGTCTGGCTGTCACGTGGACAGCAAGTAGACTTTTTTTCTAGCCTTTTCGTAAAACTAAAACAAACAAAAATAATTTGAAGTTGTGATTTAAGCTGATCACCTTCATATTCCCATAAAATAAATCTGGAACAAAAATGATAGATCTCATGTAATGTAACTGTAGCAGATTAATGGACTCCAATTCAATATCTGTTTTATATTGCAATGCCATAACACCTAAGCAATTAAAATGTTTGTTTTCATCTACAAGGCGGGATATGGCCTTGCTTGACCCAGAAAAGCATTGTGTTCCATTTCCCAGCACACACCTTTCCTAGATTCATTTAATATTCCCCCCTAAAGAGTTACTGGAAAAGTTGCTGCCTGTTTAAACATATTTAATGAAGGTCTAGCCTTTTACATTAAACATCTGTTTCCTTCATTTAGCATTTGGCAGCCATTCATGTGTGCTCTGAGCGAGAACATAACTTAATGAACATATACTAGATTATTCAAATGAAGTACTTTTATGTGTTCTTAAAATACATGTTCAAGTGTAGGTAAAAAAAAGTCATCAGCTCTCACTCCCTCTTTTCTAACCTAAAGCTACCCATTCTAACCAACCCCCCCCCCCAGTTCTTGATTTGTCCTCAGGAGTAAAAATGAAAAAGAAAGAGTAGTAGTAAATCAATGATTTCAGGAGCAACGGGTTGTTAGGGACAGTAAAGCAATTAACAAGCTAATTAAAGTTGGACTGGTTAGCAGCTGGACCTTCAGTCCAGATGTCAGAAGGATCCTACCTGTGTGGAGCTTGTAAATTATTGTTTGGTTTGTATACTGGCATGTTATGCTTACAGCATAAAATTGGTCCTAGAATGTGTGCCAACTGGATTACATTTAAATAACCTATCAGTAAAGCTTCAGGCTGCTGGAGACTCGCAGATGAGCTGCTGAAGGCTTTAATGACTGGCAGAGGAAGATTCAACTGTCTATATCAGGAGTAGGCAACCTCGATGCTCCAGCAGTGGTGAAACTACAAATCCCATTATGGCTCTGACTCCGGGAGTCAGGCCTGTGGCTGTCAGAGTCTTGCAGTGTTTCATGGGATTTGCATTTTCACCACTGCTGGAGTGCACATGTTGACAACCCATGGTCTATATCAGGGATGTCCGTTGACGTCAGTGGCAGGTGAACCACCCCCTTCCCCCCCCCCCCCCCCCCCCTCCACACACACACACACACACTTAACTCTCTCCAATAACGGCCTCCCACAGCATTTACATTCTCCATTTGGAAATCCTTGTCACTGCTACTGTCTGCACAGTTAGCACTGTCAAGTTTTCTGAATGGATATGGTAGACACCACCGGAGGCTGTCAGAGAGTAGTAGGGTGGGCACTTGGGAGGAGAGGTTATCATACGGTAGGTACGGAAGGAGCAGGGACCAGGGGCTAGGAGCTTTTTATCTAAACCTGAACTTCCCTTTAATTGCATATGGCAAGCCAAATTTTTGTTTAGTTTTAGATTAGAACCACTATCTGTTTTTTACTGCTATCTGGGGCCACTTTAGCCTTCCCCTACGCTACAAAATAACATATTATTATTTATGTGTTGCTGTTGGAGAGTTCTCCTTGAAGTAAAGCAAAAATCTTTAAAGTGACAGCTCAAGTAACCTCAAGTAACAAAAATGTATCTTATTTTGTGTATCACTCAACTGTAAATCCTCAAATCATCTCTGAATTGGTGCTGACACTGTGCTTCCTTGTGGAGGGTGGCTACTTTTGTTCCCCATGGTCTCTGTGTGTGTTGTAAAGTAGTCACCGCTCCAAGCTCGCTCCCCAGATAGACTACAAGCTTAATACAAATTAGTAAACTAAACCTGAGATTATAGTCCATCACAGGAGTGAGCTTGGTGCGGTGACTACTTTAAAACACACACAGGGACCATGGGGAACAAAAGTAGCCACCCTCCAGAAGGAAGCACAGTGTCAGCACCAATTCAGAGATGATTTGAGGATCTACAGCTGAGTGATACACAAAAATGTAACATTTTTGTTAATAGTTAAGGTACTTGAATTCATTTTTGAGTTTTAACTCCTGAGTTTATTGTCACTTTAAACTACTGCTAGAAGATCAGCCGAGTTGCTTGCCGTGCTCTTTTTCAAGTTTTGCAATTAGCAGTTTAATCTTTTTTTCCTGTTCACTTAGACGTTTGTGTTCAACTTTGTAGTAAGCCTTTTAAAATATTACTATCTGTACTGGGAAAATCAGTTAAAAGCCAATAAAACAATGGCAGTTGGAGAACATTCAAGGGAACAATTTTTATATTCCACCTGTGCTGACCTGAGTAGAAAACAGTGAAAAACTTTTTTCTCTAGATGAATGTCAAGTCGTATTGAACAAACACAAAGGTTTTATTATTATGAACTGGAATTAAACAAAATGTGCTTTTATTTTAAATAATGTCTGTCATTCATTTGTGAGCTGAAGGCATAATTACTCTATAAAAAGCTGTATTATTAAAGTGGGATACACCAAGAGCCAGTGGGAGAAACCACAGCTTGTAGTGGATTAGCAGGTATCAGAAGTTTTGGATACCTGCAGAGGCTGGGTATCTGCAACACAGTTGGATTTTAAGACACAAGCTGTCGGGAAGGTAAGTATACACTATTTTCTTTTACAAGCTGGGCTAAGTTTAATTTGGAGCACTAACTGATAGAGCTGTCTTAAAAGAGAACTGTATCCATATCTTCAAAATAATAACAGACACCTTTAGAAATGTTTAGTCATGACAATCTACAAACAGATACTTATAGATAATTGCCGGCTTTTTATTGTTTGCATACCTTATGTTACTTTTCTTTCCCAGTCTTCTCACAGTGGCCATTTTTACTAAGGGCAGATTAATATATTTCCCTTTACTTCCTGGAGCTCTGGCACATGTGACTAGGACATGTGACCATGCACATCATCTCAGGGGAGAAAAATGCCTTTCCCTGAGAGCTCATGACATTACAGATAAGATTTTCCAGCATTGCTCTGAAGATGTAATCTTCCCAGGATGCAACACTTGGGCACATTATATCAATTGTGCCAAAGTGGACCAGGAAAAAAAGAAATTGTAAGTAAAATATAAATATGTTTAGTTAACGAATGAATGTCAGATGATTTCATATCAGCATGCAGAGCTGTATGCTGATGTGATCTTTAGTCAAAGGGGGGTAAAGGTCCACTTTAAAGGGAACCCGTCATGGCCTCTAAATTACTGTACTAACAGTACAGAGATATAACCAGGCACAGCAAGGTGTCTGAACACACCTTTATAATAATTTCTCTTCTCTTCTGTCTACCTTGGGAGCTGTCTAATTCTCATTGCATGGTGTGTATATGCCCTTCACTTTGGAGCTATGCCCATGCCCCTCCCATCTTTTTATCTAATGAGAGCCCCATTATGGGCAGTTGAGATGTCTCACTGAGTAGTAGGGCAACAGGAGAGCAGGGCACAGTTTCAGTGCAAGAAACTTGAAAGCTGCACTTTCTGATTGAACCAATCCATCCCCCATTTGCTGCTGGAGGAGAGCAAAAACTTTGTTGGATACATTTTACCACTAGTGTTTGTGATATGCACAAGGAGCCAATAAATCATTGTTTTCCCCCATCAGCATCTAACTATAACCAAAATGTCCTTACCGCATGGATGGGTTTATTACTGTTGAGCAATGCTTTGTTGTCTGCAGGGTTCTTGTATATACTACAAGATGTGCCTTAGATGTGATCATTCATTATCAAAGTGTTATAATCTTACAACTGACCAGTGACAAAAGACTGGAGTCATTATCTGGATAAACCAGTGCTAAAGCTGGCAACAGACACCAGAAAAACATGTCAACGTGTCTTGCATTGCCTTTATTAACCAGAAACCTCTCCTTTCTGTGCCTTTCAAAAACTGTTTTCACGGTGTCAGTAAGGACTTGACTTCCTGTCCAATGAGAACACCTTTACTGGCCACTAAGGCACTCTCACTGAAAAGGAGGATGGCAGTTGGTGCAGCTTAATCGTGAAGTCAGAAAGGTGAAATCGGTTTCAGAGAGACACCCAGAGGAGGGTTTCTGGCTAACAGGATAATTCCAGGGACCATGTAGTGTCTGCTATAAGGCAGAACTTCTACTTTTAAAATGTAAAATGGCTGACAGATTTACTATAGAACAGAACCAATCTCATCCCAAAACCTAACTACAGTCCAGTAAAGCAATGTCTATATATACAATTACATGTGAATAAGGCTTTTTGTGTCCAGCTGGAAAGCCTCCCAAAGCTGGGCTCATACATCCCGGGAGGGTGTTGTTTGTAGATCACTGCAGGTGCAGGGGATGCATTGTCTGTGTGCAGGCCATTTGTATGGATAGATCTTCTGTATGATTTTGGCTGTATAAATCTGGCACCAAAGTCAGTCAGCAGACGCATGTCCAGTGGAGTTTACCAATGATCTTTTTAGCATTCTTCCTATTGCACACAAATGTAAAGGGTAGTCTTCCCACTGACCACCCACTTACCAGGGCTTTTGTCTACTAACTACCAATATGAGGGGTAATCATCTTACTGACCACCAGTTTAAGGGTTATTATTCCCAATGGCCAACAATTTAATACGGATATTTTTCTAGTGTCCAGCAATGTAAGGTGTACTCATTTTAACAACCACCACCATAGGGGGCATTCTTCCTCTCACTGACCAAAAATATAAGGGGGCCCTCATCCTACTAATTATCAATGTAAGCTGGCAATTTTACACTGAAAACAAATGTAACTGACACTTTTTTTTTTACTAACTCTTAATGTAAAAGAGTAATACACTGATCACAGATGTCAGGAGGCACTTCTCCACTGATCACCAATGTAGGGGACACTACACTGACAACCAATGAAAAAGTGCATTACACTGACTACCAATGAAAGGGTGTACTACACTGACTACCAATGTAAGAGGGCAACACTGTTCGGCTATTCACATCGGCTGAAATCAGCCGTACATCGGCTTGCTTCGTGTGGCTTCGGGTCGGCCGAACATGCTCAGCATGTTCGGCCGACCATCGGCCAGCTTCGGCTTTCAACACGGCTCAGCCGAGCCGATGCATATGCGTTCGGCTGAGCCGCTCGCCCATGATCGGGAGCTGTATGGGCTATTGTGAATAGCCCGTACAGCACCCCTTCGGTTCTACTGAACCAAACGGGTCCTGGGGCCGAAGCTAGCCGAAGGATCGGCCTAAGCTACGGCCAGATCCTTCGTCAGCTTCGTGAATAGACCCCATAGTAAAGGGCCACTATAGTGGCCACCATTGTAAGGAGACACTAAACTGAATGCCAATGTAAGGAGGCGCTACAGGCACCAGCAATGCAAGGGGCGCTACAGTGAACACCAATGTAAATGGGTACTTGTCTTACTCCCTATCAATGTAAGGGGTAATATAATGAACAACAGTGTAAGGGAACACTTCGTTTTTAATGGTCTGTATTTTTTCTGACCTATAAGATTAGGCGTTCCATTTCATGAATATTACAGAAATTGTTTTGCTCTTATAGAGAAGGGGGTACTAAAGTGTTATTTGCCCCAGAGGTCAAATATACTAAGTACCCCACTTCCTTCTAAAAAAAAACCCTCAATAGAACTAATTTGGAGCTCTGACACACCCCCTTGTCCATTGGTATTCCACAATGGTTTTACAGATCACTAATAATTGCATTAAATGTTGATTGCTGTAGAGACAAGGGGGTCAAAGTCAGAGGATTTTTGGAAGTATGAATTTGGACTCAGAGAGGCTTTGGACAAATGTACACCTAGCATTGCTTTGCTTGGCTACTAATACTTTGGTAGGTTTGAGGATACCAAAGGGTCATTTTAAGTGATATGGTATTGCATCACATTCAGTAAAGTAAAGCTTCAACAACAGTTCATTATTTTAAAATTTAAATGAGTAAAGCATATTCCTATAATTGCATATTCAGTCTTAGTATGTGGTTTTATTTTTTTCCTTCAAAATATACTAATTTCAGTAAATTTAGTACATTTATTTTAAAATACTTAGTACCGGTGAAAACATAAACTACCGAGCAAGCAATTGCTTTATATCTTGCATTTGTCACGATATACAAGAATCTCTAAGTACTTCTAAAAATGCAAAACAAGCACGGGGAGGTTTGCTAATAAATATCTCGCTCGCAGCTTTCTTTTATGACCATATGGAGCTAGATGTTTGGTACGAAATGCTACTGCATTCAATTTCTAGTATAAAAGTGCTAATGCTCTCCTAAATTATATTATTTTCTAATTACTTTGAGTATGAATTGGAGCACTCAGTCATGTCAATGACACATCTCTTATTTTATTCACTGCATTTATATATCACCAGTTATACAGTACATTGCTTTACAGATGGCATAGAAGACATCATTCCCTACCCCAGAGGGGCTTAAAGTATACCTGAAGTCACATCGATATTTGCCTCCAGTTAAAGACTTTGCTTTTACTTTCTCAATCAGCTCAACTCTCACAGTTAACGCCTTTTGTATCACTTACCTCTCCCTTTACATTGCAAGCTCTCACAAGCAGGGCCCTCCTAACCCTCCTGTATTGAATTGTATTGTATGTGTACTGTCTCCCTTGTATTGTAAAAGTTTGTCAAGAGTACAAAGTGCGATGGGCAGTGTAGTCAAACTGTGGTGCCTATTGGAATGCACAGTCCTATACAGACATACTGCTCAACTTCTGTAGAGGGGAAATGGAAGTTATACTGTGAAAATGGAGGTTATAAGTGCAATGTCTATCTGACTGATTATTATAATTATTTTACTCTTAATAATATACAAGTTTATATAGCACAAACATGCCTGTTACAGCTCTACAAATCTGTTTGATGATCCTGTAATAGGGTTGTGGCCAACATACAGGGGTCTATAAGCAGAATAAAATGCTTGAGACCTCAAAAACTGTGCTTGAGGGTGCCTACAGACATCAGATACATTTTGCCTAATCTACCTTCGAGTAAGATAGGAGAATGTTGAAATGTCTGTAGGCACCCTCAGGCCATAGTAGACTTTCCTTGCCTAGCTTTCTTATAGGCAAAAGTTGATTAGCAGTTGGGGAATGTGTTTGTATTAGACCTTACATCAAACCAAAACAGTTCACCTACTTTGGGATATACCACAAATTAGTGATATGCTTACCAGTTTACTTATGGAACCCCCAAACAGAAATCTTGTGCTAATGTTACAAGCAGTTAAAGGGAAGGGATCCCCAATCTCTGTTATGTAGATGGTCTAATCATGAAGTAGTATACTTTCTTAATATGTGCTGTCATTATAAGGAAGTATAGTATCTTCCTATTAGGGCAGTGACATCACAAACCTTCTTATTTGGTGGTGGTGGTGGGCGACCTGCTAGAATTCTGCAAACAAATTGTAAAGTTATACATGGGTTTGCCAATTTTTTTCTCAGTTTATTAAGTTGGGCAAACAATGATTCAGTGAAGTAGATGCTCTATCATGTTCTTCTGACATGACAAAATGGGGTTGATTTACCAAATGAGTTTACATGTTTACTTTGCAAAGTGAATTTTCACTTAGCTTAGTAAATGAGGTGAAGCTGTGCCCATTTTATCCAATCATGCTGAAGAAAAAAAAACCTGTTTTTTTCCTTGCATTGGGTATTTTTTGCAAAGTGAATTTCCACTTAGCTTCACATTATTCCCTAAGCTCAGTGAAAATTCACATTGTAAAGTGAACATATCTATGTAGTTAATCAACCCCAATGTTTTTAGTCAGATCAGGTGGTGATCTCAGGTCCATGCGTTCAGCAGATGCCCACACTTAGGGGGTATGACTACTTAGACACGTTAGCTGTCCTATCCCCAGTTAGTAGACCAACCGCTATTGTTCCACCTACAATAAACTGTACAAACAGCATCTAACGATTCCTCTCCAGATAATATCTATCTATCTATCTATCTATCTATCTATCTATCTATCTATCTATCTATCTATCTATCTATCTATCTGTCTATAGTATATTGCATACCAAACTACTTTTTATATTTTAAAGACTGTTTTTAATCTTTAAATATGAATGTTTCAATATTATCTGGCACCATTGCATGCGTATTTTCTGAAAATATTTTCTAGTTTAAGTAGGTGTAAAGTAGTTTGTGTTTATGGAAAAGTGGCTCATATAAAACTCTGTATGATTCAGGAATAAGCCATAAAAGTTAGTGAGCGCTGTCTGTATTGATAGGTAGCCTTAGCATAATGTCCTGTGGGAGGTGTGGGAGGAAACTAGAGTACATGTACGTAGATCATACAATGAGTGCTCACAACATCCCTGGTGGCACTTGATTCGAGGGACCTTAGCATCGCAAAGCATTAGTGATAACCATTAAACCACTGAGCTATCTTATGGCAAAATTGCCTTTGCTTTCCTTATGGGCAATGAGGTCTATAAAATGAATTAATAGTCTTTTCTTAGGATTTCCACTAGTGTGATCAGCTCAGTGTAAACAATTTTATCAACATGCTTAAAACATTGTTTCTATCTATATGTGTACATGGGGCCAGCTACCTTAAAGAGGAACTTCACCTATATCTTTAAAATTTTAACAAACACACCTTTTAGAAATGTTTAGTAATGACGATCTACAAACACATACTTCTAGATAATTGCCGGCTTTTTATTCTTTGTATGCCGGTTATAATGGTGCAATGCATTCAAAATTGGAAATTTAGCGTTAACGTTGGTCTAAATTCCTTTCACTAAGATTCCCAAATGCACTTTAACATGCACATTTTAAAAGTTATTTTCAATCTCGTTAAATCTTCAACTTTCGTTGAAGAATGCCTGGTGATCCTGCCGTAAAGATCCTTTTTAAGGCACTTCCTGTATTCGGTTACAAATTGGGTCTCTGAATTGTGATTCTATGTTGTCACTGCAGACTTCTGCTGGTCATTTGTAGCTCACTAACTGGTTTTATTCATCTGGAATTGCTCTTTAACATCAATATGATGTATCCTAGGAAAAGCTGCTTTGATTGTAGTGTTGTTATTACAGAATATTTTTAAGCATAAAAAAGTACTTCTACTCATGTGGGTGGAACTTTTTATTAAGGACATGTGTCTTGCATGTAGTTAATGGCTATTTATTAGCTGCCTAAAAAAGAAAATGGTGTATTTTATTTCACTTGTGCCTTAGATTATTATAATGTATTTCATTTGAATGTTGACTCATTATACTTTTAGTTCATTTAGTGTCTCATTGTTCATCATCTTATTATATTACGAGATAACAGAACACAATGCATGTTTCAAAGTAATTTTTATATTATCATTATTGTAAATGCATTTCATTTTCTTTGTAATCTGATCAAGAACAATTCTTTGATGTTTACGAATTAAGAAGTGCTGGGTGAATAAAACGGCGCCATTTGGAATCCATATGTTAGGGTTTGCTAACCTATGCACTAGTGAACCCGATTTGCTGTGTGCATGATTTAATTGCTCAAAATAACCAATTACCAGTTCACTTCTTCAAGCAGAAATCCATACTCCACTGTCTCTACACTTCCTTGGAGAGCTCCAGTCAGGGGGCAAGGTCTAGCAATGGGAATCCTACTTTTAAAGGGGCAGTGGCTTATAGGAAAATAATTATCCCACTCCCCTGGGTTATAACTGGTATAAGAATACTTCCTTATTTGAACAGTACCTAATAAGGAAGTCAGTTATGGCACATCGGGTGTTCTGGTTCAAATGCCGATATATGCAATGATGTCCTCCTTAGATCCAGTCTGTGTGAACAGTATGGCCACTTGCTAACTTGGAAGAATCCACAGCTTAAAGAAGAACTATGGTCTAACCATTTTTGGCCAGTTTTCTTCAGGGTCACCGGAGGACATATACTAATGTCCTCCGGTGACCCAAAACTCAGTACACAGTGGCCAATAGCCCATTATATGCTGAGAGCACAGAGCCGCGCCACAGCCAGGGCGGATCCTGACAATACTGTTGACATCCAATCCGCTGGCTGATTAACAGCTGGATCTGCCTCTCTGGAAGCAGAGTCAGCTGTGCCCGCCCCTTCCCATCCATTCCTCCAGTCAGCGCAAGAAAAATGGAGAGGGGTGGAGGGAATCCCTGCAGGGAGAGAATCGGGAAGTCAACGATCAGTGATATGTGTTCACTGACTTCTCTATCAATTGAACCAACATGTGACAGCTTCAGTGTCAAAGGTCGGCATGTATTATGGGGATGAGTATTTTTCACTCACCCCATAATTCTCCTTTAATTCTTCAATAGGACACAGAAGTTGAATCCAGCTTAGTTATACTTCAGATAAATGAAATAAAAGGATGTATTTCTGGTCTTTTTGCCCCTTTTGCCCTGCGTTAAAGACAGCCCTGTACAAATCTAGAGCAAGCATTCAGCAAATGTAATTTACAGAAAGGTCAAGCTTCCTTATCTCTTAACCGCGGATGTCAACTGGTTAAGGAAATTATTTTCTTCAGGACAGAGACAGCAGAAAATAAACTTTAAATCATTCCCTACTCTAAAAAAAACCCACAAAAGGCAACACATTAAATAAGGTTAACCCCTTCCCGCCTGCCAAGTGTATTAAAACTTTCAAGAGAATGATGCCCCAGGCTGTGGATACTTTTAAAATGTTTTATTGCAGAACTAGCAGCCAGCACCTGTGTCGGACACTAGATCTGTTACAGTGCTATACATTACATCAGCGCTGTCAGAGACAGTAAATGGAAACTGATCATCATGGTTGCCATTGATGTGATAACTGTGATGTCATTTTGAGCACATGGTACTATTTTGAGCACATGGTACAAGCCGGTGCTGGCCAGCGTGAGTGTCATTGTGCCCCTCACAGAGAGAGGCACTTTAATAAAAGCTGTCGGCCGGCTCTAGCTATTTATTTTTGTATTGTTATTATCTGGCTAACAGCTATTATACATACACACACACAAAATGAATAAGTGTAAAACGTTGCAAAAAAACTATTCTTATATTATTTTTATTATTATTATTATTATTAATTATTTTCACATTGTCGCCCATTTGTCTGCTTATAATAAAAAACAATTTACAAATCATTTAAAATATTGAAAGAATGTACCAAATAAAAGAGATCAATTAGTATTATTATTCAGGATTTATATAGTGCCAACGGTTTGCACAGTGCCTTACAATTTTATGGCTACAATACAATTCAAGACAAGATGGTTAAGAGGGCAGAGGAATTAGGCTGGGTTCACACCTGGGCGTTTTTCAGCGCTGATCAAAGCGCTGAAAAACACTCAAGCAGTGAAACCCTATTAACTCCTATGGGCATGGTTCCCACCTGGGCATATTTCAGTGTGTTTTGACGCGCTGAAAAAGCCCTACGCCCAAAATAGTACAGGAGCTTCTTTGGGGCGGATTTCAGTGCGTATCCATTGGTATTCCCGAGTGTGGCTCGGGGTTAACAAAGCGGTAACCCCGAGCCACACTCGGGAATACAGCGTAGGTCTTACCTTGTCCGCGATACCCGATGTGTCCCGATGCGTTGCAGGGGGACGGAACCGGTGGGAAGTTTAAAAAGTTTAAGAAAAAAAGATAAAGAAAAAAAGGAAAAATAAAAAAAAATCATGCCACCAGGGAGGTTAAAAAACGAGCGTCGAACGCACGTTTCATTGAACAAAAAAAGTGCTTAAAACGTGCTTAAAAAACGAGCATAAAACACGCCTATTTGGAATGTCCAAGTGTGAACCCAGCCTTAGTCAGAGAGTAGTCAAGCTAATCGGCACATAAGGAATCTGCTAAGTTTGGCCTTGGCATTTAGGCATCAATGATTCCTGGCCATGAAAGGGTTAAAAAAAAACCTGAACTTAGAATACCACAATAACTTCATAATGATATGTCTCTCTCTGTCCAGTGTTTTCACTTTGACTTTGAGATGTCTCCTGATTTTTTTTTGTTTTCGTTTTTAGTGACAGCAACAGTCATTATCAGTCCTGGCTCTACAGACTTATACAGTAGGAGTACAGGGACTTCTGTCTGTCATACATCATCCTTATTTCCTGGCTGTAATTCCTATCTCTCCCACAGACAGGCAGCGGAGACACTGCCCAGCTTCTGACACACGCCGCCAAGTTTGACAATGCCCATTTTAATGTAAGCAATGTTCAGCATCCTAAAAAACAGGAAACCGCGGTCCAAAACCTGAAACATAGTTAACACATTTGTGCTGCGCGCAAGCTGTACAGGCATCTGAATTATTCAGAGAGGCATTTTCTAGACTGTAGCAATGTTTTAAACCACCCATGAATATTTCAATATGGTTGGATGTCATTTACCCAAATACATCTGTTCTCTAGTTGGTTTTGTTGATGCAGACAAAAAAACATAAACATACAGGCGACTCAGAAAGGATGTTTTTTTTCTGAAAGTGTGAGCAGTTTTGATCACATCAAATAATTTCCAGAATAATATAGAAAAATAACTTGAATGCGCATAGTGCTTTGGAAAATATTTCTTGATAAATAGGCAGAAGTATTAACAGCTGTTTCTTTCAGATGATAAAATAAACTATCAATAATGACTGCAAGTATTTAATGATTTCAGGCAAGTTCTTTGCCTTGCCTAGCCAGCAAACATATGTGTTATGCTACTGTTATTGATTTACATGAATCCTCTCCTGCTGTCCATAAAAAAAACATATTTCGAGACAATAGATCAGCATAGGGCTGCAATGTACCATATTTTTCATTCCATAAGACACACTTTTCCCCCCCAAAAAGGCGGTCAAAAATGTCTGTGCGTCTTATGGAGCAAATGTGTGAGAGGTAAGACGAGGCTGACAGTGTACCAAGGTATGTGGAATCCCTATCACCCGATGCCCGGGACATGCAGTTTCGGCAAGTCGTTTTTTTGTACATTTAGCCCTGTTCTGGACAAGCAGAGCTAAATGTATAGTGTGGAGCCGCCACTTGTTTTCATACAAGTGATCTGATTAGATCACTTGTATGAAAAAAGCAGCGGCGATTCTATCCGACCCCCGCGCTCTTTGCTGCGGTTTTCGGGGTCCCCCGCTCCTCTGGGGGACCCATGACCACGGCATAGCAGCTCACCATAGAGCCCGTATAGCAGACGAAGAATGTCCATTCTTCGTCTGCTCTGTGTGATCACTGAGACCGTGGGGCTATAATCACAGCGCCACCTGTCCCAGCTGTCAGAAACTACACAGAACCCTACCCTCCCTAGGTGCGTCTTATGGTCAGGTGCGCCTTAAGGAGCGCAAAATACGGTATTTTTCTAGAAGGGCCTTGGAAGGCATGCCGCCTTTAAATTTTCAGTACATTATAGCCCAGACACAGAGCTGCATTGTAGACATAACGCACCCTTCGGGTGATCATTGGTATAGGTTCGATCTGACTACCCTCAAGGCAAATTATCTTTGGAAACCTGAAGAATGCGCCATAGACCTATATGGGGGGCTCTACTGCAATTGTATGTCAAAGGAGACAAAAGGGAAGGGTAGATGTGTAACCCATCCGTGGATTATCAGGTAGAACAATTAAGGTCGGCACAGGTTTATCATAACAAGTCCACTTAGGGCACTATAGCATAACAATAATTATAGCACTATACATATACATTTTTTGTAAAATCATTCTTCATTTGATTGCTGCTCATGGTGTTAGCCATGCAAGCACCTTTTAGGAACATCATCTAAGTCACTTTGAAGACCAATACAGCTTCCGAAGGGGTTTAAAGATGAGCAAATATCTCACTTTGATTTTCCATTAGATCTGTGTCTAAATAAAGCCAGCTAAGAGGGAAGCTATGTTTTGCCTATGCAGGACAAACTAACAGGCTCACTTATACCCCCCTTCTCCAGCACCCCATTTTTACCTTTCATTTGATCCCCTGTAGTTCCATTCATCTGCTAGGAGAAGCCATCCTATGCAAAGAGTCTCTCAAGTCAGAGCTTACATAGGGCTATGGACCTTCCTCATGTGACAACATTGGTGATAAGTTATTGGCCCAGGGCTGTCACATGTTGAGTCACATGCTCCTCCATACCTGCATGTACCAGGTGTTTTCTCCCCTCCCAGCTAAATGGAGTGGTGAGGATCAAAGGAAAGGTGAGCATGTGGCTCTGGGTGGAGGGAAATTAATGCAAACCTGTTGCTTTGACATGGATGGGCAAATCACAGATTTTATTTAAGCTATACAGGCTCTGTGATTAATTTGATGGAGTTAGTGCTTAACTTGCCTATGTTGGCAACCGTTCAACAACAACATTTCCCCCTCTTTTTATATGTAAAAAAAGCTCCACTAAATCTTCATTACTATAAGACAGAAGATTAAATCCTATGATATTCCAGCCCAGTATTTTATAGTGGTTCCAGCAATGTGGTTCAAATTAGACAACTTTTGAGTATTTTCTCCCAGTTTGCTCTATTTAACAATAGCTTTCCTGTCCTTAGAATAGTATCCTGTCCGTGTTTCCTTTTCTTACACTATTATGTGAGTCAATTTAATTTCTGACATACGAGTCTGCATTACCGTGAAATGAACTAACAGAGTATAAAACGTGTTTCATTAGTGTTTTCAAAAGGATAAATGTTTTCCGTTTACCCATTGGTTTTAAATTACAAAGACAACTCAGTGTTCCAAAGCATACTTCGAAAAGCCTGAATAATTAAATAGCTATCATTTCCATGCATTCTGAAGCACAAACATCATGGGGAATTACGATGGAATATCTTGTGTGATAGAAGGAATCCTAATATCTTTCTTACATTCATAAACTCTTAAAAAAAGAAATACAAAGACACTGTCAGAATAATGTTTAAAGCTTAACTCTAGTTTCCCTTCTATGTGAATAGTATATACGTTCTATATTATATTGATCTATAATCAGACAAGAGTCACTTTATATACTAGAGAACATTCCTCAGTAGGAGGCAAAAGTAAACAATGTCCTGGGCTTAGGCCCTGTTCACACCTTTACGTTTTGTTGCGCGTTCAACGCTCTATGAACGCTCTACAAAACGTACAAACTTGAAAATCCCATTGTTTTCTATGGGTATGGTTCACACCTTTCCGTATTTCAGCCCGTCTGAACGCGCTACAAAACGGCCTATGCCCAAAGAAGTACATGTACTTCTTTGGGGCGTTTTGGTCTCGCGTTTCCATTGGGATACAGCCAAGTAGCCCTCGGAAACGCGCGAATCGCGGTAAAAATGCGCGGCGCGACAAACGCACATATTCAATACGCCTAGGTGTGAACCCAGCCATAGGGAACACACAACAAACCCGGATAAACTAAACAATCAGAGCTCAGACGACTTACAGCCCAGCTGCCAGCACTAAATTTAACCTGGCGACATTCCAGCTTAAAATGTATTTCCATTTTTGTAGACAAATTTGGGAAAACCCCTCTAAATGTTTGTTATGTGTTCCTATTCACACAGCATACCTAAAAATATTTAAAAAATATTTATGACCTTTTGAATTTGTCTGTGTGGCTGGCCTTTGGAGGTTATTTGTACAAAGCCATAGTGACTGGAAACTCAGGCTGCCCGAGACACAGGAAAGTTCTGAATTTCTGACATGATCAACAAAAAACTAAAGTGTTATATTTAATAGACCAGAAGGGAACAAATAAGAGAAGGTCATTGTCAGGGTTTACAGTTACTTTAGTGTAAGCCCTCCAATAATACCAACCTTGTTTCATCATACCTCCAAATATCCTTGATTCTGCAGTCATTGAATTTGAACACAATCCCAAAGTCTTATGGATCCACGCTCTGTCACAGAGCCAAGGGCAGGAACACTTTTCCAGCAATTGGTTACTGCTCTGTGCAGAAACCGTGGATGGAGTGATCTCTTGACAAAATAGTCCCAGCAGAGAGGAGGAGGCAAAGGGAGGGAGTAGCGGCATCTGACACAGGTTACTGGAAGGTAAATGCTCATTTAGCACCAATCTACTCTTCCAGCCTTCATTGACTACAATGCACCCCATCAGTCCTCACCAGCCTTCACTGTACCCCTCCAGCCCCCACTGTACACCAACATACTCCATCAGCCCCCACTGATCACCAGTTGTACTACTTCAGCCACTACTTGTCACCAATTAACCCAATCAGCCCCCACTGACCACCACCACTGTATTTCTCCAGCTCCCACTGGTCTTCACTGTATCCCTCCAGCCCCTACTGACCACCAATGCACCCGTGAGCCCCCACTGACCACCACTGTATTCTTTAAGTCCCCACTAACCAACAGTATTGTTCTTCCCCCCAATGATCTCAAGAACACTGTGTGCCATTCACGTGACTTATAAAAATGTTTGTTGATTTCTCATTCTTTAAATACTGGATAATATTGTTTTTAATATTTAGCGAAGGTAAATACCGTGTTTCCCCGAAAATAAGACCTAGTGTGTTTTTTTGAGGTCAAAAAAATATAAGACAGTGTCTTATTTTCGGGGTAGGTCTTATATTTTAGCAATTCCCAAAAATAGTACTAGGTCTTATTTTCGGGGTAGGTCTTATATTTTAGCAATTCCCAAAAATAGTACTAGGTCTTATTTTCGGGGTAGGTCTTATATTTTAGCAATTCCCAAAAATAGTACTAGGTCTTATTTTCGGGGTAGGTCTTATATTTTAGCAATTCCCAAAAATAGTACTAGGTCTTATTTTCGGGGTAGGTCTTATATTTTAGCAATTCCCAAAAATAGTACTAGGTCTTATTTTCGGGGTAGGTCTTATATTTTAGCAATTCCCAAAAATAGTACTAGGTCTTATTTTCGGGGTAGGTCTTATATTTTAGCAATTCCCAAAAATAGTACTAGGTCTTATTTTCGGGGAAACAGGGTATACACAAAGCCTTTTCCTATCTATAAAATAATACACACAAGCTTTATCATTCAGATTTTAGCCCCTCTCAGCTAGCTGTACTCTTTAATGTTTAGAAACATTCCTTAGAGTAGTGTGTAAACGGTAAGGTCATGGGGAGAACAATATTATTATACTTTTTATTCTTTATCTTTATTACATTTGTAAAAATATGTACATATTTATGTGTGTATGTGATGTGAACCTTTCTCTCTGTTTATCTCTTCGGGATTATAAATGTGATGTTAAGTGTCATTTTCTATGAGGAAAAACTGTCAAAGTGAAAATGTTTTAGTAACTGCATTTTCAGTATCATAATATCATCTGAATAAGTGATTATTTAAAAAATCCTATTCCGTCATACTGGATACACTACTGTAAATATTTGTGTGACAGAATTATTTTCGCTCTGTGGCTAGAACACTTTGATTCTGTTACTACTTGTATATAATAATTCTGAAGAAGTAGGGACTGTGTTGGTGACTGTTGAGGCCAGCTGCCATGGCTTGGATGGTGTGTGTTACATTACGCAGACTAAATCTCTCTTACCCCTTTTTCTCAGTGGCAGGAAGGTTATCAGAACAATGTGACAGACACTGCCCATTATGCTACAAACTTCACTGAAATGAACACATAAACTATAAAAAAATACCTAGAAAAGACCTATAAAAAATACCTAGACAATACACAGATGATAGCTGAGAACTGCAGCCCTGAGAAGCCCAGCAGAACCCAATATGCTAATTTGTACGATGTTAATAAATGTACCTTGTGTCTTTAATTTTCTCTGAAATATCGCAGTGCACTTTCTGTGCCTAGGCACTCTTGTGCCTTGAGTCTGATAACTGTTATATATCTATATATATAGATAGATATCTATCTATATATATAGATATATAATAGTTATTA
>NW_017306417.1:917041-918876 GCF_000935625.1 Nanorana parkeri
ATATCTATATATATAGATAGATATCTATCTATATATATAGATATCTATCTATATATATAGATATAGATAGATATCTATATATATACACACACAGTATATCTTATTTGGTAGTGTCACTACTATTTTACTGCCCACTGTTCTCCTTGCTAGAGGGGAGCTGTACCTGAGGACCTGCAGCACAAGGATATCTCTGCTTCCGCTTCATTCATTCTAGCAGCCCAACGGCATTGCTGATCCGCAATGCCGTTGGGCTGCTAGACATGTACTAAGGTATCTTCTCCCCTGGGCTCTGCCAGTGTTAGGACCACTGATATTGAGGGACATTCCACAGCCTGAGCGGAGGGGGAGAGAGGTGAGCGCTAACTGAGGATCAGGTCAGTATGTCTACTTTATCCTTCTTTAAAGCAGAAGACCATGAAAATGGTTTTTAGCCTTTATTTTTGTCTAAAAATATTTCCTCTAATAAGGTCTATCACATGGTTAGGACTGCTGTCAGTTCTTGTAAATTTCCATTTTCATTCATGTGGATGGAATAGCTCACACTATACTTTCGGATCACTGCATCTCTTATTCATGGAATCCATAGTGTTGTTTATCCATTCTTCATCTCATCTTACCCATTCACAAAATGCCTTGTATTCTGTGAACCATCCACACAATACAAACGTTCTAAAGAGCCAAAGGAAATCTCACTGCTCCAATTCCTTACCCACCATCAGGATTCCCCTAAAGTGCCTGAAATGCTGTGTTAAAAGAAAAAGTTGCTATTTAGTGCAGGAAGAAGAATCTATCAGTCCAACACAGGTAACACGACCTCTGCCATGGGGATGTTAATAAATCAATCAATCAATCAGATTTTTTCCCTTTGTGTTTATGAGAGCTGCATCCAGGGCAGCTATCAGAAATGTTGGGGCCCCTTAGACGGCTTTAGGCCGGGCCCCCCCACCCGCCGCTGGATGCAGGTCTTAGTGACGCGCTGGACACAGGACCCACCTGAGAGTGACCCAGCAGAGCCCACCATAGATACTGCACAGCCCATCTGGGACAGTCTATGGTGGGCTCTGAAGGGGGCTGCATCCCTCCTTTCCTTCCTTCCTAGCTCCTCTTACCTGCACATATGGCCTCGTCTGCCACCGGACCGGCCAGAAGTGACGTCACTAACGTGACGTCACTTCCGGCCAGTCCGACATCAGGTGAGCAGCGTCGCTGATGGGGTCCCAGCTTGTCTCGAAGCCGCTGGAGCGGCAATGTTGGGGCCCTGCGCTGCTAGGGCCAGGCCTCCGCCTCCTCGCCCTTCAACATCGGCCAATAGTCATGTAAGGGACCCGGGCGGGCCCCCCAGACTGCCCGGGCCCCTTACATGAGTATCGGCCATACCCCCCTGATGGCTGCCCTGGCAGCATCTCTTATTCATGAAATCCATAGTGTTATTTATCCATCCTTCCTCTCTCACAGCCTCTGGCATGGGGATGTCAATCAATCAATCAATCAATCGACCAGATTTTTCCCTACATGTTTCCATTCACAGACTGAAAGGAAGAGATGCTTGGTTGCTATAGACAACATGAACAGTTCTTCAAACACTATTGCTTACAAAGACCATTATTTTTCTTTGTCAAGAACTCTGCTTCAAATGACAATCACTGGCTTCATTATAAGGGAACAGCAACAAAAAAACAAAACATTAATTGTGAAGATCCAAACAGCAACACATATGCTTGTTTCTTGCAGTGATTAAATGGAAACACAGAAGTGCATCTGACTGTATAATCTAATTCCGTGGGTACTAATGTTTTTTATGAGAGAAATCTCCTAATTGCAAATAACTATGCAAG
>NW_017306417.1:918907-921025 GCF_000935625.1 Nanorana parkeri
TTGATGGGGCTCTTACTTCTGACTTATTTTAGATTTTTTAATTAGCCCATAAAAGATTACAGGTAGGGAAAAAAAATCTTATATGTAATATGAGGACAAGAAACAAAGCCGAGCTATGCATTTATCCATGTTACTCAGAAATTATTACTAGGCTTTAAAATATCCTTTAAATGGCTGTGAAATTGGATCACATGTATGACTCAGAAATGAGAGTTTTTAGAGTTTGACTAGACAGGAAGTGAGGGAAAATCTGTAAGAGTGATGGGCAAATTAACTACCTTAAAAAAGACATGGGCACTGCCATTGAAGCAGAATTTAATCCACTCAATTATGGTATCAGTGTTTACCCAATAGGCTACAGCGCTGGGTGCTTTGTATTTAAAGGAGAAGTATTTTTCCCAATACTTTGAGCCAGCGTGTGACACTGCAGATATCACATGCCGGCTTTATAGATTGAGAACTGAGCAATCATAAATGCTGATTGTTCAGCTCGCAGTCCTTTCTATGCACATTTTTGGCATTCAAGTGTATCTTCTCTTTTTGTATTATTATTTTTTTTTAGTAGTTTAAAATTGAGTAGGGAATAGTTAGAACTCTGGCCATGCTTTTATTTCTCTATGTGTCTCCTCTGGGGAGATGTACCCTTTAGTTTGCCCTTGGTGTTATTGTCACTGATGGAAAGTCCAAAATTTTACAGTTGTCACCAGAACAGTCTAGGACAAATCCACATATTGTGATGACAATCAAAAGAGGATTTCCCTTCAACTAAGGAGACTTTCTCTAGCTTTCTATTATGTTTGCAGGGACATGACATGAAGGGGAATCTGCTTAAAGGGGTTCTGGCCATTCTATGTTTTCTCCAAAACTAAAAGCAAAAAAAGTTCTGACATTAGATGTACTTTACATTCTGCTATCATGGTCACATAACCTGGTTGCTAAGAAAAAGGATGAAGCCCCAAGACAGGGCACACCATTCACATGCGTAAAAGACAACACTGTTGCTAAACATGGGCCAATATATTATATACAGGTGAAACTCAAATAATTCGAATATCGTGCTAAGTTCATTTATTTCACTAATGCAACTTAAAAGGTGAAACTAATATATGAGATAGACTCATTACATGCAAAGCAAAATAGTTCAAGCCGTGATTTGTCATAATTGTGATGATTATGGCTTACAGCTCATGAAAACCCCAAGAACCCCAAATCCACAATCTCAAAAAAGTAGAATATTACATGCAATCAATAAAACAGGGATTGTACATAAAACAATATCGGACCTCTGAAAAGTACAAGCATGCATATGTACTCAGTACTTGGTTTGGGCCCCTTTTGCAGCACTTACTGCAATTACATTGGCACGATATTCTAATTATTCGAGTTTCACCTGTATATATACTGTATGTGTATGTATATATATATATATATGTGTGTGTATATATATATATATAACACCAGATGCAATTTCTAGACACAGGTCACAGACTCAGAGATTGTGTCACAAGGTTATGCGCAATGGAGCTCACTATATCATGTTTTATTGTTGCTACAAATATAAGAACAGTAATAATGCAGTTGGAGCTTGCAGAGTTCTCCGAGGCTACAAAATATTATTGTAACTTATGATACCCTGAACAAGTTTGATAAGCACTGAACCAGACCAGCATACATCAATCGCAACCTGAGGGACTCAAGATGTGACAGTTAAAATCTGCCTGATTCTTATTCAGTGTAGCAATACCCATGTGACAAACAATACTTATAATCCTATTTCATGGTATGATAACTCAAGGTGGTACATGGTAGCAGCAACAGTTAAAATGAAAAATGGTCATAAAATAGACAGGAAGCAGGCAGGATGTGATCATATACAGACACATATATTCTCGTGTATATATATATATGCTCATTTAAATAATGTAAACTCGAAATTTTCCTATTCTGTTCCTTTCCATAGCGCTTCCAGGTAGAACTGACAGGAAACCTTTCTTAGGAGAAACAAGGAGGTATTTTGCTGCCACTGCACTTTGTGCCACTGACCTGGAACAAGAACTGTATGTAGATAACAACTTCTGACTTTACTGTGACTTTCCTGATCTATGTAGCAATATATAT
>NW_017306417.1:921135-941488 GCF_000935625.1 Nanorana parkeri
TATATATATATACACATAGATCAGGAAAGTTGCAGTAAAGTCAGAAGTTGTTATCTACATACAGTTCTATATTCCACGGCAGTGACTCATAAAGTGGTAAATCCAGTGGGTCAATGTAATGGCCAGGCAACTGGCATCTTAGAAGGAGTTCAGGAATGTATTCACCATATTTCTCATGGACAGGTTCATGTATACATAGGTCTGAGCTGCTGATCCCCCTTCTTTGAAAGCTGCAGGTAGCAACCAGGGAACATATGCTATATTTTCAGTCTCATGGACCATTTAAAAAATATATTTTAATCCACTGACTCTAGGTAGGTACCATAGGATGCCTGCCAATCAGCTGTCAATTAGCTGCTAATCAGCTGCTAATGCACCAGCCCTAAAGTTAAGCTGGTCATACACATAATTTTTTTCTCGTTTTCTCAACCAGCCAAATGCTACCTGTACTTATTAGCCCCTCTGAAACACCTGATTATTAAATATCCTGTTTTGGTGACACCCACCTACTATTTAGATTTTCCAGCTTCTTGATGAATGGTGAATACACCTTTTAAATATAACAGATAAAATATTTGCTTGAAGTAGTCAGGTCTGAAATGAAAGGCTTGCCTTAGTGGTTGAACAGTTTTTTTTTTATTTAAACCAGTTTTTGAGGCTATACTATGAATGTCTGTATCCAAGTTTATATTATAGAATCACTATACAGGGAAAAAATAGATATTAGTAGATAATAATGTGATTTGGTTATGCTGACATGTGGCCTGTTGATTAATTTAAAGTGTGAATTTTAATGATAGCTGCACTTCAATTAGATAATGCATTCTGAGCCATGCTTATAAATTTAGGGCATGCTGCCATTTCTCACAACCCCACCCAAAAAAAAAAAAAAAGTTGTCATTGCAGGCAGTGATAATTCATAGTTAGTGTCCAAATCCAGACCAAATATGTCTTTGTTTTCTTAGTTTGGTGTACGGTGAAGAGATAAAGGAAAACATTTTGTGTTGCCTGTGCTCCCATTGATACTTCCTCTCTCTGTGCCACCCATTTATACCTTGATAGAAAGGGTGTCACCAGGACAGGAAGTGAGAGGAAATCTCTTGAATCAGTAAACACATTAAGACCAAACATGGTTGTTATTTGTGTTTCCATTGAAATCTCCTATTTGAAAAAATGGTAATACAACATGAGCAAGGTTCTAACCTCTCAAAAAAGTAAAGCTTCTGGCTGCTCATTGGTTGTAGATTTAAAGCCGTATTGAACGTTTTCAGGGTTATTCACAAATAGGTGAAGAGTTTGGAGAAGGCAGGAGAAGTGAACAATCTAGGACAACACAGCTGATTTTAAAAATTCTCCAATTCACCTCACTGTTCAACTATGTTGTCCTAGATTGGTCACTTCTCCCGCCTTCTCCAAACTCTTCACCCTTTTGTGAACAACCCACTTAGTTTAAATTGGCTACATGCATTCCATGAGCATTAAAACAAAGAGTTGTGCAAAGTTTGTTTTCTTTAGAAAGCAGCAACAACCTGAGTAGAAAAGTCTGTCCAATGCTGATACGTTGCTGGGAAGGATCCTTGTACTCTGTATGGAAGCAGTGGCCTTTCTGAAGAAATACAACGCACCTCCTTCTTAGCCATAGTTGGAACTCTCCAATCAGCAGGGAACATGGGGTTTGCTCTACTATTCAGGCTGTGGCTAAAAAAGAAGAACTATAACTCTATGGGAATGCACCTGAATACATTTGCACCTGATGCACCTGAAATGTATTTAGCTGTTTCAAGCTGAAAGTCCAGTTAGACTTTAAATGTTTGCTTCACACCAATTATCAATCATTTTACATTATACTGTACATTGAAACATCACACTTCAACACCACAATTGGCCATGGACTAATTAACCTCCTTACCTTTCTCTTGCCACACTTGCGCGGCATCACAATAATACGACTTGGCTTCTCAAACATCATTTTGAGATTGTCCAGGGGTATTGGGAACCTTTCAATCTTGCGAGAAGCTTGGAGGTCCTCTTTGAAAATAATACCACCATTACGGTTTTTTGATTGCATACTAGATACATGGTTAATCCTACTATCCTTAACCGCACGTCCTCCACTCATGTTTCTTCTTGTGAACAAAGAATTTGATCCTTCAGTATAAAAGTTTACCGACTTGCCCAACGTATGGCCTACAGGGATGCTAAATGCCTTTGAACATGCACAAGTGTGTTTTTTCTCTTAGCAATTAAACAAAAGTGTTTTCCTCTTGTCTCAGTGTTCTCTTCTATTATGTCTTTTCATCCCCAGATTCTTTTCCCTTGCTAATAGTTATTTTTAGGAATAATGAGCTACTTTTTCTTTCCAGTTCACTTGGCACTTGAAGTTCTCTTCAGCTGTTACAGGTACTTTTTAGTCCTTTTCAAAAGCCCTGTTACTTCTGTTCTTTCAGCTGATGATGTGCCTATGGCAGTGAGCTCTTCTATTTTGGCAGCTCAGTGTTTGGACCTGGCAATCATGAGTTTATTGCCAGAGGCAGCAGCTGAAAAGACTTTGCAAATGATTCAGTCTTGGAGGTTGCAAGTCAGTTGCCAGTTAATGTGGATATCTGGATCCCAAGACTGCTGTGTCTCCAAATTCTCAATGAGCCTTGCGCGTTTAGGCAAATTCTTGCTTCCAGAGACCTCTGCAGAGACAGATATTAAAAGGAAGATACCATAGCTATTATTCTTTTTGAAGGTTGATGGGAAAATATGTACCCAAGCAAACTCTAAATATTTTCATGATTTACAGCTTTTCTGAAGCTTCAGAAATGCGTTTTCTTACTAAAGGTCAGCTGGGTTGAGAATTCTGACACGTAAAACACAATTTCTCATAATTTTATTGGCACTGAACTTTCAGAATAAATATGTAGACTGCTAATGACAGCTTGACAGAAAAAGCTTAAAGTGGAACTCTGGTTTATTACTATTTATTGTTTTCTGACAATATGAAAGTGCCAGAGCTAACACCTTGTGATGCATACAATTCCTTTTATGCTTTTTTTTCAAAGTCTTGGAGCCTTCCATTATTACAAGTCCATATTTGCCCCACATCATGCTCTCTTTCCCTGTCACTTTAGATGTTTTAAAGATATTTAATTCACTGCAATTTCTAAGTTACTGATCTGTGAAAATATCCAGACCGGTAACTGGAAGATCTGTGTTTTTGGAAGTTAGAGATTGTAAAACCTTTTCCAAAAGGTAAAAAAACTAACCTGTCCAGGGCACAAATGAGCATTTACCACTGGAGGAGGGAACATGAAGAAGAAACAAAATTGGGTTGCAATTGTAATGTATGTTTAATGTGATAATTAGATAAATCTATAAAGTAGAAAACCCCAGAAAAGAATTGAGGGAATGCCTGCATTCTTTTTTTGTTAAAAGACCCTTCTTAATCCTCAAAATTGAATGAGGCAATCTAATAAGGATCTGTACAATAGTTGTTCACATTAAACTCAGGACATATATTAAATGCATAAGCATTCATCTCCTTAGACTTTCATACACTTTGCAGTATTAAAATCTAAAATTAAAATGGATTTGTTTGGGATTTCATGTCATGAGTCTAATCCATATTGTCAAAGTGGAAGAAAAATCTACCAAAATTGCTTAAAAACAATGAAAAGTCTTACGTGGATAAATATATCTGTAAAAAATAAGTCAAGGCAACTGGACATGCTGTATTTTTCTTGAAGACGTTTCACTGGTCGTCCAACCCACTGGTCATCCAACCAGCTTTCTCAATTCTGAACTGAGAAAGCTGGTTGGACACCCAGTGAAACATCTTCAAGAAAAATACAGCAAGTCCAGTTGCCTTGACTTATTTTTTACAGATATACCATGACCTGGATGAATGAGAACCTTCACAGACTTAAGTGGATAAGTATTAACCCCATTTTCTGCTAAACTGGCTATATAAGTTGTTGACCAACTAATTGCCTTCAAAAGTCGCATGAGTCCAGCTATGTCAAATTAAATCACTTAGGTATAAATGAATATACCTAAGTTTGTTAGAGAATATATTTTAACAGAATCATGAATTCTAAGGAGTCACCACGATAAGTCAGGGATACATTTCTTGATAAGCAAAAGTCAAAGATGGATTATTTAAATAAATTGTTGAACTCTGAAATCACCCCTAATCACTATTTAGGTGACCCTGTCAACTGCCTAAAAATCCAAATGGAGGTCATCTACAATAGAAAATGTTTTATACTCACCTTTCCTGAGACCCTTGGCTCCTAACTTCACCCTGGTCCAGTGCTGCTTCCACCATCAGACTTTTCAATATTTGACACTTCTGGTAGTGCCACATGGTTTGGTTCCTTTTCCAACCCCAACATCACAACAGGATATATGGGGCCAGAACAATGACACCACAATGTGCATTGGGGAACACAGACATCTGACACTCCTTGAAGCTTTAAAGGCCAAAAGAGTCTTGCAGAGCTGACTATCATGAAGTTAAGGTAGAAGCCCCAGGCTGCTACAGCTGTGAGTTTATTGCCTCTCTTTTTGCAGGGGTTTTGGATTTGGAAATGTATTGTGGGCATAGTATTTTGAAATTGATTAATAAACAATTTAGAAATTATGACACAACTGCTATTCTACCCAGAGAATGCTGTCTACCAAAATAGTGATTTTGGTGAACATTCACTTTACAAAGAATACTCAATCATGTGCAAGTAAATAAACCACAGTATTTTAGCTTGCACATGATTGGATGATGGCACATGAAAGGGTTCCAGAGACTAAATAAGTTGGGTCTGCAATTCAGCAGCAGATTGAGTTGTTTGCATAAGCAGAAAATAAATAAAACTAAGAACAATATAACAGTTATACTTACCTTTTTCCAGGCTGTCTATGATCCACTCCAGTAACATTGCAAGCTCATCTGGAGGTGGGTGGATCCTAAATTATGCAGAGTGTGGTGCCTCATAATGACATGGTGCCACTCTCTGCAGCATTCTCCTTTGAGTCTTTGGAAGGGGGTGTTTTATATCCTGTGTGCTCCTAGCTTCCTGTTTGAGCTGACAATACAGAGCCTCATCTGCATTAAAATCCTAAGCAGTGTTATCAGGCTTTCCCTGGTGGTTCTCCCCTGCTGAACTACAGAAAACCTGCCCCTTATGTTATAGAGATAATTAGAGGTGGAATTGTTCTGTAGTGAAACATAGGGAGAATTGGGCAAGGCTGACAATGTTGGTTGGGGGTTTCAGGGAGTTGTCAGCTCAAGCATGTTAAGAGCATACTGGAGTCATGGCAGTTCAACAAGTATTTTTGTGCTTGCAACATAAAGAGCTAAATCATTGGTAAATGTGCATATATTACATTACTGCATTTTTTTAAATTTTGCCCCGACATACACTTTCAACCAAGGAAAATCCAAGATAAACCACATTTTGGCAGTAATGATGTGCGATATACTCAAGTACAGTTCAAATTCAATGCCTTCACATTAAAGGATTTATTATTATTATATTATTATTAATATTATATTTGCAAAGTAAAATTATAGTTTACTTTGCAAATATAATAGAAGAAGGTTACTTTTCCATCACAACTGCAATAGAAAAATGTATTCCATTTTTGCGGAGACAATGTATATTTAAATATTTCTCCATATAACTGTTTTGAATAAAAAAAAAACCTGTATGAATAGTGCTCTATAGAAAATAAGAAATCATCATAAAGAATTGGAAGGCAAAAAAAGCATTGCTATTTTCAGGGTTTTTAAAAAAAAAATGCAAATGACCAACTTATCTTGCTGCAAGTTGCATAGTACTTAGAAGAAAAACATTACGTTAATGGAATTTGAAGGGAAACTTTAAATCCTGTCTACTTGGGATCTTGCCATGTAGTGAAATGGAGAGTCCATCCTTCCCTCAAGTCCTAGGATTTCTTGTGATAGAGAGATATAATCAGTTACAGTTGACTTAACCTGCATCACCACCTTCTTGTGAATGCTAATATTATAGCATGGCAGAAAATTACAATATTCTGAGTGGGAACAATTGTATTTTCATATTTCAAGTTCAATAGCCCAAGCACATTAAACATCAGCATTGGGATTATGTTAATGCCTGCTAAGTGGCTGAAGTAGGTATGAACCCTTTATGTTATTTCACACAGCAGGACCCCAATATAATGAGCACACTCTATAAAAGGCCTTAAAAAATATATAAACAGGCTTTTTGTGTATTGAGTGCAGTATACAGCCTTCAATGTCCTACGGTGTGTTATCTGCATAATGCTACAGAGATCACTCATGGATAGTAGGAGAGCGCTGAAACAGGTCATGTGACAGTTTTTCTCCTATTAACACACCATTTTTTTATTCATTAGATTGAATTGAGCTGTGCTTGCTTAAGTGGAGTCCTGAAGCAAGTGAAGCACAGGACACATTTATGAGGCTTGAAAATGTTACGAAGGCACGTTTAATGATAAAAAGCAACGGTAGGCCATACCGTTACTATACAAATTGCCACCCTACTGTTCCATTTCTACATTCATATGTAGTATGCTTTGTACATAGACATATGCTCTATTTACCCTTGTACTTGCATTCCCTAAGAAAAGTAAATGTGTAAACTGTCTTGAAAAGAAAGACATGTTGCTACTTTGCAGCTTTTCTCCTATCGGTGTGAGACACACATATTCTCTTATGGTTTTAAGGAAGCCACTCCAGGCTGCCCATTGAAGGCATTGCTGTGGACAGACAGGGGGATGTTAATACAGCCCAATACAGAGCCTGCCACCCAACAGCACCCTTTAGCGGTAGGAACTCCCAAATGAGGAAGCACATAAATGTCGGGTGATTGCAGACCTCTGTGCAAGACATGCAACACTTTCTTAATAATAATAATAATAATTACAGCATATAATTTCCTTATTTTTTTTAGAACTATTGAACAAAGGCCAATAAAGGATCTTCCCTGAAATTAATTTATTTTAAGTGGAAATCTACCATTACACATCGAAATTATACATTTCTGCCACATATACATTTTATTGAGTTATATACAATATATATTTTAAATCAATCTCAGGTTAACTCCTAATTCTGTGTCTGGGGTTTTCATTTAATAATTTCTGTGTTGATAGAATGAAAAAAAGGGTTTAAAGAAAGTCTTTAGCTTTCCCTTTAGGTAGTGATATGATCAATTGTTTCCATCTTGTGGCTGCAGTGACCTGCGCTGTGCACAGGTGACAGTTACAATCTGAGAAGCCATCTTTCTCTGTGCACAGATCACCCATCACAATCTGACACTTTAGAAAATCGGTAGGGTTTAGAAATGCACAAGAGGCTGAAGATGCATTAAATGATGGGAAGAATGGTAATTAAATTGAGTAAATAAAGAATATACAGTAAATGTTGAAGGTTAAACATTTTAAAAAGACGGCCTTGGAGTTGAAGTATATCACTTTCACGAATCATTCACAAAGGTTGTTACAGTCATGAACAACGAGTGGGCTTACCTTAAAAAGCTCCTACAAAACTTTGCTTTCAGCAGAAACTTTCTGAAGTTAGCAATATGAATAGCACTCCTGGTTCAACTTGATCCAGCTTGCCGTGTCTCTTTCCAATGAATACAGAGCACAAGTAGCATGCATTTGAGGGGTGGAGAAAGACACAGAATCCCCTATATCTTCCTAATGGAAATATATTATTTAGTGCCTCATAGTCTAACAAAGTACACTTTCTGCTATACGGTAGATTATGTTGGCTGGCTGATCGGCTTACACCGCATTGCTAGTGATTGTGTCTTTGGTTTCAGGGTTTGTGGAAGCAGATTAAAGCATGTTTTTGAATGCAACATGATTTCTGTGTTTGAAGAGACTGGTGCTTTATGTCACAAGCAGCATGGTGCAGATTCGGTATCAGCTAACAAAAGTCCAGACATGCATTTTACAGAGATCTTGTCACAGCTGTTCCATTTCAATAGATACCTTTCAAGCCCTACCTTGCCATTAACAATACTGCAGACAGTATGTATAATTCATGATCACATAAAATGTACACCATTCGTGCTCCGACTTTAAACATGAAAGTGGCTTTTTACCATTCATTTTATTCCTTTTATTATTGAATATTCTATTTGTTAGACTTATTATAGTGAATATTATTTTTCATTTTTTATATTCTTTATAACGTTATTTTTTAAAACATTAATTTTATGTATATTTTATTGTAAGTAGATGTAAACTCTAACTGAATGGCATTTAGTCTTCCAAAACACTATGTATAAAAAACAATTGCTCTTGTTTTAATGAAATACTTTTGTCTTTTTGCTCATACTTTTTGTACCTCCTGACCTCCTGCAGCCACCTTGCAGCCATTTCCTTCCTACATGCATGCACTCCAGTTATGGTTGCATGGCATTTTTCAGGGCAGATGTCCTGGTGGTGACAACAATGGTAATGACAACAAAAGGCATGAAAACAATACCTGCGTACTGTGAATTCATAGTCACAAGTAGTCTTCATCAGCGGCCAGTATGACAGGATGACAACACAGGAACACAACTTGGAGACAGGGACAGAGCATTTCCACCCTATAAGAGAAAATGACTGAACATGGATTCTTATGGAAACATTACCAGGTAATATTTGACCTGGTAATAAGGCTGATAATTACACTGCTTGCCTTCCATTAGGAAGATACTGTATTTTTTTTTGTGCCCTATGACATTATCATAGGGGTCTTAAATCTTAATAATTCAACAGAGACCAGGAGGAGAGGGTAGGGAGCATTACTGTGGGCGGTTTTTGCATATTGATGGGGAAACAGAGAACTCCTCTGTCATCACAAATACTGTACATAACATACTGTCCCCTTTTCATCAGTCTCTACTATATGAAGAATAACAGACAGCAATACCCTTTCGCTTTGCCGTTCCTAATCATGTGCCAATGCTGGCACATTAAACACACCTTCATAATAAAAGGATGTTCTGTTTGCTATTCTTCATGTGGTCCTATGCTCTGTATGAAACAAAACTGCATAGAGGGAGGTTACAGGAAGAGTCTGCCTATCATACACATCACTATCAGTGTCCTGAGCTCCTGGTTTAATAGGAGGTGCACCACAATGATCAGCAGACGAAACAACGAGAGACTAAGAGCATTGTATTGTTCACAAAGGCCCATTGATTTACACCACCCTGTCAAAGTTTGGTATAAATTAGGGATGTACCAATACTCATTTTTTTTCTGTATTGAGCACCGATATTAATTTTTTTGGGTACTCACCGATACGGAGTACCGAGTGACTTGCCAAGGCTACCTGACCAATATGAAAGCCGGCTTCACCTGTTGTTGTTAGGCAGCCTGGCTTCC
The DNA here is from genome assembly GCF_000935625.1 of Nanorana parkeri. Taxonomy (NCBI): domain Eukaryota; kingdom Metazoa; phylum Chordata; class Amphibia; order Anura; family Dicroglossidae; genus Nanorana; species Nanorana parkeri. Next base: position 930,511 of record NW_017306417.1, read on the forward strand.
AATCAGGAAGCTGGGAGGTGGGTCATTGACGTGCCGCTCGCCTTCCTGATTGGTTCGGAAGCCAGGTTGCCTAGCAACAAGTGAAGCCAGCTTCCTAGCCCATCAGGAAGCCGGGCGGCACATCATAACCCGCCTTCCGGCCTCCTGTTTGGCTAGGAAGCCCGCTTCACTTGTTGCTAGGTAGCCTGGCTTCCTGATCAATCAAGAAGCAGGGAGGTGGGCCACTGATGTGTTGCCAGGCTTCCTGATTAGTTAGAAAGCCAGGCTATCTAGCAACAAGTGAAACTGGCTTCCTAGCCAATCACCGCTAGCTCCGCCCATTTGTTGTCATTCAGCCGGGACCTGTCAAGTTGCTATTGAAAGGTCCCGGCTGAATGGCAACAAATGGGCTGAGCTAGTGGTGATTGGCTATATTGTAAATAGCCCATACAGCAAACCTCCCGTTCGCTGAACTGAAGGCTTCCCGCAGCCAAAGAGAGAGCACATGGGAGATAAAGACAGAGCATGTTTACCTTCGTTTTGCTAGAAAAGCCTGAACAAGGGTTTTAATAGCAAAATAGCAAAAAAAAATTATTCTAGCAAATAAAAGACTTCAAAAGATTGAAATTGACTTTTAAAATATGTTTACATGTTTAAATTTAAATAAAATTGTATTAATTGGGTTTACATATACTTTGAGACCACATTTAATTTATACTACATGAAAAACTGCTTTTCCAGTTTTGGACAAAGAGGAGAAAGGTTAGTAGATCTGTCAGATTTATATTGATGTCTGTGTTCCCACTGGGGAGATTTCCCCTTGCTTCCTATCACAGTGAAACAATAGGAAATATTATGAAATTTCAAAATCAAGGAAAATCCACCTTTGACAGCTGTTACTGGTGGAAACTAGGGATGTTCAGATACCAAGTACCGTAATTGGTACAAGTAGAAGTACCTGATACATTTCCAGCTCCAAGACTAGACTAGAGAAAAACTCAAAAGTTATGAGGTAGCTGTAGTTTTCTAAGGAGCATTGGCTACGGGGCTTCTGGGATTTGTGCATCCCTGTTTTAATGTATGATTTGTACAGACTAAGTACTGATACTTGTCCAAGTACTCACAGATACTATTACTAATACATTTTTGTTTATTGTCATGCAACAGTATTTCTAAAACATTACAGACTAATGATTTCAGGACAGTGGTGGAGCACCAGGGCCCAGTCGCAGCTGCAACCGTTGCAACCCTGGTAGTTCTCGTGAAAATGCTAAGTATCAGCACTGGTATCTGTGCATCCCTAGTGGAAACTGTAAAATTTGAATTGTTCCCTCACTTTTCCTTTTAATGAGTCTGCCAACCTGGGACACTAATGGCAATGAAAACACAACATCTTCTTACCCCCTCTATCCTAACCAAACTTTAATGCTATATTTTTTTATTGAATATGGGCAATGTCATAGAAATGTGATGTTTTTCAATGCTGTGTAAACATAACAGTTAAGCAAGAGAATTCTGCAGATATTTATTTCCTTTAGTTCATTATCACTTTCTGTCTTCATTTGAAAAATGGTCGTTTTGTTTTTATTTGTTGTACATGGAACCTTTGAAGCATGGCATTGGTTGCCAGGGATACGGACAAATGATGAGCACAGGCATTCTAGGCTTTAATTAAAGGACGTGCTCTTATCTTTCCTCTTCTCTACACTCAGGCATATTTGTTTTCATGCAGCCTTTTTCGAGGCACAGTTTACCTACATTATTTCACAGGATGGTGCTTAGTATCTGTTTCTGGTGTTCAGAACAATCTACGTTTCAGTAATCAATACCAGTGCCTCGTGTGAAAATTAGGGCTGGTAATGATTACAATTTTCGTGTTCGATTAATCAAAATGTTTCTTAATCGATTAATTATAACGCACATACAGATCCAACTACATTGGCCTATACACATACAGCACAGCAATGAAGTAATAAAATGAACTAGGATCACACTAATCCAGCACGTTTTTAATCTTACGTGCCCCACTCAATATGGCCGCCGCTTGAGTTGGGCAACTCAGAATAATAACGTGCTGGATTAGTGTGATCCTAGTTCATTTTATTACTACATTGCTGTGCTGTATGTGTATAGGCCAATGCCTTGGCTGGCGCTAATGTAGAAAGTTTCTTGGGCAAACTCACCGGCCCAAGTGGCTCCGTCGGCTAACGGAGGTGGGAGGAGTCCAGTGACGTCACAGACATCAACGTCGCCGGACTCCTCCCCCTTCCCTTTGTTAGCCGTCATGGACGTCAACATCACCGGACTCCTCCCCCCTTTCCTTCTTTAGCCGACGGAGCCACTTGGGGAAGGGGTCCAGTGACGTTGATGTCCGTGACGTCACTGGATCGCCGACGGGACTCCCGGAAGCCGGCGGAGAGGTGAGTGTTTTCATTAGCGATCTAAATAATTTTAATCGATCAAAAAGTTTAACGATTAACCGAGAAATTAGTCTTTAATTTCCACAGCCCTATCCACAGTGAAAATGTATTTAATTCCTGCATCTATTGCTTTCCACTTGTCTATCTCTAAAAAAACAACACAAAAGCATGGCAAAAATGTGAATGGACTTTGCTGACCTAAGAGAGCAATGGTGGATGATGGATGATGGATGGCCATTGGACATATGACACTTATTTAGGGTAACTAGGAAATAAGTTTCATACCTTCACTCTAGCTCACTGTCTGTATACCAGTCACCTTTGGGTTGGTCTTTAAAAATGTTCAGTCGTATTTTTGTACTGCAAGGCTTAATGTAAACATTGCTGGACAATCCTGAAAACTGCCACTTGGAATAGAGCTCACACTCAAGTAACCTTCTGCTTCCTATAGCCACTTACTACTTCATGAGTGCTGAGTGAGTAAACGGTCTTCACCTATGTCTTACAATTACCGTAGTTCCAGTGTTTTAAAGAGTACCTGTACTGTGGAAGCTGTGTCTAAAAAAAGGCCAGAAGAGTGCAAAGCACTAGTCACCAGTATTGCCTGTAGTTCCTGAAGTGGATCGTTTCCCCATGAATCACTTACCAGGCATTGTTTCAGAGATATACACACATACATACATACATACATACATACATACATACATACATACATACAAAAACAAACTATAAGGTTTAAATAAATCTAAACACATGAAATCTGGCCTGGAATGGCGCTTTAACATGTTACAATGTAGTTTCGAAAGTTGGTTTAAATCTGTTTATAAATATGCAGCTTTTATTAGAGGAATACCTGGTGATCCTGCCATGATGGTCTTTGTTCATGCACTTCCTTTAATGAAGTGACAACAGTTTCTGCTAATGGTGTTCCTGCATTGTCACTTTATCACTGTGCACTTTAAGCATCCTTGCTAACACATATTGTGCAGACCAGGTCTACCGGTCTACAGTAAACCAGTCCAGGGCAAATGATGTGTAGCCAATACTGGAGTAAGTGCATGTAGACAGGAAGTGGCTGAAGAAGGCTACATGAGTCTGACAGGATGATAAAAGGTGAAAACAGTATTTCATGGAAAAAACATCATAACTGTTTATTAGGGATGCAAGATAACCAAGATACTATCAGGGTTGCAGCTGGCGGCCCTGGTTCAGGTTTTTCTGGACCTCCTTCTAAACAATTTGATGATGACTGACACACATATTGTTATTAGTAGGCGGCTTGTTCAAAGCAGATTGGCCTGGGGCACAAAGCTAGTGGCCCTCTTGTGTTGGCCATACATGTGTCAATCCAATGCTTTGACCTAACCTAGCAATTATTGACTTTTCACTATTCTATAATTTTTTATTTAGATTGCAAGATCAAACTAAAGATGAAATCAATTAGTTGGCTAAGAAGATTTCAAGCCAATTGAATGGTGTATGAAGCAATATAATAGTTCTGAAATGATCACTATTGATTGTTGTTTACTTTTTCCAATTGCCTTTATCTTAATAAAGTGATTGGACTGATGCAAATGCAAAGTTCCAACTTGCATTGGAGGGAGATCATTTTAAACATCTTATCTATTAAAGTTACATTAAAAATACATTTATCTATAAAAGGTACATTGAACGGCCTATCACGTAAAAAAATGAGTCACATAATTGAAAAGCAGACCCGATCAAGCCAGTATTTGCATATGAATACATATCCACAAATCTCAGGCCAATTTGGTGGCAAAGCATTATTTTCCTTTTGCACCACTTATTGAACCAATATTACAAATAATTATACAACAGGCTAATGTTTTCACTGAAATGGAACAGACTTGATGGTCTGTTCTCCATCTATTTAGTTTACAATTCTCACTCTGTATAATGGTTTAGATTTTAAATGATCACCTTCAGGTATGTTCACATTAACAAAAGAACGAGTCTACTGGATAATGTTTTATAATATGATAGTTTGGTAAGTGGCATGAAAGCAAAGGGAAAATGATACTTAATAGTTTATTGATAATTGTGAAAAAGCTATACATTTTTACTTCCACATAGAGGTCCTCAGGGAGAGGACACAAGGGAAAGTGGCATGCATGGGTCACAACGATGCTGTTAGACAGCTTAATACAATCTTGTGGAACAATAACTGAAATCCAACTGAAAGGATGAAATAAATAAAAATAATTATACTTGTACATGGCATCCTTGTTAAAGGAGGGTTGGTCATTTTTTTTCAATAGCAGTTAAATGCCTGTAAAAAAACTATCATATCATATTAATGAAAATGGTTTGTTCTTATGTTCAGTGTCTATGTAATTTTTGGACAATACATTATTAAGTATTGTCTTTGTTAATACCTAGTATATTAACCTCTAGTATAATGCTCAAGATGACTTTATTAAAACATACCATATATCTGCAAAATCGATCACAGGCAGCAGTGGACCAGGGGGTGAGGAGTCAATGGCCCCCAGGCCATTACCTGGGATAGCCCTGAGTGAAGATACACACCCATTTATACCCCAATCAGAACAGGAACTGCAGTCACAGATGACAGATTATTTGTGATGATTGAATGTTATTTTATTTTAGTGAGTCAATGTCATTTTCCTAGAGAAGCAGTAATTTGTAGGGATGTTCAGATACCAGTGCCGATACTTGGCATTTTCACGAGAACTACCAGGGTTGCAGCAGCACCAGCTGGGACCTGGCTCTGGCACTCCACCACTGTCTTGAAATCATTAGTCTGTATTGTTTTAGAAAAACTGTCACATGACAATATACAAAAATGTATCAGTAATGTATTTGTGAGGACTTGGACAAGTATCGGTATTTTTATTTGGTCTGGAAAAATGGTACCGCTACATCCTAAATATATATATATATATATATATAACAAACCGTACATAAAAACAGGGATGCTGTAAGAGATTCCGGGGACGTCATTACTTACTAAGTTGCATTAACCCTATGCTGCAACCAAACTGTGGGCTATGACGTAATAGCCACTACTAAAGCCTTCATTTATGTACGGCCTATGATGCACGAACCTCTAACTCACCTGAAGATTGTGAGTGACGCCAGAGGTTCAAGCCTGGATTGCCATTACATCACTCATCCTGAGTTTAGCTCCTCCTAGCTCCGCAGCTGCGATCCTAATTCTAATCCTGCCACTATCAGGGCGTGACAGATGCACAGATCCCAGGATACCTGTAACCAATGCTCCTTAAAAATGACAGCTGTCTCCTAACTTTTGAGTTTTTCTCTAGTCTAGTCTTGGAGCTGGAAAAGTATTAGTACATGTACTTGTACCAGTTACGTTACTTAGTATCTGAACATCCCGAGTAATTTGGTATAGCTCAGCTTTGTTCAACTATTTAAAGTAGCATTAAACTCTCAACTTTTTTTTTTAATAAAGAGTCCAGATCAAACAAATATATATTGCCCAACTAAGTATTTCTTTACATTTTTACCTAAGCACTCACAGCCATCAAGTTTCCAAACAACTCTTTCAGCTCGGCTTCCCTGAACTTCCTGTTGAGTACAAGATCACAAGGGAGAGAGCGGTCTCCTGCAGCTATCCATTTACTAGCTTACAGAATGGGAATGGTGAGCAGGGAGGAGGAGGAGAGCAAACTGATTTTATGTGTCTATGTGTTTGTCGCAACACATACAGCTTACTAGCACACACAAGGGTGGTTCCATATGACTCTGCAAGGCAAGCAGCCAGTGTTTAAGGGACCAGCTGTTTCTGTAGGAAACTGAAATCTTTAAACATCAAGAAGGAGCATCCATTGTAAGTAATTTATTCAGCATTTTAAATAGCTTTAAAAACGTTTTATTATCACTTTAAACTTCCCCAATTGTGAAAGGTTCAGATGGCTATCTTTGCCCCAAAGGGTAAAAGTTACCAGTCGTTCCTGATCACATAACTTTTCTGTAACTGTTGTTATGTTATATGTAGAACATACCCGTCTGTTTTTTAAGACCAAAAAGAATTAAAAAACATAAGACTTGCACTTGCAACTAGAGTACTTATGTTTAGAGATAGGCAAAACAGCTGACCATAGCATGTAAAAAGTATGATTTAAAAAATTGACAGACAACTGCAACGCAACATCCATCAAAGAAAAACTGACCAAAATGGGAACATTTCATAAGCAGGATTTTTTTTGTTCTACAAATTTTTTTTCTTCCAAACGGTACACTGAAAAACACGGAAACTAATGCAAGTAATGAGGACCACAGCTCATCAGGATGTGCTCTAAATGTTGCAGTTATATATAAAACTTGCTAGTATAGTGTAAAGCTTATAAAACCAGATGGTCACATTTGGGAGAGATGGAGTTCCTAGACCAGCCACTTGTGCAAGGGAGTTGGTAACCACTTGGCCTGGGCATGGTCCCATAGAGGGCATGTAGAGGGGGAGTGTTTATGACTATCCAAATACAGACTTGGAGAAAGTCTTTATTTTCATAGTTGCTTTAAAAGGGTTGGAGATAGATAGAAAATAAAAAACAAAACAAAAGTAATGCGCTGATAGGTTATACTTGGAGCTATCTGCTGCAGAGTTTCATTTAATTCCTCCCACAAGTTAATTTTATGGAAAATTAACAAACAACAAAAGCCCTGCATTCTGGTCCTACTACACCACATGTGCCAGCTAATCACTGTGACTTGTAAAGAGCCCACCACAGGCACAATACATCTTTAGAGGTCTACCAAGCATTTGCTTGATTTGCTTATGTTCCCGGGTCTGGCAACTTGTGCTCATGCCACACTATGCCGCATCAATGGAAGCACATCTACTGTGACCTCCATGTGTTACAAAAAACCACTGTATAGATCCAGGGCTGCACTTTTCAACCCTTTCTGTTTAATTTATATATTAATACTTCCCAGCAAAATTCATATGCTAGTGATAGATTATATATGCTTTGTACAAATAGTGCCCCTCAATTCTTGCTATCATTCACAGCCCTGGTCCCCACTGATGATTTTGAACCATCAGTTGAACCAATCAGATTGATTCCTGATTTTGAGATTACTATGGCAGCTATGATAAATTGATCCATTCAGGCCTGTAGGTTTTATTGACCAAATAGGCATTTAGGTAGATGTCACTGCAGATGCCAAGCTCGCCTGAAGGTGACAGTGCTCATCTTTTTGATGATGTAATTGTCAGAGTATTAAAAAAAAAAAAAAGCAAAATATTTTTACACGTTTAACTTTTTACCAGCCTATAATAAAAACAGAACTTGCTATTTATTAAACTAGTGTGATAAAAGTCGTATATGTGCCTTGAAAAAAGTATATATAAATATGTGCAAATTAGCCATAGAGGTATAGTCAAGGTAACTGATGCTACTAAATTTGGCTTTGACATCTAGGATTTAATAACCCTGGGCATGAAAAGGTTAAATACTAGGGAAGCACTGTCAAGCAGGACCATGGCCTTATTTAAAAAAGAATGCTACTTGGATTGTTCAGGTATGGAGAGAATGGAAGGCCTATGCCAAGAAACAAATATTGAAGTACACAAAACTTCAGTGCTAGCCTTTCACTTTGCACCCCACTGCACATAACTTCAGTGCTAGCCTTCCACTCTGCACCCCACTGCACATAACTTCAGTGTTAGCCTTCCACTCTGCACCCCACTGCACATAACTTCAGTGCTAGCCTTCCACTCTGCAACCCACTACCCTATCTTGTAAATAATATTCCTATAGCATATGTAAAGTTAATTTTGCATTTGGCTATATATCAGGAGGGTAATCATAACTGCTGAACTAACTGATTATAAATTAGTATATTATAACTCACCATTAAGCATTTTGCTATAAAGCTATATGAGTGCACTAGAAAGATAAGCGTTATACTGACATGAGAAAACCAGCGACTCGCTTGCAAACCTCTTTGTATATCACTTTGTGACCAGTGAAGCTTCAGTTATAGCTGCTGTATAAATTGTCTGCAAGCATCCATTCATCTTGACAAATGGCAAAAGAGCCAGTACCCGAAGGCAAGGAATCCTGGGAAGCACTGCATGAGGGAATGATGAAAAGTGACTGTAAAAGCTCAGGAAACAGTGAGGGATCTGTGTAAAATTATTCATATGGATAATATTTGGAGCGATCCATGAAACGACAGCATATGGTTACATATAGAAGGCATAAAAACTGAATGCCTAACTCCCGTCAAGATACAAAAATCTCCAGTAAACTAAGTGATATTCAGTAATGATGTACCTACAGTATGTTTCAATGGGTACACTAAAGTTGAAAATTAAACCTTGATATTCAGAGAACAGCTGGTAAACTAATCCCAAACATTCCCACTTAAAGAAGAACTCCGAGCATAAATATTCTTAATCCCTGCAGTGGGTTAAGTGCTCATTTTCATCTAGGGACAAAAATAATAATGCTATACTCACCTGAATCTCGCAGCTTGCTGGCTGTTAGACCGGTCCCTGCACCCTCAATGTCCCTTGGTGTCCTCACGTCCCATAGTAGGAGAAAGGATTCTATAGCAGGACTGAACATCTCTGCTGCTAAAAAAAAGAAACCCTTCGCCTATAAAATGCTTGGAATGCAACCAGTTATCAGGTCCATTTGCACAGGAGTTACGCTAGAAGTGGCCACCCAGTGGGTGGAGATGAGCAATGTGGCTGCATGTGGCAAGATGTTGGCTGCACTGTTAGCAGTAGTATCAGCCCTGCTCAGTTTCCTATAGAGACTTCTACACCTCCCCTGTGTGCTATAGGGATGAGGAATGGGGAAGTGTACTACGGTCCTAAAATACTTCCTGTTCGAGGGTGACAACCCTGCTCCTCCCTAGAAAAAGTACAGTGAGTAAGCATCATCCCCAGAAGACAGGAAATGTGTTACTGGCAGGATCACCATGGGAAAAAAACTGAAAAACAAAATGAATGCAAACACAACATCTAAAGACTTGTAAGCAATAATATATCAAATGTTTGTTCTTGGGTTTAGATACACATCACCTATCCAGTTCCCAATATCCTAATGGAAGCACTCTGTAGTCTTACGCACTGATAATAGTAAATCTAATATTGTAAAACTGTTATAGACATAGGAACAACATAATGTAGATAATGAGTGAAAGCATCATATTTGCATGTCTTAAACTGCTTTCCATAAAACCACGATGTAAAATTTGATATCCAGTGATCGTGGATCATTTGCACATCATTACCCATAGTCCTTAGTTGCCATGACATACTTACATGCTTTGTGATTTTATAGTGATCTAGATAAAGTAATGTTGCCCCTCTGAGGCCCATACTATTAATGGCAGTTTTAAGCATATTTTACGACAGTGTAGGATTTATTATGTTTTTAACACATTGTAAATATTGCCTCCTTTATATGTAGTAGCTTCAACGTGTGACATACTTATACTAAAGACATAAAAAAGAAAATTGCTCTCAAGTTTCATAACTCGTTTAACAAGACCATGAAATTAAATTGTCTAACGCCTATCAGATTGGCATCAACTACTTTAATGTCGCATTAATTATTGTTTTATACAGGAAGAAAGGAACAAAGAACAAAGAAAATGACACGTGTTTCCTAGAGCTGAATAACATCAAGGGCATTCAAAAAGGAAAGATTTATGGTATGTGAGGTGTATAGATTTTATGTTAGGTATATAAGAAAAACTACATTGGAGTGTATTTAAAGTGACATTAAACTCAGGAGTTAAATCTTAAAAATGCATTTAAGTACCTTAACTATTAATAATACTGCACTTTATTTGTGTATCACTCAGCTGTAGATCCTCAAATCATGTCTGAATTAGTGCTAACACTGTCCTTCCTTCTTGAGGGTGGCTAATGCACTGCTAATAAACTTTTGTCATCTAGTTTAGAATTTGCAGAATTTGGGGTCATTGTTATGTGACAGCCCTCTTACTATATAATGGAGACATGGAGCGGTCATAGTCAGTGGCGTAACAACCGGGGGTGCAGCAGGGGCGCGGGCACCGGGCGAAAAGTGAAGGGGGAGCGCCAGCCGAAAATGGCACTTTCGGCTAAATGCCGAAAGTGACATTTTCCTGCCGTTTTGTCGGCGCGGCCATGATTCCTTTCATCCCCGCTGGGACACAGAATAGTGCCCAGCAGGGATGAAAGGAATCAGAGAGAAAATGACTGCCGAGCGCTGCGGGACGAGCGCTGTGAGCGGCCGGTGTCTTTCCTCCCACACCGCTCGGCCGCCTATCACAGTGCAGCAGAGCGGTGTGGGGGCGGAGACAGCCAGCGCTGTCACAGGAGGCTGGGCTCTCCTATTGCAGCCTCCTATGTCAGACAGGAGAGCGGGTACAAGCACTCAGCGATCAGTGATCGCTGAGTGTGTGTACATAATTGAGGACATGGTATGTATACTATATCCTCAATTATGAATGAATGGGAGTGATCTACATCTCCTCCTGTTCATTCATAATTGTAGTTATAGTAAACATACCATGTTATCAATGAACAGGAACACTCATAAAGGATTCCTGTTCATTGATAACAGGGG
>NW_017306417.1:941533-953552 GCF_000935625.1 Nanorana parkeri
GGGGGGGGGGGGAGGTACAGTTCCAGTGGTAGTTTATATAATGGGGGGGGGGCGAAAAAAAAAATTCTGCCCCGGGCGCCCAGAACTCTGGTTACGCCACTGGTCATAGTGTCAGTGTATTGGAAGCTGTTGCAGGGAAAGGATAGGGAAAGCTGTCAAACTGTATTGGGAGAGATGTAGGCTCAGTTAGGAAACTTACTTTACTTCTAATAGCTGGCTCTTTGGGCAATCAATTCTTCTCAAACAAAATCATTATAGAAATGATGTATAGAATCACTATGCGATGCCTGCAAAAAAAAATCTTGTGGTGTTTCCTTTACTATGCCTATTCTCTATGTGTCCTGCTTGGTACCTGCCTTCTGTTTGCTGAGGCATAGCTTTTGCAGCTTGATAAAATATATTTCGGAACTATTACATTGTTAACAATGGGGGTGGATGGTCTTTGTAAAGCCTTTGGAACACAAGTAAAATGGACCAGGACGAGCTACAGTCTTTTATTATCCAGCTCACCGTAGTGTATATAGAGACTGAACCTTATTTCAGGTCAACTGAATCAGGCTGTGGTACTCACGGTGATATGTCTGCAGAATTGTGTTACATCTCTGTGCCAGGGGATTCGAGCTCAGAGCAGCAGGCAGCAGCTTGTCGCCTGTAACAGTCAATTAAATTGTGTGAAAATAGTGCTACATTATTATCACATTATCCAATGGAGTTGTGGTAATATTTGCCATGTCAAATCAAAGAACATACAATGCACTGAGAGCAGTGTGAATGCTCATTTAGACAAAGCCAGCAAAAAAAATATAAAAAGAAAAAACCCCATATGAATATATAAAAATGGATTTGCTAAAAAGGAATTTCAGCTCTTTCAATATTTTACAACAAAATAAAAGTGTTAAAACTACCGCTGTGTATTTTATATGTTGTAAATAAAAACGTAACTTTCATGAAAAAAAATGGTATTGAAATTTCTATACAAACTATTTTTTAAATGTTTGTTGTATTTTAAATTAACTTTCTTTATGTAAATTTGCCTTACGCTATAATAATAATTAATACAAAGTGTTTGCTTCCTTGCAACTACAGCAACACTGCTCTGTAAACAGGACCTTCCAGAATTTTCTTACTGTGGCTTACATAATTGGCTCACTGCTTTTTTGCAAAAAGATTGATGTTAAATGTCTGGCATCCTCAGCTTTGTCCTTAAAAGAGTCCTATTTGGGGCAAAGGAGTGTATTTATTAATGTACTTCTATGACCCAAAGTCAGCATCTAGTGGGCTACTTCCCGCCATATACTGACAGCGAGGGAAAGATCCTGACGATATTGTCAGGATCCACCCCCTACCTGATTGACAGCTGGCTTTACCTCTCTAGAACCAGAGCCAGTTGTGCCCGCCCCCTCCCCTTTCTGTACCTCCAATGAGCACTGGAGTACCAGGGAATCCTGTCACCTCCCTCTGCAGGGAGAAGCCGTGAGCTGAGCGATCAGCAGTTTGGCTAAAAGTCAAAAGCTGGCTCTAAGTATTGGGAAGAGTACATTTTAGCCTCCCAATACTTCTCCTTTACATAATTTTTAAACCAGAAACTAAAATTGACATATATTGCAGCTTACCAGTCCTTAGGTGCGGTTGTTGCATTAGATTTTAAATTTTTTAGGCTAAGAACATTTTTAGCAGGAACAGAAAATACCCGGAGATCAGTGTTCTTGTCATGTCCTGTGAGCTGAAAAGTGAGCAAAAACAATGCTATTTTTCTTTGGTAAATTGCTAATCCCATTAATCCACAATTGAGATGAATCAAGGCAAACATGTTGGAAGCTCAGTTTGTGTGACAACCATTGTTATCTCTACAGATACAGTGGAGGAGTTAGCACAGACACCCAGTAAGAGGTAGTTTAATATTTGCAAGATCACCAGGTGAAAACAAAGGGAAAACTTCTAAAAAAAAAAAAAATGAATGTAGCCACACCTTCTTAAAACTGGTAAGCTGCAATGAATTACATTTTTGGTTTTGGGTTTACACATGCTTCCAGTTGACTGTGAAGATGTAATGCTTCTAAGCTATAAAAGAGCTGTGTGAATTAGCACTTTCATATGTGATTATCAATGTAACACAACACCAGCTCACAAGAATAAATTGTTCAAAACATCTTTATTGACGTATGCACACCATGTCACAAAGAAGGCAACATTTCTAAACCACCCAGGGTCCCTTCATCAGTGACCTACCCTATCTGTTGGATTTGAGTGGTGCCACCCGCAGCCACTTCAGCACCCTTTTCCAAGGGGCAGGCTGGTAAGAAGTGCGGTGGGATTTCCATCGGTATCAATGCAACATGGAGCAACTAACAAAGTTCCAGAGCTGTAATTTTACCTGTCAGCCACCCCATCACTACAGCCTTGTAGGGCCACAAAAGTGATGAGTGGCTGACAGGTGAAAGCACAGCATGCAGTGGCAGATGCAAGCATTTGATGCGCCCGGAAACATTAAGTACTGAAAATACTTTAAATAATGTAGCTCTGCAAGAAAATGAAGAGCAGAGTCTCAGATTGCAGGATTGGTAAATATTATTAATCTTCTTTTACAGGGTGGCTTTTATTTGGATTGCTGCCAGAAATAAATCACACTGTCACTGGCGGCACTTTATTGATTTTATAGAAGGACAAAGTTTGAGCTGTCCACTATTTTTTGTAGTTATCCATAAGAAAAATATATTTATTTTGGGTTGGTAACTTTATGTGCTTGTATGCGGACAGTCTCGTAAGAAATGAATAAAGTAATTTAAACTTTATGCATTATATAGGTTAAAAAAGACAAGATTTGTAGATTAGAATAAAACCCTGTTACACTAAACCTAATGTTTAAAAAGATGGATTGCATGTTGTAGTTTGAGATGAAAACTGGGTACCTATCACCCGAACAATCGCTGGCATTCGGGATGAGCATAAATGAGAGTTGTATTTCCTTTGTTGACATTCTGGTCAGAGCTGTCCTTTTGCGGCGAGAGTTCATCTGGATCGGTCGTCAGGTATTTTTTCTTTTTGTGAGTCGGAGGCCGTAATCCATCGAGATTGATTTGGATCTACAGCGTGGGCGGCATGATTGACCTTGGGCTTACATCAAAATTTTTTTTTGTTTTGTTCTTTAAAATTGTTTTATCTAAAACCTTTGTTGTTGTCTTTTTACGGTATGGTGTGTGTATTTACAATGTTACTGTTTATTTGGTGAATGAGTAGGGGTAACAACTAGGGATACACCGATATTTTTGCTGCCGAAACGTATTGTCCGAAAGTGGCACTTTTGGCAAAATGCAGAAAGTGCCATTTTTTTGGCCGAAATAGTGGTGTACCCATGCTTTGTCTCCTCCCTGCTGGACACTGCTCTGTGTCCCAGCAGCAGGAGAGAAACTGTCACAGGAGGCCGAGTGGTGCGGGAGGAGAGCGTTGTGAGTGGCCAGCATCTCTCCTCCCCGCAGCGCTAAGCCTCCTGTGACAGATCAGGAGTGCACGGTGTGGGGGAAAGCTTGTTATAAAACAAAATATTGGAAAAGTTATTGGAAAAGTTACAAAAAAAACATTTTCAGGTTTAATATGACTTTTTTTTTTCATTTCGGTTTTGTTGCGGTTTTGAAATTTTCAATTCGGTGCACCTCTAGTAACAACTACCCCTTACTCAGTCATGGGGGCTCTGGGTGCCCCCTTTATGAAAGGAAGCCCCCATATTCCTATAAGTCCCCCACAACCACCGAGCCAGACAGTTTGTGTCTAAGTGCCATACCTAATGTGCAAGACAGTGTGAATGAGCCCCAACAGTGCACGAATCATCCAATACACACAAACAAAAAGTACAAGAACACTAAGGCCCCTTTTACACTGCCATCCCTCTCATGTCCACCTGTCATTTTTTAAGACAGACCTGATCAGAAGCTCAATGTTAGTCTGTTGGAAGTTGGAGGTAAACAGAAGGAGGTCCCCATTACGTATGAGTGTGTCTAGGCCTGCTTTGGCGGACCTGAATGGGACAATCAGAGGTAATTGGATGCAAACTCTGCTTACATCCAATTGCCCATAGACCCAACATGTAACTGGTTAGTTCACTTTTTTCCTCCTTCACTCCATGTTTCCTCTATTCATGAACGGACATGAATGTCACAAGAGTGACATACTACTCTGATCAGCATAGGATCTGTGCAATGATCACTCCTTATCAGAATGGATGGTGGCCATTCGAAAGGGGCCTAAAGTAAATAAACCAAACCACCCTAAATACCCCCCCCCCCCCCCCCCAAAAAAAAAAAAAAAGAACCACAATCTTTAAAAGAAAAAAAAAGTGGATTTTTTTTCAAGCGAGATTGGCTGAAATCTGCATTCTTTAGGAAAGTATACACTCTACTAGAATTACATGCAAGCTGTGGTTGTGATGTTTTTCAACCACTGATGAACTACAAGGTCCAGCATGGCTCTTTAACACAAAGGCAAAGCCATCCTGGGCCTTTAGTTATTTATACTGTTTGTAATGAATTACATTTAGATGCATATTTTGCCCTATATTTGTTATTAACTTTCATCTGTGGGAAAATTGAAGCTGTCATGTTTTATTATAATAGTCTGCATTTGGGATTATTGTAATAGCAGCTTGACCTTCAGTATTGTAAACAAGCTCTTGTATGAGGCTTGTGAGTAAAGAGCAAATGGTTTCATTAATTAATGTTCCAAATGTCTCTTCTATCTTCATGCCTGAGAAGAAAAATAAAAGCCTGTTATCACATTATTACTTTATATATATTGTTTATTTTAATGTTTGTGGTTTTGCTCTGTCGTGACAGAATAGATTATCAGAGGGCAAAGTAAATAAAAGGTAAAAGGCACTAAGGCTAAGGCTGACCAAACACAAAGCAAATATTTACTTGTAATGCCACTAAACTGCGACTTAGAGGATGGAGGGGGTTGCTGAAAATAGACTCCAGTGTAGGTTCAGTTGGAGAAATTTTCCAGGACATCATAAAAATGCACTCCAGTCAAACATAAGCATTTTCCAATAAAATGGACTCATTTGACAAAGCGTTCCTCCTGAATTGCGATGGTTGCCATACAGATTATGGTGAGGAGGGACTAAAGGAACCAAAATGCCCTTTACCTGAATCATTGTGTACCATAGTAAAGTCTTCATAGAACAAAAAGTATTCCCATGTCTTATTCTATTACACATGCATTGTGATATGCCTTTAAAATATGATTTGCTTTATCTGTCCCTGGTATTTGTCTCCACCCCTCCCCAAAGTTCAGGTTTTCCACTGTGTAGATAGCTCCATTCCTCTTCATTATGTTCTAGTCTGCTTCTCATCCATATGTCCTTTGTTAAGTGCATAACATCATGATCTTTTGACCTATCAAATGTTCGCTGTAGTAAAGATCTGCACAGTTTGGTTTAAACTTCTCAACATTCTTCAAGGTGTCATCTGGACGGAGTCATTGTCTGCCACCTCTACTGAGATAGTGAGTTACTGCCATTTCGTCACAATTGTAAATTCCAGAAATCACACTTTCAATGCTTAGACTGGGGAGGCAAAACACAAATACCAAAAATATTTATTTGATTATTCATTGGTTCAGGACAGTGGGTAGAGCCAGAATTGTGCTAATACCCTAAATTGCATATCTAGGACAGGAAGTAGAGGGAAATCTCCCCAATGGGACATAGTCAGCAAAAAATAAACCATCAGGGTATTTAACTCTTTCCTACCCTTATAGTGAAGCAAGTGTAGCCCTAACTTTTTTTTTTTCAATTGTCGATAGAGTAGAGAAGGGTTAAATAAACTTTCAGTTTATTTTTTTCTGACTGTGTCCCATTGGGGAAATTTCCCCAATGGGATATTGACAGGAGATGTCTTCCTGTCCAAGAGATACAACAGTAAGCCAGAGGAAATCTCTACAAAGTGAGGGGATTTCCCCTGATCTGTAAGCCCTGGAACAGGTGTCCCCATTGGAAAATGTCCACTCACCTTTTGTTTGGATGACAGCTATAACATTTTGGATTTCCTCTCACTTTCTGAGGCAGGTTTACTAAGAGAGATTAAAATCTTCACACAATAAGTTTTGTGAATATTCACTTCAATAATCCAATCCCATTAAAAGCAAATTCCTGTTTACTTTGAATTCCCAATCATGTGCAGATGAATAAGTAAACAGGAATTAGCTTTTTACATGATTGGATAATTTGAGTGAATGTTCACATAATTTATTGTGTGAAGTACTTTAAAGTGCAACTGAAGCCATTTTTAAAAAATTTTGGATAGAGTGGAGAGGGATTAGAACACTGGTCATGCCAGGGATTATAGCCCTCCCTTTTCCCTCCTATATAAGGAAAAAAATGGGCTTTAGTTCTTCTTTACATCCTCTAAATCACCTTTTACATCTGAAAAAAAGAGAAGGAGAATTTGCCCAGCACTGACAGAGACAGTAATAAAAAGCTTACATTTGGCTAACCTCCTGGCTCCCAAAAGCCTCTTTAGGGAGGCAGGCACTAAAGTAAACCTGTTGCTTTGCCCCACATGGGCAAAGTATGTTTGATTTAAGGGTTAAGCAATAAACAGTTAAATGTTAGGTTGAGTTGCAAGGTTAAGCATGAACTCAAAGGTTCCATCTTAAAGCCAGGTTACATTTCAGGGTATAGTAAAGTGTTACATGTCCGGGTATGTTAGGGGGAGATTCAGTGTTAAAGTAAATCTAACGCCAACACTTTTTTTCCTTTTGGATGGAACGGGAAATGATTCAAATCCCAGACAGTTTTTTTTCTCTTTACAGATTTCCCTTCCGTTCCTGTTCCGTAAACAAAACAGGAAGTGAAAGGAAATTTCTCCAAAGTTAAGCAATTGAATATATGTAACCTGGAATAAGTGTCCCCATTTAAAAATGTCTCCATTATTCTTGCAAATGATTTCCGGCATTGCCGGATGAATTTCGGCAAGTTCTCAGGTACAGTATGTTGTACTGGTTGAAAAGACACATTTACTCATTTACAATAAACAACACAAAATATTATACACTGATAACAAAATACTGATAATTTTTTTGAATGTTTCTTTGGAGTTCGCCAATCTTTTGCATTTTTGAAGCAGAAGAAAATACAGACAGAAAATCAGGAGACCTTGTTCTCAACGATGGGTCTTGCTCAAGAAAGCCGGAAAATATCTATGTAATTTAAAGCCCGGCTTCTTGTAAAACATTCATGAACATTACTCTGGGCATGGTGTTCATATTTTATAATCCCCTCGGTAAGAGTAAAATCTACTGTCACTAATCATTATACTACATTTTAGTGACAATATTACTGTCAGACAGCAAGGCTCCTCAGGTTAATTAAGGACTTGCTGTATCTAAAATAATTACTAGTTCAGGAAAGACAGAAACATATGGAGCTCTTTCCATGCTGAGATAGTGAACATTCATTTGAATGCAATAAAAAAACAAACATAGTTTTATCTTTAAATAATAAAAGGAATGTCTACCTTTGGATGTTCAGTCTACTATAGACTGATATGTCAAGCTGAACTCCAACCTTACCTTCAGTCTTGCACAGATTTAAAGGCTCCTCTCATCTACTGAAATTGCTTATTCTGATTTCATTGCACACTGTAAGCTTCTCACATTGTGCATTAGAAGCTGCAGCAAGTCAGATAGAGCCACCTCATTTTCGGCTGAAGGAAGTTCAGCATCACCTAGCCCTTCCCCCCAAAATCCTTTCTGCCCCTGGTCCACCTCTTTCATTCAGTGGATTTCAGTTCTTTAAATCAGGAATGCTCAACCTTACATGTAAGTATTGCCACGGCTTTCAGTTTTCAGGACACGATGTACACCACCCTGCTGGCCCCTCCCACCACTTTTAATAATTTGTATCTTATTTTTAACCTTTTAATCACCTTTTTATTTTTGTAATAGCAATTGGAGGTGACAGGTTCTCTTTATTGACCCTGTCAACTTCCAATACAGGAGTTCTAGCACAGCACTGTGCTGGAACTTCTGTGACAGATGAGAGGGGAAGAGCACAGCTCTCCCCTCTCACTGTATACAGTCTACACGGAGCGGCAGGGTTACTTTTAACCCTGCCGCTTTGCTAACTGCAGTGACAGACTCGGCGATGGAGAATGGAACCAGAGGAGAGAGGTAAGTGCAGGGGGGAGGGGAGGAGGCTGCACACTGTTTACATGTGATCACGGCGACATCGCCGAGTTCACATGTAAACGAAAAATCGGCTTCCTCACTCTACATTTAGTCCTGCTTGTGCATGTAGAGAGGGCAAATTCCCCACAAGGACACCGCTGCCAACCCTCTACGCCCTGCCGAACCGAGGCCAGGCCTCGGTGGCCTTGTGGGGAATTGGGGCCTGCCCGCCATGATCTGCCTACATTGCACAGAGAAGACCTAGTGATGATGTAACTGGGTTTGTAATGAAAACAGAAATGTTTTACTTAAAGGAGAACTATGACATGAGTGCTTTTCACGCACCTCATAGTTCTAGCTGACCTGTGACAATGAGACTGTCACAGGTCGGCTCAGTAGATCGGGAGGTGAGCAAACACATACCGGCATTTGCTCACCTCTCGATCCTGTCATGGCTCTCTGCCGTGACAGGGGAGGGGCTGGATTCCCCCCTCCCCCCTCCGATCCGCCACTGCTGACTGGCGGAACGGACGGGGGAGGGAGCGGGTACAGCTGGCTCTGCCTCTAGATAGGCAGAGCCAGCTGTCAGTCCCGCAGCTGGGCAGATCCCGGCATATTGAGCCTAGGGTTTCGGGAGGACGCTAGTTTGTATCCTCTCGTTATCCTAAGGAGAACTATGGGGAAATGCCTTAACCCCATAGTTCTCCTTTAATAATTTCATGAGTGTGGTTATGAGGAGGGAAAGGAGGAATCGGGGAAGACAAAATATAAATACCCTATCCATTAACAATGGTATGTTGATTGTGCATCGCTCGGTTGTAGATCCTCAAATCATCTTTGAATTCATACTGATAGTGTCCTGTGTGTGTTGTAAAGTAGCTACCGCTACAAGCTCACTCCCGTGACGCACTACAATCTCAATACAAATATTAGTTATAAATTGTCCAGTTGCCATTTTTGTTGAGCTTGGCTTCAGCATACGTTTGGAACTGCTGGGTCTCCAGTGTGTCCCTGTGCCTTTACGGAGGAGTGGTGCACCTCCAGGCATACCTGCATTTAATTTATCTGCTGCTAGATATGCTCCAATATGAAAAATCTCAAAGATTAGAGTTAGGACCACACTACACAGAGGAGCATTAACAAGGCAGTGTGGGTTCCGCATATTTTACAAAAGTTGTGTAACTAAAACCTCTGTTTTCAACACATACAAGTTGTTAGACAGCGTAATTTGTTTTGTTGCAATCTAGCCGGTACGTGTGCTGGGAATTTTTGTGTTTTCTAAGATTTATTTGGTATCTGCAGCTGTGATGGTGTTGTCCCTAGGGTCATGAGGCTGGGGGCTTTTGTGCAGATACTGATCGCTCCCTCGTGGTGCCTCTGCTAACTGTCAGGGATCGATTAGTATGCTCTGCATCAGTCAGAGTGCAGATCACACTGATTCTACACTGGACCCAGGGATGCAGCCCCCTTCCTGCAAAACAGGTAAGCAGGAGAGGGGGACTTTTTTTGAATAACTATTTTAATTGTTAATGTGTGTGTGTGTGTGTGTTTTATTGTGTGTGTTTTTAATGAGTGTGTGTGATATGTGTGTGTTTCATTACGCGTGTGTTTTTTTTTTTTTACCACTTCCCGCGGGTTCGCGTAATTGTGCGTCATCCGCAGGAAGTGGTTATATCAAGAGCACGGCGGCTCCTGAAGCCATGTTCTTGTACCGTGTTGAGCAGCGGACGATTGCTGTTTAAATACAAGTGATCCGGCATCTGTACAGGCGCTGAATCGCTTGTACGGTGCGGAGCTGTGCCCCCCTCCTCCACGGCCGCCGGTGCCACTGTCAGTTTCCTGGGCTCATCTGTCCCTCGTGTGAGCCCAGGCCGCGCGTGGAGGTTCTCCCCTGACAGATCGGAGGAGAGATCAGTGGCTTCTAGCTGCGGATCTCTCCTTAGATCACTGTACCCGGAAGTGATGTGCATTACATCACTTCCGGTGTTACTGTACACAGTCTCTGGCTCTTAGGGCCTGTTCAGACCACTTACAGTGCGTTCCAGCCGGAAAGCACTGCATCGCATTGCAGCCGGCTCACTTTTGTGCCGGGCAGGAGGGGGCGTGGCAGACCATTGAAGTGAATTGTGCCGTAGCCACGCCCTCCGGCCACAATGTGATCGCCTGGAAAGGATCGCAGGGCACAATGTGCCTGCAGTGCGTTCCGGTGCGGTCAAAATGCTGCAAGCACTATTTTTACCGCATTGGGCCGCAGGCACAATGTGCCCTGCAATCCCGTGCGGGCGATCGCATTGTGGCCGGAGGGCGTGGCTATGGTGCCATTCACTTCAATGGCCCGCCACTCCCCCTCCTACCCGGCAAAGATTGAGCCGGCTACAATGTGATGCAGTGCGTTCCGGCCGGAATCGGGACGGGACGCACTGCATGTGGTGTGGACGACCCCTTGGAGCCAGAAGAAGAAGCTAATGAAGATCTCTGCTTCATCAGCTTCTTTGGGGTCCCTAGGTGACATTAGGGTATGAAAAACCCCTGATGAAGAGGACCTGTCACATTATATGTGTACATAAGGGGATATTTAGCCCGCTATGTGATAGCAATAAAGCTGAAAAAGCTAAAAAAAAAAAAAAATTAAAAATGTAAGTAACATAAAAAAAATGTAAAATGCAAAAAATATTTTTTAAAGTTTTTCCTTTCCCCACGTGCACGCACATACAACGCAAACACGCGTCAGATGCGCCTACATGCAAAAACAAAAATTGCGCCACACATGTTATGTATCGTCGCGAGCGTCGGAGTGAGAGCAATAATTCTTGGCCCATCAATCACTGAGAGCACTAAACTTTTGAGCATTTAAAGCGTTGCCTATGGAAAATTTTGGCTATTGTAGTTTTTGACGATTTTAATGGATGCTTGACATGTTTAGTATCTATTTGCCCGGCGTGACCCCGTCTTTTATATTGTACCAAAAAATTAGCCATTATATTCTGATTCTGTGCACTAAATTTCATTTTAGTGTATTTTATCCTAAAAATACTGGTTTGATAAACATTTGCGCAAATACCGTGCAACATAAAAGATTGCAATAGCATCTTTTTATTCTACAGGGCCTCTGCTTTCAGAAAATACATTGTTTGGGGGTACGAAGCTGTTTTCGAGCCAAAAATTCAGATTTTATCATCATGTGTGTGCAAATGTAAGAAATTGCTCCGGGCAGCAAGTGGTTAATGAGTGTATAAATATTTGTATATGTGTGTGTTTCCTTATTTTCCCTGAAGGCGGTGATGATGCTGAACATTTTTTAAACCCGAGCGCCTGAACTGCAACGCAATACTAAAGTTATTTTCAGTGTTGGCACTTTGAGATAAATAAATTGATTTTGCTTCGCAGTTTGGGCACTCGGGTTCAAAAACATTCGCCATCACTATACTAGTCTGACAGCGACGCAGACTAGTGGCCAGAGGTAGCGGGGGATCACGTCACTTCTGGCCAGTCCAGCGGCAGGAGAGGCCAGGCACCAGCAGCAGGTAAAAGGAGCTGGGAGTGAGATGCAGCCCCAACCAGCCCACCTGGGACCCCTGGAGAGCCCACCATAGAGAGTCTCAGATGGGCTGTGCAGCATGTATGGTGTGCTCTGCAGGGTCACTTTCAGGTGGGCTGTGTAGGGTCTCGGGTGGGTCCTGTGTCCGACGCGCAACTAAGCCCAGAGTCCGGCGCGCAACTAAGCCCAGAGTCTGGTGCGCAACTAAGCACAGAGTCCGGCGCGCAACTAAGCTCAGAGTCCGGCGCGCAACTAAGCTCAGAGTCCGGCGCGCAACTAAGCTCAGAGTCCGGCGCGCAACTAAGCTCAGAGTCCGGCGCG
>NW_017306417.1:953775-990793 GCF_000935625.1 Nanorana parkeri
AGACGACCAGGCGGGGGGCCCGGCCTAAAGCCGTGTATTTCTGAAGGCTGCCCTGGTTATTTAGCTTTGCATTTAATGAATGTCCACCATATGCAGCTTAATGTCAGTTATTTGAGGTATATATATGTGTGGGTGGATTTGGGATGGCCTAGGTGACCCTGTACAATATACAATACCCATGCCATGGATATAAACAATTCTCACTGGGGCTCTAAAAATGTCTATCTAGATTTATTTTGAAACACCTGAATCCTTGATCGGCACAGTGCATTTTTCTTGTACGCTGTGCTGTTCAGCACTGAATATATATAACACGTATGTAAATTCATTCTGTATATCACTTGACTGAGCAGAGAGATTTTATAGTACATAATAAAGGTGATCTGCTTTTTCTTTGTCCCTTCGTCACACAGCCCATAAAAAAAAAGCATGCATCAATAAAAAATTATCATTAAAATGTTTCGCCTGATACTTATTACTGTCTCAACAAAAAGGTCACCCCTAATCAATTGCTTTTAACAAATTGTGTTTTCTAAAATATAATTCTAGCATGAAAATTAAGCTATTATCATAGGAATAACGAGATTCTTTCTGAGGCCAATTAGAATCTATTCAATAAACTAGGACAGGTGGTAACCTACATTTTGAGTTATATAACACTCTCTTAAGGCAGTGAGCAAGCACAGAATAATACTGATGACAATAATCAATTTGAATTTACATAAAAGATAAAGAAGGTCAATCTGGCTTGAGTATTTGCTTTAACATTTAAAATTATAAATTGGGTTTTTATTGCTTTACCTGTAGAGTTCTCTGATCCTTCCTTTTAATCTCTCTGTAGTTTAAAGTGATATTAAAGCAAAGATATTTTAGGCTATTTGAAATGCTGATGAAAACACTTACAACGGATGCTGCTCCTTGATGTGTAAAAGTTTTAGTTTCCTGCAGAATCAGCTGGTCCACTGAGCACTGGGTCTGATATCCTGTTTTAAGGTGGCTCCTTTCCAGTGCAGGGTCCCTTGTCTGTGCTAGTAAGTTGTGTGTGTCTCCCCAAAGAGGCACAGCAGGGCAAACCCCAGCCCTGTTCCCTGCTCCTCTCTCCTCTTTCCTACCTCCTTCCACCTCCCTTCTCAAAGCTAGTAGATGGACAGCTGCTGGAGACTGTACTGTACCTTGTGATCTTATAATCAATAGGAAGTTTAAGGAAATGTAGCTGAAAGAATTTGAGTCAGCTGTTCAGAAAGATGATGACTGTAAATGCTTAGGTATAAATATACTGAAATACTTTGCTGGGCAATATATTTGTTTGACCATGATTTATTATTGAAAAAAAAAAAGGTTTGAGAGATTATAACTACTTCCTGTTTCCTATTTCTGTTTCTGCAATATTTAGTTGTTCATGTTATTTTGCAGCCCTTCTTTGGTGAACTATGGAAAAAAATATATTTGTAAAACAAAAATCAAGGCAGCAGTAGTTTTCTGGAAATCGTTGGTCATCCGACCAGCTTTCTCAATTCAGAATGACTTGTACAAAATCCTCTGGGAATAAATATGATGAATGTTGCTCCAAGCAACATAATCTGTTTATCATAGCTAGTATGGGGTCAGAGACCTCACAAGGTGTTTTGTGTACGCAGTCCGGGGCAGTGAGAAATGCTCCAAATTGTATGTTGGGGAACGAAACTTCAGTTACAGCAGCGTATGGCACAGCATAGAAGATCCAAACCCTCTGGTCCCTCTGGTCAGGATTCTGCTGTGTACCTACAAATAAAGGAAAAAGGTCACTCCTTTGAAGACAATTAAGTACACATCCTAGACAGGGAAGATAACTGGTTTAACAGAGGTGTGAAAGAGACCATTTCTGTAAAAATGGAGAAGACAAGCTTGAATACAGGCGGGTGGGGGGAATCTATTGTCTGTCTCTGACCCTATGCTGGTTATGATAAATGGTAGGGATGCACAGATACTTTTCGAGTACCAGTGCAGACACTTGGCATTTTCATGAGAACTACCAGGGTTGCAGCGGTTGCAGCGGTTGCAGCTGGGACCTGGCTCTGGCACACTTTTAAAGGATGCCATGACTGGTAAAAGGTTGAGAAACACTGGAGTAGCTGAACAGAAGTACAAATATTTCAGCAGGTAATACATTATACATACATGTATTTCACTTTGATATTTAGCTATTTTCCTGGAGTTCAGCTGGAGAGATGACATTTCCTTTAAAGGTTCTCACTAAGGAGTAACGCTACAAAGGTTTTTAGTAGGGATGCACAGATACTTTTCGAGTACCAGTGCCGATACTTGGCATTTTCACGAGAACTACCAGGGTTGCAGCGGTTGCAGCTGGGACCTGGCTCTGGTGCTCCACCACTGTCCTGAAATCATTAGTCTGTATTGTTTTAGAAAAACTGTCACATGACAATAAACAAAAATGTATCAGTACTCGTACTTGTAAGTACTCGGCAAGTACCAGTACTCGTACTCGCAAAACTGGTATCTGTGCATCCCTTTATTTATATTCATAAAAACAAAATCGTACACAAATGACAGCTGCCTCCTAATTTTTGAAATTTTCTCTAGTGTAGTCTTGGAGCTCAAAAGTATTGGTACATGTACATGTACTTGTACCGAGTACTGTACTTGGTATCTGTGCAACCCTAATAAATGGATTATGCAGATTGGAGCAATGTTCACCATATTTATTCCCAGAGAATTTGTGTCATTCTGAAGGGAGAAAGATAGTCCGGTGACCAGCAAAACATCCTCAAGACAAATCCAATTGTCCTGATTTATTTTTTACAACTATACCATGACCAGGATGAATGAGAACCTTCAAAGGAATATGGGGGAAAAATAGCATTGGGTCAATTTTTCTTGTCTTAATGTTTTTAAACATTTACATTTTTCTTGTACTATCTATAGAAAATGTTTCTTTTGCCAAACATTGAACTGTCTGTCTCCTAACAAAATGCAGATGTATATGAAAAGTGCAGTCAGTGAGAGGAAGGGATGATGACTTAGCTTTAACTCATACATCTGTTTGTATAAAGGTGCAACATTATTCATTTTTATATTGTGAAGATGCTAGCTATCTTGCTGTCACACTGACCCCCTTCTTCAACCCTTTTTTAATGCTTTCAGTCACTGACCCAGAGGCACGTTGCAAAGGACTTCTGAATTTGCTCTTCCTTATATAAATACTCAGGGAATATTAAAGCCAGTAAAACGGTATAACAGCCAGACAACTAGCCTAGATGTCAGCAATGTCAGCTTTGCTATACACTTGATGTTTATAGAACTCAACAGCTCAAGTTTTTCGGTAAGCATTTTGAATTACATTAATAAAAGGAACGACTGAGGCCATCAGGGTATAAAGGAGGTTAACACTCACATAAGCGTTGGTTTCTGAAGAGACCTACAAGGACAATTTCTCTACATCAAAGTGGCATGGGCAGCAGAGGAGTACTTACCTTGTTCTTTTGCAGCTCTAGCGTTTATTATAGTGACAGTCAATTTTAAGCTCAGGGATTATGGCTCATATTTTGCATCGGGGCCCAAGTGTGTCAAGCTACAGCACTGCCCTTTGCTATATATTAAAAACAGTCTCTTGATCAGCAGAAGGCATTGTTTCATAAAAGCTGCTTTTCCATAAGACATTGATATTGTGTTTTGCTTTCTTTTCAAGTCTTTACATGTTCCCTTCATCCTGTCTCAATTCTCGTCAGTAGATGTATCTGAAAGCAATATGCCTCTACCATTCACAATCTCCGTACATAATAGCAATATGTAGCCGTGAGCACATGCTTGTCTGGGCCCAATCACCAAGGGAATGTCTGGCTGTCAGTAAGAGCCAAGTCTACATAAAGGATCTACTCAGGTAGAAGAGCAGCTATTCAATATGACAACTGAAAGCAGATTTATTGCTAATCAAGCATGAACGATGAATAAAAATGAATTTTGCATTGAAATGTTAACATGTTAATCTGTATATATGGAAATACGTAGTTTAATCAGCTGGATGTGATTATATAAATGGGAAATAAATAGTATAGTCTTCTTTGTTCACTTATTGGTTTATATCACTAAATTATATGCTTAATTTGAGTAAAATTAGCATTTTATAATTAATGTAGAACTCTTTTTCTAGTTTTAGTGAGGGCAGAGAGGCGTTAAAACCTCTGTCAGGCTTTTATGTCTGCATATGGCCCGACTGGGGAGAGTTCACAGAAAGCAAAAGTGAGAGGAAATCCACACTGGACTGTTGTCCCCAGAACACGTATCCCCGTTGAGAAATGGCTCCACTACTCTTGTTTTAGAGACAATTGCAAAAAAGTTAAATTTTCACCCCCTAAGGAGCCACTGGATTAAACGGGTCCTTCTGTCTCACCTCTATGATGAACCACTTGTATTGGATCCACAGCACACCAGCACACCTTGTGAGTTTTATAAATGCGTTACTAAACAAATAATATTCTGTCTTTGACAAATTAAGAGTATAAAGAACATTAGCAAATATAAACATGCATACACTTTAGCTATTTAGACACACCTTAGTGGCGGCTGTCTAATCGATTTAATGTTCAATACTTAGCTTGCTGAATAGATACCCACCAACTATGGCTACTGGGTTAATAGTGACTCAGTCCAAAATGTCCCCAGGTCCCTACACTACTGGCCCCTGGCCAGTAGTAATACTTTAGGCTAGCCAATGTTGGGGACAAAACTTTGTTGCAGGTACAAGTTAAATCCAGTTATAGCATGTGGCTCTTGACCTCTCACCACTCCTGTAGTAGGCAGGCTTGTATGGCGATTTCCCCCTCTTAAGCCGGCTGCTCCTTGGAGTCTTCTGATGCAAGAGGGCAGCAAGTCGCTTCTTCTCTGGCTGAAACAGTCACACAGGCATAGCAGCATCTGTTTTCTTCTGGATACAGCGGTGTCAATCCCTGAGGCCTCAGGAAAATCCTCTTGAAGCAGAAGAGTCAAGGATGGCTGAATATAGACCGGTCAGTCTCTCCAGCTAGACTCACAGTAATTTGTTCAGCAGTGTCAGTAACATGCACCTCCAGGATTCTGTCTCTCCCTGGGACGATAAAGCGGACTCCAGCAGATACAGCCACTTTAAGTTCCTCACACAGTCTAAGTGCGCTCTCTCCGAAGGCTGCGTTCTCACCTCTCCAGATCACAAAGCCTCCTATGAGCTGTAGTTTACTCTTGTAGGAATTACCATTGTCTTTTCCTGCCTCAACACACTAACTCCCATAAATCACTGCTGCAGTGTCAACCAAGTAAGTCTCTTCACAGCTTTAACACTATCTGTGTTGACTGTGGTGATTAACTCCTTGCAGGAAGAAGTGCTCTAGCAATGCATCAACTGTGCAGGGGCTACATGTACTTAACCTGAAAAAAGAAAGGCAAGACAGCCACCTCATCTCAAAGTGATATTAAAGTCAAAATAGCTTTACGCTATTCCAAATGCTAATTAAATCACTTACAATGGATGCTGCTCCTTGGTGTTTAAAAATGTTAGTTTCCTGCAGAATCAGCTGGTCCCCTGAGCACTGGTCCTGACATCCTGTTTTAGAGTGGCTCCTTTCTCAAGCAGAATGAGGAAGGATGAAGTCATCTATGAAGCCATCCCTGTGTGTGCTAGTAAGCTGTGTGTGTATCCAAAACACATAGACACAGCAAAACAAGCTTCTCCCCTCCCCTCTGGCCCTTCCTTCTCCTAGGTAGTAGATGAACAGTTCCTGGGGTCTGTGCTGTTTCTTGTGATCTTGTACTGGACAGGAAGTTTAGGGAAGCTGAGCTGAGATACTTGGAAGCAGCTGTTCAGGAACATGATGACTGTAAGTGCTTGGTCAAAAATATAAAGAAATTATTTGCTGGGCAATGTATATTTGTTTGATCTGGATTCATTATTAAAAAAAAGGTTTGAGCGTTTAACCCCTTCGTGACGGGAGACGTACAGTGTACGTCCTGTCACTTTGTGCCTATATGAATACTTTTAGGCCTGGTGAGTTGCAATACATTTCTGCTCTTGGGTTTATATATATTTTTTGACAATTTTTTCCCCCTTCCCTAGCTTTCAAAAAATTATCTACACATTACTTCTTAGTAGGTAGATAATCCATTTAGCATAGCACTTAAAACAGATTAATTAATAGATGATTATAAGTGGACTTGGAGTTGACAAGAGAATTAAGTTGGCTGACATATAGCTTTCTGACAATAGAACTTCATCTAGACACATCATTACCTAATTGAGTAATCTGTTAGGCCTTTAAATTATGATTGGGAAAGATTCGGACTCAGGATGGAAATGTTCCAAAGGATATGATTTGAGACAAGGAAGGTTTTAGATCTAATGGTACAAGTGCCACAATTCAAGTTAGGAACAAGAAAAGAGCCCATTTCACATCTCTTAAAAATGACTGGACAGAGTGCCAATTTGGCCCGGACATTTGATTTTAAAGTGAACCTGTGCTTTGTCCACACAGAGTTAACCAACTGGTCTATTGTAATGGTGCCCCCCACTTGTACACTTAGGTTAGAGTTATGCTTAATTTTAGGCTTATATTAAAGGTGAACTCTGGGAAAAAAGACCCTTGCAGTGGAGCTCCACCAGCACTGCAAAGGTAATTGCTCCTTTTTGTCTAGGGGCAGGCTGCCTCATAGCTGCATATCTTCAGAAGCCACTTCTCTTCACCAGTCAGAGGCACACTGATGCCACTGTGATGCCATAACATATAATGCAGAACCATCGGGATACCAAGGGCCCACCCAGAACCAGAGAGTGGGCTAAAGGAGAAGAGAGCTGGCTGCCAGGTAAGGGAGGGATAGAGTAAGGCTTTGTCTTCTGTTCCTCATAGATTAAATTTATATTTAACCCTTGCAATGCAGAGAGAGCCCCACTCTATAAGTAATTTTTTCCCCAGAGTTCAGCTTCAAGTGATAAGGTTAGGCAGGTTAAGTGTAAGCGGTCACTATGGACGTTAAGTTTTAATGGGGAATTTGACGTTAAGCATTGGTTTTAGAGGTTATTTCACTTTAATGCCAGTTCTGAGAGCTGAACATCCTAAACTTTGTTTAGCATTAGGTTAGTGTTATGCTTACTTTAGGGGTTCGGTTAAATTGTGTGTAAACCCTAACAATTAACTTCTCTAAGTTGTTCCCTTTTGGCCGCTTTGATGTTAGGTGACTGTACTGACTCGCTTTCGTGGTTAAATGTATGGAGAGCTAAGCTCGAGAACTTATTTTAGGGGTAAGATAAAATGGAACCTATTCTTTAAACATGCTCCTCCAATGAACGCAGAAAAAAATATTTTACAGTGAGTGCAAAAAAAAAAATCCTATTTTCTCTTTTTTTTTATTGGAGGACAGGTTAGATCATCACCTACTTGGTGCAGGTTATTATCTAAAGCAGAGCTGTGTCCTACGATTATTGCAGAGAAAGAGATTTTATGGTGAGTACAAAAAATACTATTTTGTTTTCAATCAAAATGGAAGTATGTGACATAATAGTAATATAACTGGTTTCCACTAGTGTGTGTGTGTGTGTGTGTGTGTGTGGCCATCCAGTATGCTATCTGCATTATCTGATATACATATAACAAATGAAAATTTATAACAGCAAGCAATTAAGAGTGTAAAAATCACATCACAATTTCTTTTTCGGCTAACCTTTACAATACCTAAAAATGCATCTCACTGAAATAATAGTTTTACTTTTAAATGTCACATATAATTTCCTTATTTTTTAAGCCACAAGGAACACTACTCCTTGCCATGCTCACATTACAACTTATGTGGTCAATAAAAAAATGGCAGTATATTTGAATCACTCTGCCTCTTGGATGTCTTTGGTTATGAACCAAAACATTTTACAGCTCATTTCAGACTGTCAAAAGAAATACAGATATATTCCTGAAATGTGGGGTAAGCCATCCAGTTCATTTAGCATTTCAAAAATGTAGACAGCGGTAGATATAACCAGAAGAAGAAAAGATAAAATTACATTGAGTACAAACATTGGTTGAAATGCACTCTATGGCCAGTGCAGCTCATTTAGATATTACAGTGGCAGTACTTAACATATCCATCTAATGTACTCTGTCCTGAAGACTGCCTAAAAGTCCTAGAAATCCCTCTTATATGCCATCAAAAACAACCTGATAATGACATTTAACATGCGACCGTATCATTTAAAAAAAATAATCTATAGGCGTTTATTTTTCAGATAGCCTTTAAGAGGCTTTAAGAGGCTTGGTGTGACCCACTCAGCTTAAAACATATCCATGTGACCAGGGCTGTTGCGGCATCTCATTGAGTCATGTGGGCACACCTGCCACCACTTTTCCAGCCAGAGCATCCCAAGTTGCTAAGAGTTCTTAGCAACTTGTGACGCTCTGGCTGGTGTCCCTCTCAGCTCCTGGCAACCAGTGACATCAGTGATCTGGGAACAAAGGTATGAAAGCACCCCCCAGTTAAGGTGTACCACCACCAACCCCCACCCTGCCCCGGACCTGCACTGCCCCGCCCCTCTTCCTCCAGCCTCAGGCACAAAAAATTGTAGGGACGACCCGGCATTTGACACTTTGTGGATTGTTGAATGCCGAAGGATGCAGCTCTGGAATGGTGGGGAGGAAGGAAAGTGAGTATTTTAACTTTTTCTAATGCAGGCAAATTAATTTCTTGATATTTTTTGAATGCAAGCTGACAGTGGTTGCTTCACACATGTTGCAACACCCGCTTTGTTCTATATAGAACATAATATAGACACTTGATTTTTTTTATAGCCTATATACGTTATGGCCTAGGGCAACAAGGCTATCAGAGATGGCACATAGCCATCCCACTTCATGTTGCTGCCCGTAGCACTTTGCAGTGGGTTCTCATTGTTGATGTGCCTGCCCAGTTTATGCATTTTTGTTGGTAACATCCTGTACTGCATATCATCCAAAGAAAAGCCGCACTCCACTTGTTCACCGCACAGTTTATTTAATCTGACAGCTAGCATGGTAAAAGCATGATTACACCTGTAAAGGTAAAGTGGGTTATAGGTGGGTGGCCAATAGGCGGGGACTTTTACCATGCTTGCTGTTGCATGAAATAAGCTGGGGTGAACACTTTTATGTGACTTTTCTTTGGATGGTAGCACCATCCGCAAGCACTTAATCTCTCCACTCTTGGCCGCTGCAGCAGCAGAGCGGCCTGGAGGGGAGAGATTAAATGCTTGCGGTGGTGGGGGGCGTTTGCAAAGGTATCAGAGAGGCTTGGATGGCAATTGTCATCCTGCCCCCAGGCCCAGTCCACCCCTGAGTCAGACTAATCCAGCACGTTATTAATCTTAGTGCCCCACTCAATACGGCAGCAAGCAAGGGGCATACTGAGTGGGGCAACTCAGATTAATAACGTCCGAAAGATGTGGACTGGGAGGGGGGCCTCTTTAAGACTGCTCTGACTTTAAGACTGCGGTGGCGGGGAGAAGAGAACAAGAAGCTTGACTGCCATCGTCTGTGCCCACTTCGATTGGGCTCCCCCCATCACCAGGAGAAGAAAAGGTCAAAGCAACTGTAAGTCCCTGTACTTTCTTTGTGACCTCTGCACTGTGTTACATTCTGACCGCTGACCTCTGTAATGTGTACTGATCTCTGTACTGTGCGTCACACCCTGACCTCTGTACTGTGCGTCACACCCTGACCACTGTACTGTCTGTCACACACCCTGACCTCTGCATTGCAGGTCACATTGCTAACCTCTGCACTGCGCATCACATTGCTGACCTCTGCACTGCGCATCACATTGCTGACCTCTGCACTGCGCGTCACATTGCTGACCTCTGCACTGTGCGTCACATTGCTGACTTCTGTACTGTGCATTGTTACTGATCTTTGTACTCTGCGCCACACTGCTCACCTGGCGGAGTTAAGGCCGGGGCAGGGTAGGGGTTAGGCGGGGCAACTGGTGGCGAGTAACTTTTAAGGCCTGGCTAGTAGCTTAGGACTTGAAATTTTGAGCCCTGCCGTACTGTATACTTAAAAATCACAGCTTGGGATGTTTGTTATCAATCATGCATTGATAGTAAGTTGACATCTGAGTCTATTAGTGTTGATGATATCATGTGAAATTTCCTACTGACTACAGACATGTATACAGGGTGTAAGGGGTGAGGATGCATTCTGTGATTTATATATTTTTGCATGAAGCAGCAGTTACTGACAATCCACTAATCACTAATGTACATATACGTACTTCAATGGACAAGCTACCTAGTTGGCTCCAAATAAAGCAAATAATCACTATGGAGAGAGCCCTGGATAGATAACAGGTCATTCAAATGTCTTTGTGATGCATTTTTTTTTGTTTCTGGCAGAATTATGACCTTATGACTTATGCCTTGTGACTCCATGGAAGGGTTTGCCACTTAGGTTGCAATGGGTTATACTGTGGCAAATGCTGTATGTCTGCATGA
Organism: Nanorana parkeri; assembly: GCF_000935625.1. Classification (NCBI taxonomy): domain Eukaryota; kingdom Metazoa; phylum Chordata; class Amphibia; order Anura; family Dicroglossidae; genus Nanorana; species Nanorana parkeri. The sequence continues at coordinate 964,247 of NW_017306417.1, forward strand.
AATTTGTGCATATTGTTACTATGTTACCTTGAGGAAGAGGTACTATGAGGCCCCAAAATGTTGGTTATGAAACATGGTTCTCACAATAAATGTGTGTAACACATATTTGGAGTACTAGTGACTTTAGATCTTCTGAACACGGCTCCAACCATTCCCTGTTCTATCTTAAATACCGAAAACCAAACATTTTAGCTGGGGCTGAACTTTAGTTGGTTTAGTGTCGAGGATAATATAGTGTAGAGGAGACTTTGTTACTGCCAGAACAGGGTCCTGGTGCCAAGAACAAATGTTTTGAATAAAAGGGGCATGTCAGTGACTATATATGAAGCTTTCTAGAGAAAAGAACATGAAAAGTAGTCACTTCGTTGGAGTACCCACATTACTATGTTGCCTTTTTTTATACACGTATTTTACTTTGTATAACTGAAGTTTTCACTTGTGTCACTAGAAGTAATTTTGTCCCTAACAGCATGCCAGCAGTGTAGGTCAGTGGACTTTAGCCTATTCCACAATGACCACCACAGCTTACCTCTATGGGATAGCTACAGAAATGAAGGACACGTGTGTCAGCTGTAATTGTGTAGATATATCATCAATGGTTCAAATAGATCGGTGAAAGAATGTTCTGGAAGTAGGTACTTGAAATCGTTTTGTTAGATTACTGTGTTTGGTGTCTAGAGGACAGTGTGGAGAAGCTGAAGTGGATTTTACCGTTTCCCTCTATCTGCCTAAGAGGACTGAGGAGAGTTGACTGCTACATTGTGAGTGCCAAATGGTCTCTGCAGAGAAGATCCTTCTACTATATTCATTGTCTCTCAGATTTCTAGAGTTGCATTACACTACTACAACACAGAGCTGCCACATTTTCAGTTATTCGCTCATCCCATCAGGAGCTACTGTGATAGACTGTATTGCATAGTCAAGTAAAGACTGTTGGGTAATTACAGAGGATAAATACAGACACTTGTTTTATAGCTATACCCACATACTTATCAGAGCTAACATTTATGGGTGTTCCACACTATTCATTTGAAGTATGCTAGGACAGTGGTCCCCAACCCCCGGGCCGCGGACCGGTACCGGTCCGTGGATCAAATGGTACCGGGCCGCGGAAGCTATTTCATGCTTTTTCTTGTAATTAGACAAGTGGATTATAATGGGGATTATTACACTGTAATGTTCCAGTGACGTGGTCACACATTTTAACGTAATCTCGCCCAGTTTTTCGGTGGTGGAATAGGTAAAGAATTCCAACGCTTTCATTTTTTGGTGTAACTGTATTTTATTTTAAAGGCATGTTTAAATACAATTAAATTAAAATTATTAAATCAAAACAATCTAAAATATAAACTGTCAACGTCCCCCCCTCAGCGGGCCACGGTAAAATTATCAAACGTTGGCCGATCCGCGGCGATAAAAAGGTTGGGGAGCACTGTGCTAGGAAACCATTACTGCAAGCAAAATGTTTTTGCCGAGACCCAGTTTAAGCTTTTAAAGTGGGTTATGCTCACATGTTGATTACCATCTAATGTCTATGACTAGCTTAAAGTGATAGAGCAGAAAACTTCCACGCTTGTACCCAACTGCTAATCAGCATGGTTGTCCAACTCAGAGTCATCTGTTTAAACACAGAGGCCATACTTTAGAACAGTGGTAGCCTCAGAGCTAGTAGACGTTCTGGACAGACCAGCCCTGACAACCAATGGTGGTAGGGAAACAACATTTTCAGATTATTCTCTGAATGTTAAGACATTGAATGTTAAAACACTTTAACATGAACTTCTTTTAATGTGTAAAATATTCCTTTCACTATTAAAACTAATTTAACACATAATAATTACACAAGCCATTTTTCAATTTAATGTTATGAAACATTATCTTTCCTAATTCATTTTGCAGCCGCTGTAAAATGTAAAAGTGTAAAATATTGCTTTCTTGTCATAATGGCAGCCTGGAGAAATCCTGTTAAAACAGTTGGTGTACAAAATAACCCCGTTATCTTATTTTCAGCTTGGGTTATTGACTCACTGATTTTTTGACATGTGCGCCGGCAAAAGGTTTGTTTAGTTTTGTTTTGATTCGGATTTTTCGTTATTTCATTTTTCAGGATTCGGGTCCGAAAATCAATGTGTTTCGGGATTCGGACGAAAATCGTCAGCGGTAGTCTGTATGACTTTTTTCGTTTCGTTCTTTTCACTGCAGCAAAGTGACATTGAAAAAAAAAGAATATTTTTAAAATGAAAATTCGTCCACAAACAAAAAGTCATACAGACTATCGCTAACGAATTTCATCCGAAATTTCGTTTTCGGAAATTCGGATTCGTCTTCATTCCTGTTATTCGGAAATTTGGATACATCCTAAGCTCCGAATAACGGAAATAAGCCCTGAAAAACTAATTTTTCCGAAACAAATTGCATATGTCTACTTTCTCAGAGCAGTTTCATTTTTGGGGACATATTTGCTAAGGTTCGTCCCCTTACACCACTGAGAATAATGGATATTAGGAAGCAGATCCCACCATTTGAAATGGATATTAGGAAGCAGATCCCACCATTTGAAAATTAGTCTATAAAAGAACATGGTGAGTTCAACAGCAATTTTGAACTCCTGGACGCCCAGGAGAAAAACACTGCTTTTTCTTTTTTTTTTCTTTATTCTGACACGGAGCCGTGTCAGAATAGAAAAAGAAAATAATTTTTGCCCATAGGAATGCATTGCTAGATTCCTATTGGCTATTTCAATTTGCAATAGCCAATAGTAAACTAGCATTTCACCCGCTCTCCCTGATGGAGAACTGCAGCCGAGGGCGGGTGCAATGCTAGTTTACTAGGTTCAGTAGAACCGAAGGGCTGCTGTACGGGCTATTCACAATAGCCCGTAGGGGCGGGTGAAATGCCATTGGCCGGCCGCTCAGCCAGCTTCGGCTTTCAGCGCGGCTCAGCCGAGCCGAGGCATATGCCTTCGGCTCGACTGAGCCGCTCGGCTAAGTTCGGGAGCTGTACGGGCTATTGTGAATAGCCCGTACAGCAGCCCTTCGGTTCTACTGAACCGAAGGGGTCCTGGGGCCGAAGCTAGCCCGAAGGATCGGCCAAAGCTACGGCTAGATCATTCGGCTGCTTCGTGAATAGACCCCATAGTGACTTTAGGAAATTGACTCCACTCCACACAATTTGCATGCTACTAGTGAGTGTGTCTTTCATAGAAATGAACCAACATTACCACACATTATAGAGGCTGAAGCCAAGCAAAAAGGTTTCTGGCCTCCTGGGGCTACTGTATGTGAACATATATGAAAGTATCTTCAGGTGCTTGCAACTACTTTACTTTAACACAAACATACTTTATCTGCACAATGGAACAATTATGATTTATTACCAAGCTTAGTTATATAACAGAGATAAATACCAAATGGAAATAGTTATTTCTGTTCCATGTACACGTTTCTAAAATAGAACAAGTTTGGTTTTTTTCCCTTTTCTTTTTTAAATGTTACTGAATGCTCAAACATTTTAGCAACGTATGCTATGAATTTTTATTTTTTGTTTCAGTTTCTCTTTGGCTGCCTATTCTCTCTTCTCCATTACAAGTATTTGTTCTGTTCTGATGTCAAATTATTTCTATAGTCATTCTTCTCAAATGCTTTGTTCTCTGAATCATAGGATTAAATAAATGTCGATAATTAGCAAGGCATTGTTCCAGGTTCTCTGTGTAATTAACAGATCAGAGGAAAAGATGTGCTTGTTTACAACACAGCAACAATGTAATCCTACTGAAATGGTGAGTCATTTAAGGACTACAACATTTTTTACCCAAGACGTGTGAAGGAGGAAAGTTTGGAAACTTTTCACATGTCTGCCCAGTTATACGGCTGACATTTCATCAGTCTGGTAGTTATTAACCCGGCTTGTGTCTTGAACTTGGGAAATGGTTATTTGTACCCTTTTCCAGGTTATTGTGGGAGGTTCACTATAGGAGCCCATGTGTCTAGGGGAAAGGAAGGGCAGGGTTACAGGATACACAAAAAGAGCAGCAAAAACCACTCTGTTTAGTATTGTCTTGTAGTATCTATCCCCCTGCCACAGACTAATGTGAAAGGCAACAGGCCTAGGAGGCAAAGGACCTCTGGACTCTTCACACCACCATCCCAGGCAGTAGGCCTGAGAGACAATGCCTGGATCCCTCACACCAGAGGCGTAACTAGAAACCTCAGGGCCCCAGTGTAAGAAACCTTTAAAGGCCCCCCCCCCCAAAAAAAACATGATTTCGACCCCTTTTTTTCAAACCGGTTTGAAAGGGGTTTTTTTTGTGTGTCAGAGGGGAGAGCGGGGTACAAGCAGTCACTGATCAGTGATCGCTGAGTGTAGATAATTGAGGACAGAGTATGGTTACTATATCCTCAATTATGAATGAATGGAAAGGTCTCCCAAAATTATTTATCCCCTTCACCAGCTCACATGACTGCCATAAACCTCCCAATGATTGGTCAGGGTGAAATGAATATGTACCACACATTGTATCTTCTCACTCTATCTGCCAATACCAAATCACCAGCACATGGTCCCTTCACAGCCATAAGTTTATTCATTTTTTGGATAGAGAGGGGAGGGGGGCGTGACCTGGACATGGCCGAGTAGAGACATGCTTTCCCAGGGCTCTGCACCGTCTCCTCTCCCACACGTACACAGCGGACTTTAACGCTCCTCTCCCCGCATGTCCCACTCTCACCGGCCCCGGAGCTCATCCCCTCCGTCCACATCCGGCAGCATCAGACGTTATTTCGGCCACAGTCAGCCGACAGGCCTACAGGATCTCCCGTCCAAGATGGCGCCCGACCGTTACACAGTTGTAAGTAACACGCCGCACAAACGGCCAAACGAGCAGGCCGCCTCAGCCCCTGACCCCGCTCGGCCGACCAAGCAGGCAACATCAGCCCCTGACCCCCCACGGGCGGATCGTGAACTCTCCCCAATCCAGACCCCCAGGATGCTGCAGGCAGACTCCCCCATGAAATCGGGACTCTCAGCCATTACAACTGCAGGCAGTGCAGATGGGGACAGCATGTGGCGGTCCATTCTACCCCAGCTCACCACTAAATCTGACCTGGATGACATGGCAGCCAAGATAGTGCAGGCTCTGAAGACAGAGGGGGGCTCGGATGTCCGCCCTGGAAGCTGCCCACCTAGCCTCCCAGCAGCGCCTGACGTCCATGTTCCTACTACAGGACGACGCGGAGAACAGGAATCGCCGCAACAATGTCAGGTTGAAGGGCATTCCTGAAGCGACCACAGGCCCTGAGCTGCGCTCCACTGTTTCAGCCATACTCAATATGTACATTGACAAGCCGCCGGGTGAGCATATGGAACTGGACCGTGTACACAGAGTCCAATTGTTTAGGCCGCCGGCCTCGGATATACCCAGGGACGTGCTCTGCAGAGTCCACTTCTTTGCAGTCAAAGAGGAGATTATGAGGAAAGCCTGGATTAAAGGTCCCCTTGATTTTGATGGAGCGGCTATTAGGGTGATGCCTGACCTTTCCCGTCACACCCTGAGGATGCGCAGGATGCTGAAGCCACTCCTGGACGGGCTCCGCACCGCAGGTGCCACATAAAGGTGGGGGCACCCTTTCCACGTTCTCATACAACACCGGGACCGTACCTTTGCCCTTCATTCGCCATCTCAAGTGCCTGACCTATTCAACTGGCTGGATATCGCTCCGATTGACCTCCCAGACTGGCTGGACTTTCCTGCAGGTACCGTAGATGCAGCACCCCGTAGTCAAAGAGTAGCTCACCCATCCAGGAGCAGGCGCCGCTACTCCCTGCGCTCGTCCTCCGTACCGGCGCCGACATGAACCTTGAGGTCTGCTCCTTCACAGTAAGGCGTTCCAGCCCAAAAGTGAACTGCCATGGCGCGTCATGTCTGAGCCTCACGCACTTACAGGTATCCCGTTTACCCCTCCTGCACATTGCGAGGGTTGCACGCGATGAGGCGGCTGTCTTAAACATCACACCTTAAAGCTGTATTCTTTTGTCAAGGTTTTGTACAGTTTCACAATAGCCTGGGTTACTGTTTTTATTAGCTGGGTTTATACGATTTAAATAGTTCTAGCACATATAGTGATGTTACCCTGAGGGGTCCATATATTGCTGGTGGGACGTACCGGGGGGTGGGGATGATTATTTCTTGTGTGGGGGGCACGGGGCACGGGCACACCGCGGATCGGCTCATGTGGCCTGGCGACTTTGGCTCTCGGTCGGTGCCCCGTTACATCCGAGCAGCTGTCTTAGCTGCAAGCTCGCTTGCTATGGATCATAAAAGCCGAGTTCGGTGCCGTGTACCGTGCCATAGCACACTGGGAGGGGGGTCATGCATCTCCTTCCTCTTCGAAGTTGTTTTGTTTGCACTGTTATTTGGATTGTTATCCTTTGTCCCTCACATTGTTTTCTAACCTACCCCAACATAGGGCTACCCCGTGCATAGTGCAACGGGTTGATATATTTGTTGACCTTGCCCGTACCGGTAGCTACCATACCTGGTATTCTTCTCTTCTCTACTCCTGCTCTTTCTCCTCGCTCCACCTTTACCTGGCTACGGTCTCATCTTTTATTGCCTTACCTCTTCTGGCTCTTTCAGCCTCTCTCCCTCTCCTTCCCCCTGGGCTGCTCCCCGTACCTCCCCCTGCTATAATGGCGGCCACAGTTTTCACATCCCTAAATGCAAAGGGGTTAAACATCCCCGAAAAGAGATCCAGACTGCTGGCGGATCTGAGAAAGGCTAGATCCCAAATTGTTCGTTCAGGAAACACATTTCAAGAAAGACCAGATTCCCAGGTTAGGCAATAGGGAATATTCCTCTGTATATCACTGCCCCTCCCCCAGTCTCAAAGACTAAGGGTGTATCTACCCTCATTGCTAAGACAGTCCCATGGGCATATACCGATCAGCAGGGGCTGACTGGCAACTTTTAGCCCAGGGGGCAAGTACAACCCAGAGGCCCATGGTGCAGCAACTTGGCCCCCCTCCCGCTCTGCCTCTTCCCCGCCTTCTCCCAGCCCCTGTCTGCCACTTTTGCCATCCATGTAACAGTAGTGAATGGTCGGCTGATGTGAGGACTCCTCGTAAGTTCATGAAAGGGGTGATTGGCTGGGGGATGGTGCTCTCCTCCCACTGGGCTCCCTACATAACAGTCCGCCCCTGCCGATCAGTACGTGGACCCTAATGGGAGGTTCTTGCTCCTGAAGGGAACAATTGGTGGCGTGTTGGTGACCCTAGCTAACGTGTACTTCCCAAACGTAGATTAATTGGGGTTCATCCGTACCCTAGTTCAGGTTCTCTTGGAATTCTCGGATAGAGAGGGGAAAGGATAAAACCCTGTTGTGTTTGTACTACCATACGTGGTTCCATTAGAAGGATGTCTTCTCGCTTTGTCATGGTGATGACTGTTTTACAAGGCAGGGAGAGAGAGAGGGAAAATCTGCAACAGGAGAACAGACAGCACTACAAAGATTCCAGTGGTTCCATTTTCCCTTGCTTTATTGAACAGAAAGCATTTTTATTTCTGTTTGTGTTGCTATAATTACATTTTACATTGAGAGTTTAATATCCCTATGAGCAGGACGGCTTACGTCCAGTTTACAAGAGCAGACATATGCACACTGCATTTAGTCAGACAGCAGAAAAGGCAGAACTATACCTAAATGTAAAAAATGCTAGGATATAGAGCCTTTTGCACATTAGGGCAAGAACTACCTAACCTCAGACGTGACACAGTTCCACTTAAACTACCAACAAGTTGCTGAAACTTACCAGAGAACCTTATGGAAACCAAACATATGGAGATAACGGTAACTAACACTACCAAGCAAACATTCTGACTAAAAAGCCTCCATAAGGACAAGCTAAACTTACTAAACAAGAAATACTGGGGAATTTGATTTCTTTTTTTGGGGGGGCTTTATAGGCACACTTTGCAGGGAATTTTTCATTTTCCAATGTTATAAGCAGAGGGTGTCAGATTTTGAAGTAGGTTGATTGAATGCATAATGAGAAGTATTAAATTAAAGCAATAATTTTCATTTAGATGAATTGAAAGGGAAGGGATCAAAAACATCAAGTAAAGTGGGTGCTACATTTTACTCACTTGAAAGTTACATTTCTTTCTTCACAAAATCAAAAGAAAACCCATTGTCTCAGCAAAATACATTGAAGGGTGTTAACACCAGCGTTCATTTTCGTCTAGTGAAATGTCTTCTTGTAGCTTGACCTACATAAACATTTGAGGTGACCTAAATAAACCAACGTAATCTTTCAAAATGGTCTTGATGTGTTTTAGTTTAAATATCTTACAGGGTTATTCGGCAGCCGAGTGAATAACCCAGCCGATGTGAAGTGAGCTGAACGCTGTTCGGCTATTCACTTCAGCCTTGTACAGTAATTTGCTTGGTACCTCTGTGGTACTGAGCAGAATAGAAAATCAGTGGAAATAATTAAAAAACAAAAAAAGGTTGAAAAAATATTTTTAAATGTAAACAAATAGTAAAAAATAAATAAAGATATTTGAAAAAACAATTGGGCGGAGCTAGCAGTGACAGCTAGCTCCGCCCAACTGTTTCCTATTGGCCGCCACCTGCTAGAGTCTTCTAGCAGGTCCAGGCCAATGAATAACAACTAGGTGGAGCTGGCCGTGACATCACAGCTGGTTCTACCCAGCTGTTATTGTTTAATGACAGATCAGCATCCCCAGGTCATTTGGGGATGCTGATCAGTCATTACAACTGGGCAGAGCCAGGCGTGAGATCACGGCTGGCTCCGCCCAGCTGTCATTTGTGGGGCTTACAATCAATATTGAAAGCTGTGAAATTCATGCAAGGATCAAAGACAGAATTTTATCGTATAGCTGTAGTGCAACAGTGCATACTACCTTATGATTGCAATCTGGTCATCTGAGAACACTTTTACCTTACCTGTTTTCGATGTAAGGTTGGTATTCCTCAAAGCACCATCTATAAAGTCATTTAGTGGTGTAGAGCTCACCTAAAAGCTGACACCATGATTAGGATTCGGGTTAGTTGATTTTGCCTATTTTCAGCCTGTCTGGACAAAGTACCAGCTAATAGAACACAGGCATGTTCAGCAATACTACTGGATAAATCAGAGACTAAACTATAGGGCATAGGGAGGCTGGGAGGGGAGTGTCTTACTAAAACTGTACAAACTAGTACACAACCAGCAGGGGTATTTCAAACCAAATTACCAAATTTTAAACAATGAAGTAAACATTTAATGTGTACAATTTTCAGATGCATTGTTATAAAGGAAAAAAAACAAATACATTATATAAATACAAAGCCCCATTCCTGTGGGCTCCAACAGTAAACTAGTCATCATACACAGTGCAAATTCATCCAGCAGTATTTGTCACTCCTCAGCCATTAAAACCCTACTGAACATTGTACATTGCACACCTCAAAGGGAGATACTGTTGCAGCTCATAATCAAAACTGCATGTTCACAGGCTAATAATATGAAGAATATAGCAGATATTTTTTCTTTTCCAAATCTGAGTTCTCAGCCAAGAGGTATGCTTCAGGGGACCTAGTTTTTAATCCTACTGCTGAAAAATTCAGAGCTAACAAAATCCAGCATATTATGATTTTATAGGTGTGTGTTTTATTAGCCCAACAGGTGTATCCAATATCCAATTTATTATGGAATTACTTAAATAAACACACAATCAAAATATCTCTGGCTCGAAGGTGCATGGCTTTCATGAGATACGAACTTCACATTCACTTAAATGTTTAGTGTAAATAAATGATAATCCCTTAGACAGATGTTATAGCTGTTGATATAAACATAACTTTAGAAAGCTAATAAACAGTTCATTAGGCAGACTCTTGCCTCCTGTTTTCAGATTTTAAACTAAGAGAACTCAGTACTTTAATTCCAGAGGTGCCATAATTCATCTTGCTAAATTAGCATACATTACTGTCTGCAAAGTGGGGACAGTAAATTATAATGGTTAGCGATAATTATATGCTATATGAAATGTCACTGTCAGCAATGAGAAAAAAGTTTTCTTCAAACCTGGATTCATGAGACACGGATCTCACACATGCCAGAATTGTGGTTCTTAGCTGTTAACTCCTTTTTCAGTTGGACTACAAACAGTACTAAAAATAGGTAAAGAAGTATTATCTGCTTCACTCAAAGCAGAACTAGCACCTTCTATACCCAAGGATGGTGCCATCTTAGACTCTATTTCGGGGGTGCGGCGGGGGGACAACTCCAGCCCTCCATCTGTTGTGCATCTACAAGACCCATGAGGCATTGCAAGATTGACAGTTGTAGCCATTACTCCCAAAGGCAAAGGCATGTGGGAGTTAAAGCACAGCTGGAGGGCCGGACCTGCCCATCCTCTGATTTATTTGAATTGCATATGCCATGGTGTTGCACATGTGATCAGCTATGATCCCAGTCATTTGAGGGTTTGAAAGATCAGCTGGGAACCACAAATAAGCACACTGGCAACCTTGACAGTTGACATGCCTTAAAATTAGCTGTTTTAAGTTCATCTGTAAGAGCCCATTCACACCAGTGCGGTTGCGGATCTCGCAAGGGAGGTTTTGGGCATTTTTAATTGCGTTTCAGCGCTAAAACACAATAAAAAAAGCCGTGCTGATCATCGCTGTTCCATTGAAACCTGTATTGAAACCACACTGATCAGCACGACAAAAATAGTGCAGGGAGCAGTTTAGGCAGGTGGCAGTTTGGATCGCACGGTCTCGTGTGGTCCCATGAACGGCCCCGTAGCAATGTATGGGATTGTTCATGTTGGCGGGTCCGTGCGGCCGAATCCGCCCCGTTATGAACGGGGTCTAAATTCTGAAGAGTATTAGAAAATACCTTAGCACAAATGCAGTTATAATGCAGTGGAGCAGTTATAATGGCCAAATTTGCATTTATAATTATTATAATTCTTCTTTAACTGCTTAGCAGTTAGTTCTTCGCTCCAGCGGTTCTTCATGTAATAAAGCTGCCTTACATGGCACCTGAGACTACTATTCTTTGAGGCTGCAGTATACTGATGGGGAGTGTCAACTTTTCTGAACGATGACACCTAATGCCACTGCCAACATTAAATCTGCAGATAGAAGGACTGCAGGTTTAATTTGTTTTTGCCTATTCTTTTGCCTTTTAGCAGCTGCTACAGACAATTACACTATTATTCTTACTTAAAGGAGAACTATGGGGTTAAGGCTTTTCCCCATAGTTCTCCTTAGGGTAACGGGAGGACACAAACTAGCGTCCTCCCGTCACCCTAGGCTCAGTATACCGCGAGCTATAGCTCGCGGTATAATGAGACACCGCAGTATACCGCGAGCTGCTGCTCGCGGTATACTGAGACGCTGCAGCTGAAGCGGATCCCGACTATTGTGCCGGGATCCGCCCAGCTGCGTGACTGACAGCTGGCTCGGCCTATCTAGAGGCAGAGCCAGCTGTACCCGCCCCCTCCCCCGTCCGTTCCGCCAATCAGCACTGGCGGATCGGAGCAGGAGGGGGGAATCCAGCCCCTCCCCTGTCACAGCAGAGAACCGTGACAGGATCGAGAGGTGAGCGAATGCCGGTATGTGTTCGCTCACCTCCCGATCTACTGAGCCGACCTGGGACAGTCTCATTGTCACAGGTCGGCTAGAACTATGAGGTGAGTGAAAAGCACTCACCTCATAGTTCTCCTTTAAACTTTGAGCTGCTCGGCAGAGGACAGAGAGTAATTTATGTAAATAAATATTACCACCAGTTGCACATATTTTAGGGTACATTTACACCAAGGTGATCATTAATGCGTACATGCAGTGTGCAGTGATTAGGATGGTTGCCAAGCCATCATGATAAAGACTAAGAGAAAAGATAGGCTTATGTATTTCTTTATGTCATGTTGTTTTTTTGAATGTGCTAATGATTCCTGAAAAGTGATACTCTGCAAACCACTCTAGAGCTGATGTTAAACATCATACAGTATTAGCATGTATGTGTTGATTGCATCGGCACAATTGGAGCTAAGAGGTGTTAATAACCTGCCCAGAGAGAGGTGGGGGGTGGGTGAGGCATCTATTGTCTGCCACATACAGTGCTGTTTTAACACCTCTCTCTGGGCAGGTTAATAACACCTACTAGCTCCAATTATACAAATGCAATCAACACCTGATTGCGACTAACAGATTATGTGGATTGGAGCAACATTCACCATATATATTCCCAGATAATTTTGTATAAGTCATTCTGAATTATGAAAGCTGGTTGGATGACCAGTGAAACGTCTTCAAGAAAAATACAGCAAGTCCAGTTGCCTTGACTTATTTTTTACAGATATGTCCTAAAGTTGCTTACTCTGATTTCACTGCACACTGTTGGCTTCTTACAATGTGCATTAAAAACTGCAGCAAGTTAGATAGAGCCCGCCTTATTTCCTGGCTGAAGAACATCCTCATTATTTGCTCACTCCAGCCTTACTGTCCCTGGCTGGCCCCTTCCAGTCATTGAATTTACATTTTCAAATCATGGAGGATCAGCATACAGTCTGCCTAGGAATTCCCATTTCTCCAGACTGACATCCACCCATCAAGGCGTTTTGATATGTGCATGACTACTCTCAAGAGCCAGCCTACTGCTTGCATCAGGAACGAGGGCTCTTGGGAGGAGTACTGAAGCAGAGTGCTGTGATGTTTTCAAGAAGCTATGTACAGCACCACGCACTCTTCCCAACAGCATTTCATAGAGAAGTACAGACCAAGTGATGACATCATTAGGTCTTAAATAAAGTAAGTAATGAAAATGGAAAGGTTTTAATTAAAAGTTTAATTAACGTGGTAATTAGAGGGGAAGGAGGGGTCAGGGAATTGCAAAATATAAGTAGATTTAACTTGAGCTTTAAGTTTATAGAACCACTTTTTTTTTAAATTGTGTTTTTAAGCAAACACATACACCCAGTCTATATATAGAAAAATAATATAACAATATGTTTCCTTGAACTAGCAGCAGTGTTTACACAGCAGTAGATGTTTCCTTCGTAGATTGTTCAGTGTAATATGTAGTGCCAGAAGCACGTTGAGGTAAGGTTCCTCGCTCCGTTTCAGATCCAGTGTCACAACTACTAAATTTTATTTTGGATATAAAGAAGTTAGGGATTGCCTCATGGCACGTGTTCTGACCTTGGCGTGCCAGCTGATGCGCCTCTGGCCACCAACATGTAAGTAAACCTCAATTTTCCTCAACATTAGTTTTACAGCTTAGCGAAGATTGAAGGTTCCGTGTTAAACAACTGCCTAGGTTTCCTTCTCTACTGTATACATTAATGTTGATGAAATACAGAGCTCTGTAGTCACAATGACTTAGCTATATAACTACCTAAATCTACTGCCTTTGTTTTCAATAAAGGTTGGTTAGGGCACCTCCTGGTCTCCTGGTGATCTCCCCCTCCCTCTGCTCTGTCTCTGCTGGCTGACCCCACTAACTTCTGAGTTTTACTGATAATCTAATAGCAATACGAGTAGAAAGAAGAGGATACCTGCAGGGTAATGACTTGATAACAAACACTTACAGTAAACTATTTAAAGGGTAAGTCCACTTTTTCACAAAATGTGAGAAAATGAACTTACCCACACCACTCCGCCACCTCTCTTTGCCCCTACTGTTCATACCTTTATTCTGCAAGCTTTTGACCAGCAGGAAGTTCACAAGCTGTGAACACAGCGCTGAACCCCATTGAAGGGGTTTTAGCGCCCCTCTCTTGCAAGGTACCCTCCAAATGTTGAAGGCATGTGGTATGTTCCAAGAAGGGCTGTCTGCCCTCCACTTTTCTGGCTTTTAAAAATGTGATCTTGTTCAACAAAACAACACATGGGGTCCCTCTTAAAATTCATATCAAACACTTATCCAGGCATGCAGCCTACATGGTCAGGAAATAAAAGGCAGCAGGAGTGTGTGTACCTAACTTTTTTTTATAATTATTTTCTTGTTATTTTTTTACTGTTTTTTTTTTTACTTATTTTTTTAAAAATTTTATTTATGTAATTCTTTTTTTATCATTTTTTGTTTTTACTTAACTTTATTGCCATCACACAGGAGCTAACAATCCCTGTCTTATAGCATTTGGAGGTGACAGGTTCTCTTTTTTGACCCTGTCACCTCCAATACAGGAGTTCTAGCACAAAATCAGTGGAAATCCTGTGACAGGTGAGAGGGGAAGGCTGCTCTCCCCTCTCACTGTTTACACGAAGCGGCAGGGTTAGTTTTAACCCTGCCGCTCTGCTCCCCGCTCTCCATCCTGAAGCGGCCAGCAAGGAGAAATACTCGGTGGCAAGGGAAGGACGGAGCCAGCATGGAGAGAGGTAGGTGCTGGGGGGAGGACGGATGGATTCATTTTTAGAACAGGTAGTACACGGTAAGTTGGATGAGCTAGGTGTCCTTTATCCCCCACTTGAATGCCAATTCAGTCACAATGAAGCAATGGACATTACAACATCGTTTGTTTGCTTACGACAGCTTTGTGGTGAGTCTATCTCAGCAATGCAGCAGCTATTTCGTTGAGAATTCAAAGTTGAAATCAATGTTCAATGTTGGTTGACATGGAGCCGTTCCCAGTCAACCAACCAGCCAGAAAATATTGCACGGGTGAGAGAGGCACTGGTTAGGAGCCCGGGACGGTCTGGTCGAAGACATGCAAATTAGTTAGGGTTGAGTCGTGAATCAGTGAGAACCAAGATCACGTGCATTTGCACAGCAAAGTCTTTTTGTTGCTCGTAATCTCTCACATTGAGCTGTTGAACAACCTGCATTTTGTATGGATGGAATCTTAAATCTCTCTGTAAAATGGTTCTCATTGATTCACGACTCAACCCTAACTCACTTGCATGCCTTCGAGCAGACCGTCCCGGGCTCCTAACCAGTGCCTCTCTCACCAGTGCAATGTTTTCCGGCGTCCTTGCAGTGCGGGCGGGGCCTGGTGGCTGCTTGTTCATAATGTTTCCGGTTGTTCTAAAATGTTCAACCCACCTGAGGACCGTGTTGCGACTGGGAATGGCCCCATGTCAACAACCATTGAATTCTCGACTAAATAGCCTCTGCGTTGCTGTGATAGACTCACCACTTCAAACAAAGCTGTCGTAAGCAAACAATGTTGTAATGTCCATTGCTTCATTGTGAATGAATTGGCATTCCAGTAGGGGGGGGGGGCATCTTACTGTGTACTACCTGTTCTAAAAACGTCCGACTCCTGTCAGTCACCCTGTATATATATTACTAATAACTGATATTTGTAATATATTCTTGCCTCATATTTCCTGAGGAAACGCATCAGCGAAACATGTTGGAAACCAATGAATCATTGCCACAGTGAAAAAATGAAAATGGGATAAGATGGATAACATCATATTTATAAAATTAAGTATATGGATAATCAAATCTATGTATAATTTGTACAAATGTGACAATGAGGCAGAATTAAGGAAATTACATTGTAATGTATGTTTTAAAATGGAATCTATGGATTTTTTAATGGAATATGTGAATACATTTTGTACTTTTTTTTTTTAAATTGGAGTCTGACGCCTCTTAAAACCCCATTGACACTTGAATGTGGTATTTATAGTAGATAATGGAATAGGGGTGAAGTCTCAGACCATCTGGAGGCACTAGGTCTGTGGAGTGTAAGTTGAAAGTAAAAAACAGTAGAAAGGTATCATGGCACGCTCACAAACCAGCATGTAAAACCAGCATTTTCGTGTGCACCTTACTGTATAACTGGTGACAAATTGTTGAGTGCGTTTGACAAGATATACAGTGAAAGACATGCAACGCTTTAGAGTTGCACAGATTCCCCTTATCAGGCAACTGGCATAATCAATTGTCTACTAATGAAATGGTGCCCTATATAGATGAAATTGCAGGCTGGCTCCAACTATTATTGTTTTTTGTCTGTGGATAATTTCACAGTAGGTGATTGAAGCTCAGACTTTTATTATGTTATATTTTATTTTATTATGCTTTTTCTTATTTCTCTTTCTGAACTGTGTTTTTCCGGTACAAAGTGTGGTTTTCTAATGAAATGAGTAAACATGTGTTTCATTTCTTAATCCCACTGCAAACACATCGGCTGCTGGTACTTGCCCTTTTTTCCAGCCTAATTGACAACTCCAGGTGTGGCTCTGCACAGCTTGTGCTAGTCTGCAAACTCAACAAAGCTTTAATATCTCCTGTTGAGTGTAGTCCCCAGATATTGCAATATGACTGGCATTTACCTTACTACAATGTAACATTTCTTGCCATGCATTTTGGAAGGTGCTATGAATTGCTTTGAATAAAAAGTATTACACTCTTTATAAGCTTTGCAGGGGTTTTATGTTTATTTGGAAGCAAGCTGATTAAAAATGAATTCTTACAAAAGAACTCTAGGAAAAACATTGTCTTAACTCTTGCAACTGGGCTGTCCCCGCACTGCAAGGTTTAAGTGCTCATAATAATACTTCTCTGTTCTGGCACTTTACCCTGCATACACACCAGTTCCATAGTCCAGTGCTTGTCCCATTCTGGGTTGAAGCTGTCCAGCTTCAGTAAACCCACTTCCTGGGAGCCTAGGCTGTCATGGACACACAACCCAAGGGGGTGTCATGTTGGCCTGTGTATCTAGGGTTGCCACCTTTTCTTCAAGTGAAGCCCGAACAATCTAGTGCCGCACTGTTTTTTTGGAGAGAATATACAGGAAAGAGTGAGGAGGGGAAGCTCGGAGAGAGAGCAAGGAGAGGCAGCCAGGAATGAGAGTGAGGAGAGACAGCCAGAGGAGAAACAAGGAGTGACCGTCAAGAGAAACAGCCAGGAGAGAGAGAGAGGAGAGACAGCCAGGAGAGAGAGAGGAGAGACAGCCAGGAGAGAGAGGAGAGACAGCCAGGAGAGAGAGAGAGAGGAGAGACAGCCAGGAGAGAGAGAGAGAGGAGAGACAGCCAGGAGAGAGAGAGAGGAGAGACAGCCAGGAGAGAGAGAGAGAGGAGAGACAGCCAGGAGAGAGAGAGAGGGGAGACAGAGAGAGGAGAGAGAGAGAGGAGAGACAGCCAGGAGAGAGAGAGAGGGGAGACAGAGAGAGGAGAAACAGCCAGGAGAGAGAGAGCAAGGAGAGATAACCAGGAGAAAGAGAGAGGAGAGACAGCCAGGAGAGATAGTGAGGAGAGACAGCCAGGAGAGACAGCCAGGAGAGAAAGTGAGGAGAGACAGCCAGGAGAGAGAGTGAGGAGAGCCAGTCTCTGAAGGACTTGGTAAGAACTTGGTAAATGGACCAAGGTATAAACTGTCTGTCACAATTTCATCCATGAGAACATATTTGGAGGACAATAAGGGGGAGAAAGAGAGAGAGAGAGGGGGGGGAGAGGAATAGAGAGCACAAACCCTGTGCTCAGGTTACTTAGTGATGTGGAGACCTTCTGCAGCTGAGCTGCTGACTCATCCTGTGTAAGGCCCGTGGCTGTTTACAACCAGGAACTCCGGGGCTCCAAGGTTGCCCCTGTCTGCCTGACATTTTGTATTCAGGTTTTTGCTGCCATGAAATCCGGACACAGAATTCAAGTCTGAACTGATCCCAGAGAGGTGGCAACCTTATGTGTATCTTTTGCAGGCTCAATGGGCAGCTGCTTTGGGCCCCACAACAAGAAATTGGCAACTGCCCCTTTTTCTCCCGCATTAAAGATGGCCCTAAGCAGTGTAAGTACTTGAATTTGACGGTATATCAGCATCTTGCAGTCCCTGTATAGCAGGGAGCAACACAAGGAAACAGTCAATTCATATCCTGACAAGAAGCATGTTAATAGGAAAAAAAAGCAGAGAGATAAGCTCATCACTATGCTGCTTCTCCTTTCACTGTCCAGTCACAGGCTGGGGTGACTTGGGGCAGAGGAAGTGGGATAAATGATGAGAGCCATCAAACTGAGAACATCTAATGGGAGAAAATAAGTACTTCAGGGAAAATCTTAGGAGTGATGGTGACTCTAACAGCAAAAACTGATTTTGTAGTTGTAATGGGCAATTAATTTCTATATTGTTACTATTATCGTTTTTTGTTCTCGTTTTCATAATATTGAATTCTTTTTATCATCATCAAAACAATACTACTTCTGTTAATAATTATAATTTTAACAACACCAATAATAATAAAAAAAACTTCAGTAGGAATTTTCCAGTTTGTATATTCCCAGACAAATTAAAGTTTCCAGTGTAACAGCTCAGTGAATGTGAAGAGCTCAATACATTCTCTTTGTGTCAGCACTTGCTATAATATGTTATTTTCTGGTATAATTTATCCTACAGACTTTCAGTCCCCACTGATGTGTTAAGTTGTTTTTTTAGCTGTGATACAGATGTCCCATTTCTCTCTCTTTTTTTGTCAGAGTTTAGTCAAAATCTTGATTAAGTCAGAAAGTCAGAAAATGTCAGAAAATTGAGGATTATGCTAATGGTTCCCACGGGCAAAGCAGAAGTGACGGGTTCAATAAAATACTTTTGTTTACAAAGGCAGTGCAGATTATTTTGTTTTAATGACTATCCAGCGCACAAACGTCTTACTAAATACCCAGGATTCCACACTCCTGCTATAATTGTATCTGAAACAAGGACAGAAGCAAGTCAGTGGAGATAGAGTGCCATAAAAGAAAGTCTACATCGAATTTCATAGTGCTCAGTTTTTATAACTTGATGATTTTTGTAACTTGAAGGCATTAAATGGTACACTGTTTACAGACTGGGGAAAAACCTGAATATCCTTTATAGAGGATTTTCATTTTTAACAAAATCCCACACTGCATCTTAGAAGTATGCTGGCTGTAGCTGTAGTAGGAATGCAGGAAGAGATTATAGTATTCATATCACTTTTGGCATTAAAGAGAAGCTGTAGACTTTTTTAGATACATACAGTATGGTTGATTTACTAAAGGCTCACTGTTGCAAAATGAATGTTTACTTAGCTTAGATGAAACTGTGCTGATTTAATCATCCAATAATGAGAGCAAACATCCTGTTTTGTTCTTTAACCTGACACTAAAGTAGTTAAATCTTAAAAATGCATTCAAGTACCTTAACTATTAACAAAAATGTATCTTATTTGTGTATCACTCAGCTGTAGATCATCTCTGAATTCATACTGACACTGTCCTTCCTTCTGGACTGTGGCTACCTTTGTTCCCCATGGTCTCTGTGTGTGTGTTGTAAAGTAGTCATTGCTCCAAGCTCACTCCCGGGATGGAATACAATCTCAATATAAATTAGTAAACTAAACATGAGATTGTAGTCCATCACGGTAGCGAGCTTGGGGCGGTGGCTACTTTACAACTCACACAGGGACCATGGGGAACAAAAGTAACCACCCTCCAGAAGGAAGGACAGTGTCAGAACCAATTCAAAGATGATTTGAGGATCTACAACTGACTGTTACACAAATAAGATACATCTTTGTTAATAGTTAGGGTACTTGAATGCATTTTTAAGATTTATCTCCTGAGTTTGGGTATTTTTCACAAAATGAATTTTTATTTAGCTTAGTTCATGGGCTGTTAAACTTTTTAAGCTGAGTACCCAAATAAGAAAATTGCTAAGGCACCCAAGAAAATTATTACAAACATAGCAGCAAAGCTAAATAACAATGGCGGTATAACACATTGTTGGTGATCTTCACTATTTCTCTAAGCTTTAGTAAAACCAAGAGAAATGATTTCTTTATTATATTTTCTTTTTGACATTTTCAACTAATTCCCTTCACCACCCGCAGCGCATTGGCTCTAATCCGCTATACATGCCTGTGCTGTTAGCCATATTAGTTGAATTGTTCCACTGGTTGTGATGGAGCTGGTGGTGTTGTGGACGGAATTAATTTTTTTTTAGTTTTCATCCCATAGAAACGACTGCTCTCATTAACTACATTGTTTATGGGCTAGATCTGGGTAGTATACAATTTGAAACATAGATAAAGTGTTCCTTATCGTTTGTTAATGATTTCACGCACAGACAAACTAGGCCACATTTACTACACAGTTATATAACGTGCCTTCACACACGCAGCCTAAATTGGGTCCTGATCCATAGTTTAAGGCTAGGTCCACACCTAGGCGTATTGAATATGCGTGTTTGTCGCGTGTTTTGTGACGCGCGTTTTTACCGCGATTCGCGCGTTTCCGAGGGCTTACTTGGCTGTATCCCAATTCAAACGTGCGAAAAAAATGCCCCAAAGAAGCTCCTGTACTTCTTTGGGCGTAGGGCATTTTGTAGCGCGTCCATACGGCCTGTTATACGCCCAGGTGTGAACCATACCCATAGGAAATAATGGGATTTTGGTGTTTGAGCGTTTTGCAGAGCGTTCAAATGCGCTACAAAACGCCCAGGTGTCAACCAGGCCTTAGAAATACTGGCTCAGTGAACGAGGTCAAGCTGTGCTTATTCAATTATCCAATTATGTGAAAGCAGACATTCTGTTTTGTTTTTTTCTTTTCTTGCACATTATTGGGTATAATTTACAAAATGATTTTTTTGCATGAATTCACCTCTTTTGCTAAGCCTAGTAGAAAATTTATTCTTCAAAGATAACATGTCCTACCCCTTTAGTAAATAAACCAGAGTATGTAAATGTCATTAGCTTAGATGCAAATAATCATTTGAAAGTAGGGTAAAGTTATGAAGGTTCTGCTTATGCTTTGTAACACTCACTGTTTCCCGGCTTCTGTCTCTCAGTGAAGGTCAAAGGGTCATATTTGATTTGACTAAAAACAGTAGATTTTCTATCTCCTATGATAGGAATTGTAAAAGAGAATCCAAGTCAATAGCAAGACCAGAACACCGTCCATCACAGTTTTACACAGAATTTACCAATCGGAGAAACAGAGCAGCAGAGGAGCACAGAGAAGGTAAGCAGGGGAGCACAGAGAAGGTAAGTATAATTGGGTTGGGGGTTGCCTAGTAAGAGATTGTCACTTTGTGATGACCAGGCAAAGTGACAGAGTCATTTAATGAAGAGATATTCATTTTGGTCAATTTTGTTTTACATTTTTGAAAGCTTACACATTTACAAAATTGGTGTTTTGCATATTTTGACCATTGTTAAAAAAAGTTTATTTATATTCCAAATATACATTTAATACAGAGTGCATTCAGGACACTCACTTTGCCTTGGATGGTAGGCTTTCTAAAAAGAAAGCCCAGCACTGCTTGTTGCCAGCTTGTGTAAAAAAACTAATTAACATTATTTCATCTCTGCTAGTACAGAGGAAGATAGTGGGGTAAATTCACAAAGCGAAAACACCAGAATAAGAATCCTTACTTAAAAAAACAAATTATATTTTCAGAGTCCAACAAGATTTGAAAATGACACTCACAGTAAAATAAAGATCCTTACCATTGTGTTAAAGCTTTTAAGTTATTCTTTATCTAGTACGAGGGTAAGTCTGAAATTTTTTAGATATGCAAAACAGGTAGTTTTACGAATTCTTTACTGCGCATGTGTTAAAATTCAACATCTTAGAAACTTATGCACAGCAGTTTCATTCCGCCAGTACTATTCCAGCAGCCACAAGACACATTACGAAGTGACGAGTCATGGAGCTGCAACGAGAGCGGTTGTCCTCATTTATCATTTTCTGGACACGGACCACGTTTTCTGGAGTGATTGCCATAGAGGGCTTCACCGTTTGTTTGTCGTCCTGTAGCGAACTACGGCCCCTTCTAAATTCTCTTAACCATCAGGATAGTTGCCCGCGATGGTGCTTCATCCCCAAATGCAGAGTGTAACCTCTGCATACAGTGTTCTTCATCCAAGCCAACTTTAAAATCATAGAAAATAATAGCGCAATAGTGATCTCGTTGCAGCTCTATGACTCGTCATTACTTCGTAATGTGTCTTGCGGCTGCTGGAATAGTACTGGCGGAATGAAACTGCTGTGCATAAGTTTCTAAGATGTTGAATTTTAACACATGCACAGTAAAGAATTCGTTAACTACCTATGTTTTGAATATCTCAAACATTTCAGAGTTACCCTCGTATCTCGTCTAGTATGAGGCTCCCAGTGCTGAATAACTTGTAAACGCAATATTATTTTTCTGTAATAATATCCTAAAATATAATATCCTGCAACAAATCCTAAAAAAAATCCACTTTTTTTACACATACCTGACAAACATCATGTGGCAGAAAAATACATTTATAAATATCATCCTCTCCCTGTCTTGTTTTCTGATGCCTTTTAGGGATTTTGAGACGTACTTTGCTTGGAGATCTATGCCACATGGGAATGTGTCTATGGGAACTCAACAGCTGTGACAATCCTCACCCCTAGAATTCCGCCATTAAAAAAAAGGATGTGATTTCAACTCTGGAAAGCAGAAGAACGCCACATCTCGTAACCTAGAATGGAAGGCAATTTTGTTTTTAATGGGGGAAATGTATGGGAAGGAACGTAGAGATGTTTGCTTTCAGGGTAATAAACATTGATATGCTTTCTGAGCTGACTAGTTCCATTTAAAGTGACCATGTTGCTAGTCTTCAGCAGCTTTCACTGTTTCCTCCTTCTGACCTTCTGACCTTCACATCACTACTAAATAGGACACAAGAGAACAATCCCTAAAATGTTGGTCTCACAGCAGATTTTAGGGGATGTTAAATAGGTAGATATTTATCAGGTTTGTGGGGAATATATTTTAGTGACAGGGTCACTTAAAGGTCAGGTTTATTGTGGTCATCTATTTAATAATGTGGACTGAGATATAAAAAGACACACTCTCCTACTCAAATTCAGCACACAGAAAATAACAATGCAGCTGCCTAATAAATAAAATAAGTAAATGGATTGTGCATGCTTGGGGTGCATATGATGTGCTTTGAATGGAAATAGGCCACGGTTAATGCTCCTAATGAAGTGCTCTATAAATGAAAAATAAGACTGGACTGTAAAGTACTGTGAAGTTATCAGCCTCTATTACTTTACAGTACATTAATTTGCCACATAAAATTTATTTAATTAGACCACTGCTACTTTAATACTTAATCCATGCTGAGGGAGCACTAGCTTGAGAGTGTTAGAGATATGCAATTATTAGAAGCTGGCACTGTGAAGCTCATAATAAATTATATTTTAATATTGCTATGTTCAGCAAATCTTGGCAGTTTCTGGATAGTTTTTGGCACTGTGTAGAATGTAGCTAACCAAAACTTTACTTTGGTCATCTTTCTGTATGCCATATCCTGTATATCATATTCTGTTTGTCATACTTTAACTCCACCCTGAACAACATTGACCATATACATTACACACTTTAATGCCAGTGACACCAAGCTGAAAATAACAACTTGTAAAGTGTATAAAATAGAAAAAAAAATAGATCGTTAGATATCACAAACATTGGTTTGGGGTTTCATCTGTTTCTCCTTCTCCTCTTACCCTTTCACATCCCATAACTTGGCCAAGTGGACTTCCATCCTATTCTTTGACTCCTTTCTGTCCATGGATCTTAGACCTTTATGAATGTTTGTTAAAAGTGTGTAATTTATAGCTCCATTTAGCACTTATTATCTTATTGGCATTTATTCCAACCCCCATTACCCCTTGCGGCAAGATGTGTTCAAATAAGTTTTGTAGCATTTGATTTTATGCAAATTCTAACTGAACACTACTCATACTTGTTCTGATGTATACCTTAAAAAACATAATATAAATTTTGTAAAAGAAATCAGCATGGGGTGCTCAAGACAGAAAATGGCACTGCTAAATAACCTTTGGCAAATAATCATTATTTATCTGCTAAAGATGCATTTCATGGCATTTTGGTCCCTTCCGATGCATTCATAAAAATTAATTTATTAGCCTTTATTTAAAAAAAAGCTTCCATGTTACAGTGACACTTAATGCAAGGGCCACTTACCAAGGGCCACTTACCATAGATACAGTAGAATAGTGAAGCAGAAAATAATTGGGGTGTTGAAAGAGGTTGGGTTGGACAAGGGATTGTGAGCTTCTTTGAGTTCTTCAGTTCAGGGCTGCATGTAGCTGGGAAGGGTTGCTGGTGGTTGCATGGGTCTGATTGGTGGGGGCATTTTGTGTTTGAAGTGGAGGGGATATCAGTTTCTCTTGTACACGTATAATAGAAATTAGGCAACAATTGGCAAAAACTGTCTATATTTACGTGTCTTTCAGTCTTCATGAAAATGGTGGTCATGAAAGTTAGGCTCTTCGCATATGCAATGCCACTCTGCATTGGAGCACATTATGTATGTAAAAAGAAAACAATTATGGTTGGAGGCAGAGCATCTATTCTGATCTAGTGTACTCCATAGCTATTTGATAATTACTTTTTTTTAAAGCACCAATGTGCAGCATTATTGTTATATTTTATTCAATGATCCTGAGAAGAACCTGCCATTAAATATTTCATGGAAGATATTTATCTCACTCTGTGCTCAGAGAAGCTTTTATAACTCAGCTTCTAAGTGCTTTTCTTTCAGTCTTGCTGAGAATTATTTTTCATCTTCACTGTGCATTTTTTACAACCAGCCTCTACTTCTGATATCTCCCACTGCAATAAATTTGCACTTGCCTGCCAAAAAGTGCTTGAGATATTTTAACTCACGCCTTTTTTTACCGTATTCTCTGCGTGTGCTGCAGAAACTGTTTCTATAAGCGCATTGTACCTTGAACAAGCAATCTGAAATGCCACCTAACAATTACACTCAAAAGTCAGGCTGTGAGGAACAAAAATTAAAACCAGTGTAAATCATATAACTACTTTCAAGTAGTTATAACAGTGGATGCTTTGAATCCTTTCTTATGTTCCCCTAGTCTTTGCAACCATTATTGCCCTTAATGTCATATAGTAGTTTACCATAGAGGCTGAGACTCCCATTTGGCAAGTCTACATTTATTTGTCTTGGAGTTTCAACCTTGTCTCCAAAATATGCATAAAACTTGTGTGAACTTTATGTGCTACTTTAAAGCTTCAACTGTCCCTCTTCAGGAGGAATAGTCCACTATTTTGAACCAAATAGGTATGATGTAGAGATTATATTTTAAATGTTTTAATATTGCACTAAACTTTACATCTAAACTATAAATTATTGCACTAATTATTTTTAGTTTAAAGGAAAAGTTGTGGTTAAAAATGGTTAGTTTAGTGTATGTACATGAATTCTTCAAGGTCCATGTTACCAGGTATGTATTGGGTGTGCCCTTTGCCTTAAAAGTTTTCTCTTAAAGGGGTCCTTCTTCCTACTTTGGAAAGTGAGATATTATGCTGTCTAAAACTGTCCACACACAGTACAATCTGACTGTACAATCCTCATATCATACCCATACCTTCCAACTTTCTGAGATGAGAAAGAAGGACAACTTCCAACACAATGCATTTAGGCAATGGACACACCACGTCAGCTTCCCCAGTTGTGGAGACCATTAAGAATGTATTTTCCAAAAAATGATTGGTACATCCAAAATTGTTGTTTTCCACCATTATATATCCTTTATGCTGGCTTTTCAAAGTAGCAAACAAGATCATTAATATACATGTGGATTCAGATTCGGACGCATCTGCAAATCAAAGAAAATCAGTTGATTCAGAGGTTCATACGAATCCTAAATAATGCATTTATTATATGCCCGAACATATGAAAGCTATATTCGGGCATACATAAATTCATTTTCAGAACAGGGCGCATGTTCTGCGCATGCACGCTGCCATCGTGGAGGCGGAGTGTATGATGGTGATGTCACACGCTGAACGAGCGGTGGTCATATCGGCCGCTGGCGTGCTCTGCGCATGTTTGCCCCCATTTTGAAGTATATCTTGGTATAGACCAAGATGGCAGCGCTCAAACATGCGCGTGCCACCATCTTGGTGTATACCAGGATATACCCCAAAATGGTGGCACGCATGCACAGAACGCAGCCGCTCGTTCTGCAGTGTCAGTGTGCAGTTTCAGATTTGGAGGCTCGTTGCCTCCGAATCCAAAACATAAAAACTTGCTTCCTTTGACGAAACAATTGAAAACGTTTTTCATTTTGTTTTGTCTGAATTTTTTTTTTTTTTGTTGTGCACATGTCTAATCATTAAGAGACAGCATGATGGTTTTTGTGAATAACAACACTTTTGGTAGCTAAATAGCACATTTTCATATCTGTACATCAGATCAAAAAGTGGACAACCGAAGAGGAAAGAGGGATAGGGACAATCCCTCCGAATGAGGGAAAATTTGGGCCTACCAAAAACTATGCAGCGTGGGGTCTGCCTATTCAGTTTTACCAAGTCAGGAAGGCCTTCAAACTACATAGTTGTTAGCAGATCAAAGATGATTGTGCAATCAGATTGCGAGTTGTATGGTCAGCTTAAACACATGTAACATCTATTACTCAATTTGTCTATCTCAGATACTTGATGATATAAATAGGATGTGTGTCAATCACTGGTGGAACTACCAGGGTCGCAGCGGTTGCACTTGCGACCGGGCCCTGGAGGTCCGCCACTTGGGGGGGGGCCAGG
>NW_017306417.1:990832-1016867 GCF_000935625.1 Nanorana parkeri
TGGGGGGGGGGGGGGGGGGCCAGTCTGAAGGGGCGCCGGGCAGGGATTTTTTTCTCTACATTTAGCCCTGCTGCAGGCAAGCAGGGCTAAATGTAAAGCATAGGAGCCATTTTGTACACGTGATTGCAGTGGCTATACAGCCGCGGAAATCCCTTCTATGCAGCTTGCTTGTGACTTGCAAGCCCAACCTGTATGGGGTCCTATGATTTCAACTAGTGGCCCTGTCCCCTGGCACTGCACACATGCACTACCCCGTTAACTGCTAAGGTGCCAACATTTTATATGGGGTGGAGTGGGGGGCCCTTTATGGTTTCTTGCACTAGTGCCCTGAGGTTTCTAGTTACGCCTCTGGTGTCAATTGTTTTTGCTCCTGCCTTAAATATTAAAGGAGAACTATGAGATGAGTGATTTCCACTCACCTCATAGTTCTAGCCGACCTGTGACAATGAGACTGTCAAAGGTCGGCTCAGTAGATCGGGAGGTGAGCGAACACATACCGGGTTCTGCCGTGACAGGGGAGGGGCTGGGCTGGTTTCCCCCCTCCCCGCTCCCCGTCCGATCCACCAGCGCTGACTGGCGGAACGGACGCGGGAGGGGGTGGGTACAGCTGGCTCTGCCTCTAGATAGGCAGAGCCAGCTGTCACTCACGCAGCTGGGCGGATCTCGACGTCCATGTCGGGATCCGCTCCGGCTGCGGCGTCTCAGTATACCGCGAGCTGTAGCTTGCGGTATACTGAGCTTAGGGTAACGGGAGGACGCTAGTTTGTGTCCTCCCATTACCCTGAGGAGAACTATGGGGAAAAACACTGACCCCATAGTTCTCCTTTAATTCTGTTGTCAGTCCCCCTGTAAGCATTTTGAAATGTCGGTCATTGCACAATAAATGTGTTTAAATGTAAAGGAAAGTACAAGGGTTTACAGACAGTAATGTTTACAAATAAATGCCGTGGAGCATTACACCACCACGTTTCTAATGTCAGGCAGATGTCTACATCAGCAATAGTCTTTACAAAGAATGCCAGGTTTTTGAAGCATCTAGAAATATAAAGAGCTCATGCCTACAATGTCACTAGAATGAGTAATCTCAGTTTAGGATTTACTTCTGGCAGTTTGTTAGAGCAGACATGTTGAGACAGCCCAGGAGTGGTGAGGAAAGGTTATGTATCGTTAAGGGAGCCATTTTGTTTATTGAGCAAAGTAAACAGTGTACTTGCACACGGCAAATAATAACAGCACTCAAGGTAAAATTCGGAGCTTATACTGCCAACAGTCTAGACACCAGTAATGCAGCAATTAAATAATAGGACATAAGACCTTCAATATATAAGTATTTAAAGTGAACTCAGGCAGAATTTAAAAATGAACCATTATTGCTACAGTTACCTGACTTGCAATATAGATTTTTTGTAGGGCTGTCACTGATTAAAATTTTCATGTGCGATTAATCGGAAAAAAATGTAATCGATTAATTGATTAATTTTGATTAATTATAACTAGGGATGCACCGATACCGGTATTTTGGTACCGAGTACGAGTACCGAGATACCAATTACAGAGTAACGGAAGTCCCTTTCAGGAAGCCAGGTGGCGTGTAATGACTCGCCACCTGGCTTCCTGATTAGCCGGGAAGCCGGGCAGCATGTAAAGAGTCGCCACCCGGCTTCCCGATTAACAAGAAAGTCCCCTCTTACCTTAGTATGTGCAGCCTGTCACCCCCGGGGCCTCTCCAGCGAGAACGCGGCCTTCGTCCGGTACCCAGCCGGAGCCGTCTAGCCGGCCAATCAGGAAGCCGGGCGCCGTGTAATGACGCGACGCCCTGCTTTCTGATTGCCCGGGAGGCCGGCTCCATGCTCTCTTGTCATGAGATGACGACGGAGCATGAAGCCAGCTTCCCGGCCAATCAGAAAGCAGGGCGTCGCGTCATTAGACGGCGCCCGGCTTCCTGATTGGACGGCTCCGGCTGGGTACCGGACGAAGGCCGCATTCTCGCTGGAGAGGCCCCGGGGGTGACAGGCTGCACATACTAAGGTAACCTTACCTCACGAGGCCAGCTTCCTGATTGGACAGCTTCCTGACCAATCAGGAAGCCAGGCAGCACGTCATTACACGCTGCCCGGCTTCCTGATTGGCCGGGAAGTCGGCTCCACGCTCTCTCATCACAAGTGACGAGAGAACATGGAGCCGCTTCCGGGTCAATCGCGAAACCGGGCAGCGTGTAATGACGGGCTGCCCGGCATCCTGATACCGGAAGTACTCGTGCTAGGCATCAGAGCATTTGGGCGAGTACGAGTACTTGCCCAAATACTCAGAATCGGCACCGATATTGATACCAGTATCGGTGCATCCCTAATTATAACGCACATACAGATCCAACTACATTGGCCTATACACATACAGCACAACAATGAAGTAATAAAATGAACTAGGATCACACTAATCCAGCACGTTATTAATCTCACGTGCCCCACTCAATATGGCCGCCGCTTGAGTGGGGCAACTCAGAATAATAACGTGCTGGATTAGTGTGATCCTAGTTAATTTTATTACTTCATTGCTGTGCTGTATGTGTATAGGCCAATGCCTTGGCTGGCGCTCGTGCAGAAAGTTTTAAAAAAAATGTAATCGATCAAAAAAATTTTAATCGAGAAATGAATCATTCATTTGCACAGCCCTAATTTTTTGTTATTTATTTCAAGTAGCATTATTTCTTGGCCTTGTGTATGAAGTGCCAATGAGAAAGATAATACGATAAACTGCATATGACTATTCAGCGCTGATCGGGAGTCTGAGGTACATGCTGGGGTTGCCTGCAATGTTTTAGAAGAACATTTAGCATGCTTTGTACTCACCCCAAAATCCATAGAGCCACCCTGTTTTTACACATCTCACCCTGTTTCTTGTACAAATCTCCTTTGATTCCTTTCATTCACCAGTGACCTGACCTGGCCCTGTTCTCCAGGTGTCTCAGATTTTGCACGACAAACTAAATATATTCATATGGCAAGTTACCAGGTGATTGGAGGATAGCAAATGTGGTAGGGATATTCAAAAAAGGTTCAAAATGTCTACAAGGCTGGTCATCCCCACAAGAGTAATATGCAAAGTTTTTGAGGGAATGGTCAGGGACTATATTCCAAAATGTTAACATGATAACAGTATCATAAGTACTACCCAGCATGGATTTATGAAGGGCTGTTCATGCCAGACACTTCTAATGACATTCTATGAGGAAGTGAGTTCTAAGGTGGAGGAATCACAGTATATGTAGTTTATCTGGACTTCGCAAAGGTATTTGACACAGTATTATTGCATTAAGGAATCTGTATGCACATGGGTAGCAAACTGGTAGCAAGGACGTATCCAGAGGGTGGGGATATACAGCTCTGTCACGTACCTTACGGAGCTTGAAGTGAAGAAGGCGGCTTCTCTTGCAACGTCGGTCCCAAAACCCCTGGATGGAGAAACAGGTAAATTGGGGCATGGTGCCAGAAAGTATAGCTGCAGCTGAAGAATTCAGAACTCTGAGGTGCTCCTCTGGATGGCTGGTCAGGAATCTCACAGTTAGGAAGCAGGAGAGAGCGAATCGTAGTCAAGCAGGCCAGGTCAGCAACATGCGGTCAGCAGGGTACCAGTGCAGCAGATAGATCTGTGGTCAGGGGAAGAGCCAAGGCCAGAGCTGAGCACACAATGCACAAAGGCAGCAGGCAGAGATGAGGTCCAAGAATAAGCCAGGATCCAGGTACCAGAGGATGAGGAGAATCGTCAGGACAAGCCGGTCAGCAACAGGAAATCAGTATTTAGGAATCAAGGTACAGGATCTAGGTCACACAGAAGCTAATAAACACTAAGCACAGAGGGCTTGGAGACCTCAGACTAAATTGCCTGTTTGATGCCATGATACATTGTAAGTCCGCACGCACTCCTCTGTGCACGCCATGGGATGCAGATGCGTCCGCACATCGGTGCACAAGCCAACCTGGCTCTGTGAGCCACACCGAGTGCGTGCACATGCACAGACACATGTGCAGTTCTATTGCAACAGACTTCCTGACAGACTCATCCACTTATTGGACCAAAATAGTAATTGGCATGCCCCAGAGTTCAGTCCTGGGGCCAATCCTGTTTGACCCAAAATGATATGGAGGTTGGATCAGTTTGCTGATGATACAACATTATATAAGGCAATAAGTTCACTACCAGTCATAGTAACCCTGCAGCAGGAACTTGACCAAATTGCTGAGTGGGCAACAATGTGGCAGATGAGTTTTAATCTAAAAAAAGGTAAATTCATGCACTTTACACCTTGGGAAAGGTTCCACTGGGGAAATCCGAGATAGATAAAGACAGACTTAGTGCTAGCCTGCAATGCCAAGAAGCAGCTAACAAAACAGGTGGAATACTAACTTTTATTAAAAGAGGGATTTCTTCAAGTGATAAAAAACATGTTTCTCAGTATCTGTTCAATTCAGCTTATACAGACACTGCACAGTATGTCTGCTCTTGTTCTCTATGATGAGTGTAATTCTCAGTGTCTGTTCCTATTCTATATGTATGAACACTGCACAGTTCCCATGCTCTCTATGTTTGGTGTAATTCTCAATATCTGTTCTTATTCTGTATGTAAGGATGCTGCACAGTACCACGTCCCATGCTCTCTATGTTTGGTGTAATTCTCAATATCTGTTCTTTTTCTGAATGTATGGACACTGCACAGTACCACTTCCCTTGCTCTCTATGTTTGGTGTAATTCTCAGTATCTGTTCTTACCCTGTATGTATGGATGCTGCACATTAGCACTGTCATCGTGCCTCCACAAAAGGTTTTCATAATGTTTTGTTTTTTCTTTACCTTTTGCTTTACCTAGTCAGGGCCGGCCTTAGGCCTTTAGGCGCCCTGTGCGAGAAAGCTTTACAGCGCCCCTCAGTGGCCACACCCTTTAGTGGCCACGCCCCCGTAACCACACCCATTTCCCCCAATATATGCACCATTTAAAGACTACTATTTTGTTAAAGCCGCAAAGAAACATACTAAAAAGTGTGATAAAAATAAAACTTTTATTCAAAGGTATTAAACTTGTACCTAGTGACCAAAGTGTATTACCTTGTGTAAGTACAAAAACTTGTGTAGCAGTATTTTAGCACTACCATGCCTCCATACTTACCATGACCCCTCTCTATGGAAAGAGGAAACAGATACATCTTGACAAACCCAGACTCAATTTTCAAGAGCATGTGTGAAGGAGAAACATATAAAGGAACCAAGCCACTAACTCTTGCACATGTTCTTTGGGGAACTTCCCCTGTCTCTTTTCTGACAGGCAGCTTTGCTTGTAAGAACTGAACTTTAATAATACCCAGCATCTGCCACACTCTTTAGCAGTCACTGTGTATTTGTACGTACTATGTGTTTTTATGTTCTTTACTTTCTGTTTTGTTCCCAGTTTTACTGTACGCTGTTCTTTTCAATCTAACCCCAATATTTATTCATACAGTCTAGTTTATTGGAGAATAGGAGGATTTAGTTGCATGCCAAGCCTCACACATGCCACAGGACAAGTATTGCAAGCATAGAACAGTGAGACAGCTACCCAGCAAGTAGAATACTCATATGTATGCTAGCACACTCACCTGCATATGGCGATACAGCAGTCTCTACAAAGTAAAGCACCTCCATAAAACAACATGTGGGACATCTTCAAGACAAGCCCTTGGTTCCTCTAAACTCTAATCCAGAAGTAATGCTCTCACTATTGCCTACGCAAAAGCCATGAAATCACAAGCAGCCTTTGCTAAACAAGAAATGTAAATTAAAAAAGTGAAAGCACAATTAGAGACTGAGAAAAAAATAGAAATAATCTAAAAATGACCAACATGAGGCATCCCTGGAAATGCAAATCCTTCCTAGAAGTAAACCTGTAGAACCTATCTTGCTTTATAGAAAGAAGCAGCAGCCACTATAACTGCAGCATAGGCCTTAGAATCAGTTGTATACCCAGACAGTGAACACAACGGATGTAGTAATGTACTTGGTTCGCAAACTGGACCACAAGATTTTTTGCAACACATTTAATGGAGTACCTCCATTAACACTTCAAAATAGCAACAAAGACAACCTTGAGGAGACAAAGCAAAGTTGCTGCACAGTACCCTTGCAAGTCAGCAACAAGCCTTGAGTATGATTACACAACACCTTTTGAACCTAGCAACACACAACCAGCTTGTCCAAATGCTAATTAAGCCTCAATGAACTTTGCTAGGTTCACTGTACGTAAGCTAGTCACTAAAGGATTTGAAAAGTTCAGTAATCACCCTGAAGACTACACAGCTAGGCATCTTCCTTCCAAAATGCTATCAGAGGCTTAGATTTGTTGCATTTAAGAGATAGACCTCTTGATCAAATGGCTTGGAAACAAGTCTGCTGTGCATAATAAACGAATTAGAACAATTAACATTAACTACCCAGAGACTGGTCTTAAAATGATCTGGGACAAGCTTGATGAGTCTTATCGTTCAGCAGAAGCAATAGAAAGTGCACTATTCAAAAGACTTGAGAGCTTTCCATAAACACCTAACAAAGCCAATCAGAAGTTCAGGGAGTTAAATGAGAACTCCACTTTTGTTAAAGTAATATAGCATAAACAATTGCTACAAAAGCCATTTTATAAGTTCTCCCCAAGGGTTAACTACTCTTAAAGGGATGCTGACACTGCATCAGGACACTGAGATTTCACCGAATGGTCATAACTAGACCTTTTCTTCAGGAATTACACTACAAAGGTAAATGGTTAAACACACAGCTATTTCTTCACAAAAAAGGGAAAAGAATCTTCAACAAAGAATGTTAAAAATCCTCGCAAAGTACATCGATCACCTAGAGGAGATTGGGTTTCACTTGGATGACTTATTAATGCCAAATCCGAACGGGACTTATAAAGACATGCATTCGTTGACACAGTCAAAGGCGTAAATCCCATTGGAAAAAAAAAATTACCCTATAACTTGCAAGAGCAGTGGATCACAAATAACTCCAGATTAAAAAGACAATATAACGTTACATGTCTACTGAGGACAAAATGGCACCTATTTCCTTCAGATCACAAAAGTGATGCCTACCCAATAGCAGAGAACAGGTACTAAAATGTTTCTCTTCCCATAGTCATAATTTTCAAAGGAAGCCAGAGATAAGAGACCACTTCTTCTCTTTTGCGGAGAAAATCTTTGAGAATGGTCATGCAAAAAAAGCTGCCCCTCTTAGGGACTCTGAGCAGTGCTGGTACCTTCCGATATTTGGAGTACATCACCTTAAAAAGCCAGGTCAGATTAGAGTAGTGTTTGACTCGAGTGTGTCTCCTTGAACAATGTTTTTCTTACAGACCCAGACCTCAATAACAATCTTCTGGGAGTGCTCATACTTCTTCGCAGAAACTCTGATGCTTTCATAGCCATCATCCAACAGATGTTCTGACTCCTTCTTTGTTAGAGAAAAAGAAATACATTTTTTGAGATTTCTTTGGTTCAGAGATAGTGTTCCTTCCAAAGACATCATAGAGCACTGTATGAAAGTAAACATCTTTGGTAACAGCCTTTTTGCAGTTGCTATCAAAGGACCCAGACATTCTGCTCAAGAGGCTGAGACAGAGTATGGCTCAAATGCCAGAGAATTCATAGAAAAAGACTTCCATGTAGGTGACATAAGTCCACAATCAGTCTGCTTAAAAGAGCACATGAAATGCTTGCATTCTTAAAACTCAGGCTTTACAAGCTTGCATCCAATAGTAAATACATAATGATCTAAGAGACTTAGGGGTCTATTCACGAAGCTGCCGAGGGCAGCCGAGTGAATGACCGATCTGAGGTGAAGTGAGCCGAACACTATACAGCTTCGTGAATAGACCCCTTAGAACTATGGACAGACGCTTTACCTGTACAACACAGTCTTGGTCTACTCTGGGACCCTGATACCTTTACTTTCCAGGTCGAGATGAGAAAATGTTGAATAGCAAACGAAATATATAGACATCGGCACTCCAATAGCAAATCAAATACAGCTGTTTATTGATGTATGAGCAGCTTAAAGTGATACACTCAATGCGACATTTCGGGGTCTCACAGGATCCCCTTCATCAGGCAGAACAAGTCACTTGTTCTGCCTGATGATGTTATGCTGCTCATACGTCAATAAACAGACGTATTTG
This sequence comes from Nanorana parkeri, assembly GCF_000935625.1. Classification (NCBI taxonomy): domain Eukaryota; kingdom Metazoa; phylum Chordata; class Amphibia; order Anura; family Dicroglossidae; genus Nanorana; species Nanorana parkeri. The sequence goes on from NW_017306417.1 coordinate 999,027, forward strand.
ATTTGCTATTGGAGTGCTGGTGTCTATATATTTTGTTTGCTATTTGACCACGGTTGCCAACTCTCGACAGCCGCAGCACCCACCCTCATTATCTTTGGAACAGCGGTTTCGAGTGCGATGGGTTGATGGCATTTAACTGCAATTAATAGTCTATATGATCCATTAGGATTTGCAGCTGCTGACATAATTCAAGGTAAAATACTACTTAAAAACTTTTAACTCATGAAACATATCACTGGGATGTCTCGCTACCCCCTGAAAAATGGAACTCCTGGGCACAGTGAAGAAATTATTTGATAGCTTTACCTACGCTAAACTAAGCTGTGGATTTGTTTGCAAAGCTGTTTATGTTATGTCTGCAAGGACACTGAATGCTACAGCTTCTCTTGCATCGTAGAAGTGACTCTTGAAATCTGTTTGTTTTTTTTTGCTCAGCAGACCAGGATGCTGTCAGGCCCTGGCAGTGAAACACTACACATGTATGTATAGATTTTTGACAACAGTTCCTATACAGAATTTAAAATGTATGAATAACAGTCTAGAGTTCAACCCACGTTTATTTATTTCGACTGGACCACTATAAATTAAGAAAGATAATATCTACATGACCACTATGCATTTCCTTTCAAGTAGATGTAAACACTAACTGAATAACATTTACAGGGTTATTCACAAAAGGGTGAAGAGTTTGGAGAAGACAGGAGAAGTGAACAATCTAGGATAACATAGCTGAAATGGAAAGTGAGCTGAATTGGGGACATTTTCCAAATCAGCTATTCTGGCCTAGATCGTTCACTTCCCCTGCCTTCTCCAAACTCTTCACCCTTTTGTAAATAACCCTGTTAGTTTGCTAAAGCACTGTGTATTAAAAGCCACTGCCATTTTTTAAAATACTGTTTTCACCTTTTTTCATCCTTTCTTGAACCTCATTGCGGCTTATTGCCTCCTGCCTCCACTGCCTATCCACATGTACGTGTTTCAACTACTGCTGAACTTCATACAGGTGAAACTCGAATAATTAGAATATCGTGCAAAAGTAATGGCAGTAATTGCTGCAAAAGGGGCCCAAACCAAGTACTGAGTACATATGCATGCTTGTACTTTTCAGAGGTCCGATATTGTTCTATGTACAATCCTTGTTTTATTGATTGCATGTAATCTACTTTTTTGAGGTTGTGGATTTGGGGTTCTTGGGGTTTTCATGAGCTGTAAGCCATAATCATCACAATTATGACAAATCACGGCTTGAACTATCTTGCCAAGCATGTAATGAGTCTATCTCATAATTAGTTTCACATTTTAAGTTGTATTAGTGAAATAAATGAACTTTGCACGATATTCTAATTATTCGAGTTTCACCTGTATGTCAGGTCAAGTTTCCTGGTGGTGAAAACAATGGACAATGTCTGTGTAATGTATGTTGAAAGTTCAGCTTGTGGTCTCTATTTTGAGAGCATGTGGCACAGTGACAGCACAAGAGCACAGCTGGGAGACAGGGACTGGGCATTGACATCCTATCATAAGAAGGGCCTGAACAAGGACCTTCAATACAAGATCACCAGATATTATGTTAATGAAAGATGGTAATTAAAAAAACAATTACAGCTGAACTTACTTTAGAATGGTAAAACTTATATTAGATGCAAGTAATTGGGATATACCTTGAATGAATAAATGAATGAATGAATGAATTAATTATAATGGGCACAATTTCCTAGTTATCATTATAACTGTTATTATTATTATTACTATTTTGTTCACAAAATAGCGAAATGAGGACTAACAGAGGTAGTAAAACATTAAATCCATGCAGATGATGCCATAGTCACAACAACATACAATCAGACAAGAGAGAGAGGAGCAAGGGGGATTTGATAGAATATTCATTAAATCTGCTTCTGAAACCTATGGGACAAAATCTAATAAAGAAGCACTGATAAAACAGTAATGGCAATATTAGCCCATGATAATGATAAAATTAGAATATAATGAAAACCAAGAGATTTAATATTATTGCTGGTGCTCTAGTGCTTTGATGGCCACAACGTGACAATATAATAACATGGTACTGATGAAACAAAGCATCCCATGGCTTATTAAATCGTCATCTTTCACCTTTTAATGAGTATTATGTGAATTGCAAATGTATTTTGCAGCTGGCAAGTGACATTAATAATTCAAAACAAGACTTGAAGTATTGACAGTCATAGCTTCTAGGATCTTCATGAACTCTATGGGTCTTATTAAAGGATCTAAAATTGAGAATTGGGACCAGTTGTGTAAACGAAAAACACTTTTAAGAGATGCTAGTATTTCAATGCCCATTCCAATGGTTCAAACGTAAGTTAATCTTCAAACAAGCTCACTAGCTCTGGTTAGCCAGCTCTTAAACACACAGGCCTCCCTCAATGGGTACCTGGAAGCAACTCAAACTTGGAATATCATTGCATAAAAACAGCCAATGTGTTTCAGGGGCCATAAAACTCCCCCTATATCAGGGCAAGGAAGAATGCAATAAGGACTTCAATGTACTCAAAGCAAACTATAGCCAAATAGAGCTGTTCATTTGATCTGGTGCAAAGATTCCTTATACAGTAGATTGGCATTACAACAATGTATTTAGCAAATGGTTCTGCTGAACACATTGTTATAATTCAAATACAAAAGGAGAATTTGCACCAGATCAAACATATCATATTGCTCCATTTTGCTATAGTTTCCTTTGAGCCCATTCACGTTCTTATTCCATTCTTCTAAACCAGGGGTAGCAAACCTCCGGCCCTCCATCTGTGGTGAAACTACAAATCCTATGATGCATCTCTCTTCGGGAGTCATGTCTGTGGCTGTGAGAATCTTGCAATGCCTCATGAGATTTGTAGTTCCACCACAGCTGGAGGGCCGGAGGTTTGCTACCCCTGTTCTAAACCCTTAAGAAGGAGGAGTTTTATTGCCCCGAAATGCATTGGCTGTTTTTATGTGATGGTATTACGAACAATCAAAGGCAGTTTGGACTCACTTTGTGGTCTGGTGCCCATTTGTATATCTATACTTCAAGTTGTGTAAAAAGGTAAAGTAATTCCTCGTTGCAGTTCAATCAAGACTATAGAATCTTTTCAGCCTCGCAAATAAGCATGCACATTAGTATATAACATTAAGAGTAAAACTATAGGCAAGCAATCGAGTTCAACCAATAGAAAAATGGAAAAATAAAAAAAAACCTGAATATACAGAACCCTAAAACCATAGCAGCTAAATATTCATGTGTTATGAATATATGGAGACAAAATATTTGTATAATTCCATCCACCCTCCCTGTTAGAAAGCATAGCCAGGTCCCCCAACTTCCCCTGCAGTCAAAGCAGTAGAACTTGGTCAAGGATCTGCTCCAAGCTGTGATTGGCTAGAAGAGTTGCAGCTACTGAGTGATGAGGTTATTTTTCTTTCCTGTATGCATGCTCTCCTGATTCTTTGCAAAGGCCTACCTCCTCCATCCCTATCTCGTCCCCAACCCACTGATACTCACCATGCCAGTGCTGCTCCTCCAATCCTTCCTCTGTTGCAGACGGCAACAAAACAAAATGCTTCTGGGTATGGAGGAGAATGGGACCTCATCCTATGGGGCAGTCCTACAGTCTAGCAGTCAATCCAGAAGCCCAAGCACTTGCACATGACAGAATGAGTGCCATCAACTCTCCAACTGGCGTTCAGCACTGGGGATTTTGGTGCCACTTGTGACAGAGGAAGGAGTTTCAGGGAAGCACTTTCAAGGCAGGTTGAAAAGGTCCGTTTGCAAAACCACTGTAAATGGACAACTTCTCATTATGGATTTTTAATTAATAACTAATGGGATTAAATTGGTATCTCAGATCTTTTAGATCTGTCTTTCTGCTTCGTAGACTACTTCTGATTTGTATCTTCCCTTTGTTTTTTATTGTTATCCACTAGTGACTTGCAAAGTAACTTTTCTTTTGCCATAAGTTGTCCATTACCTTGAAAAAAAAGACAGACTCCACAGAACTTTTAAGATGAGTTTACAGTATATTATCTAGAAAGATACATAACAGTTCAGGACATTCAGTTATATCCATTGTGACAAATGTCTTCTTTGTACACACATTAAGCATAGCTGTTATGGATGTATTGAATGGAGAGGCTCTTCCTTTTCACCAGGTTCTATGCCCTTACGTAATTCATTCATTCATCCAGTGTTCTCAGTACACTTATAGAGCATTAAGAAGCTTGCCATTTTCTCCTCTCCTTTAATCTTTTTCCCATTTATAATCTATTCTGTATTTTTATCATGGACCTTTTGACTATTTTATATTCAAATATACCGTAATATGTAGCTTGAAAAGCATATGTAAGCCTTGTAAAAACCAGTCAAAGAGCAAAATCAAATGGAAAATGTATGAAAGCTTAAAAAGTCTGGATTTTTCTTTTTTTATCAATATGGCTGTGACATTTTATAAAGATCAGAGGCTAGTGTCTATTTTATGGTTACATCTCATTATAGAGATATAAAGTAAGGCAACATCTGTTCCTTAAGTTCTTGTTCATTAATTTATGCACATTTAATAGATAGTGGCTAAGTAAAATGCCCTCTGAGTGTTGAGGTTTTGTTATGGTGGCAACTTTACATGTATCTTAAATCAAATCTAAAATCTCTTAAACAATTTTCACTTTTTCAGCCCCCCTCCCTAACCTGCAAAGAATATAAAGACTCCTCATGTAACACCTGCTCCAGGCTTGACAGGTCTAGGGTATCTAATTGACAAAAAAGGTGAGCTGGTGTAATGCACCTAATTGCTCTGTCAGGATCTCAACTGCAGAGGCGGGTAGCATCAACTGGAGCAGGTCTCCTGGTTGAGTTGATTGTGTAATTAGTGATATCAGACGCAGCTTCATGCGTCACTCTCAATCATAAAACGGAGAGTTTGAAGCTACCAGCATCATATGTCACCGATCTAAGCTAAACTATGGTTGGTATGGAAATGTTCCTGGGAGCCATGAGAGTGGTATATAAACAGCAGTTAATGGCACAGCAGTATTTAAGCACATTATATATATATATAGCAGTTGATGCCACAGCAGTGGTAGAGGACAGCGTTTACACAGCAGTTGGTGGCACAGCAGTATTTGCTAGTAACAGTAATCAGGCAGACTGTACAGGCAACAGGAATTGCTATGGCAGTAGTCTCTATAAGTCAGAGTACACTGACTATGGTACTTGCGGTACTTGAAGAAAACAACCCTCCACGGGTGGTCCAGAGAGGCAGGCTGCAGGTGAGCGGTTCCGTCCGGGTTCGGGTGTAACAGGCTGTGTCCCAGGTGAGCTAGCAGGGCGCACACTCTATTAGTGGAACGCCGCTGCTATGCTCGTTTCCTGTATATATAGGCCGCCTTGAGTGGACGGGGTATGATGGCGTCTTGCGGCCGTTGCGTTCCGCTGTGGAACGCAAGCCGCTCATCTCTCAATGGGAAACGTCGGCGCTGCGCTCCAGGTTGGAACGCATGACGCCGATTTCATTACAGCTGGTGAAATGAAGTCTTCTGGTTATTAGAGAGGTAGGCAACCTCAGCACTCCAGCTGTGTTGAAATTACAAATCCTGTCATGCCTTTGCCTATGGGAGTCATGCCCGTGGGTGCCGCAGTCTTGCAGTGCCTCACTGGAATTGTAGTTTCACTGCAGCTAGGGTGCTAGAGTTGCCTAACCCTTGGGTTATTAACTCACCTTGTTAGAATAATACAGTTCTAGACATATGTGTTCCCTACATATGTGTTTTGGTGTCATCACACTGGGCAAAATGTATCAGTATAGTAATGATGCTTTTAGTACAGATGGTCTCCATGACTTCATTGGGGGGGCTGGACAGAAGGACAGAAGGACAGGGAGTAAGGGTACACACTATGTGTCCCTGTTTTATGTCAGTGGTTATATTGTTCAAAGAGTCAACACTTTTGATTTGAAACCTCAGAGTGAGCTCTACCAAAGGAAGGCATATGGATTTTTCAATGTTGTGTGTAAGCTTGAGGTATTGAGCTCTGTAAGCAGACTTTTTATAAGAATGAAGAAAAAAACCCCCACTATATTTTCTGTTTACCCCATAAAGGTGAAGTGTGGAGAGAGTAAAACATACTCTGCCTGCTGCTTAGAGCTGATGTGGGACACTGCAGCTGTGACATATGCACCAAGAGCTGAACAATCATGTAACTATCAGCTATCTGCCTCTTCGTGTGTGAATGTAAGCAATTGCCTCCCCCCTTCCCCACAGGGATTCGCCCGTTTCAGCCCTTACAGTGCTCACTGGAGCTACAGAAAGGGGAGGTGGTGGGTGGGGCTGGCTGGCTTTTTATTTAAATAGGGCCCCTCCTAACAATCTAACCAGACGTAAAGGGTCTGGTATTGTTTGGGAGGGGGAACTAGTTTGGTTTGGCACATCACTTGTTATGATATTTATCCACCAAAAATGCTTTTATCTGAAAGGGAGTTTTAGTAGTTCTGGTGCTTTAACTGTTTACATAGATGTAGTTTGCAGAGGTGCCTTAGGAATTCAGTAGAGGTGGTGCATTATTTGCCGTTTTACATTTAAGGGCTTGCTGCTTCACCATTTCCTTCTTCAGCTTGGTGGCTTTTTTTTCCTCATAGTTATCATGATCAGTAATGTACATTAATTAATACAGCTACCTGGCATGGCTAGAGAATGCTAATTATTTTTAAGAGACAATGTTCTATGGTATCTATTGTCACACAACATTTTTATGCCTGACCTGTTTGGCATGAAAAAAAATTGTGTGAGCCAAAATCACTGATGCAGTAAGACAATCTGAAACAAGCCAGCCAATCACTTATTCAAATTACTTCCAGAGGTTCTATTAACAAGAATCAGAGCAGAGAAGATAAATACTTTCTGGGTTAGGATGCCCACACAAGCTTTAAAAGACAGACAGACGTGTCACAGAGAATGAAAGTGGAAGATAGCTGTCCTTCTTCAAACCTGCACAGTTATCACCTTTCAAGTGGATCTTTCAAGAACTTTAGAAGTCTACGTGAATAAATTACTAAAAAGGAGGGTGGAAAGAAGCGCTGCAACCCTGGGATATTTTGGGGATAGTATAAATAACAACTTTAAAATCAATACTGGACTGAAAACTCACTGTTTGGGCGGACAAGATGAGGTCTTGCAGATCAGGAGAAAAGGCTGTTTGGATCGCTCAGCAGTGTCTCGGGCCGACCGGTGTGGATGTCATGAACGGGCTACATCGTCGAATAGGCAGTGCATGAATTTTCACTGGTGATTATTGTACTGCTGGATGGACGTAGTAATGTCCTGCCAGTGAGAGGTATGGGTTTGGAAGTGTCTGGTTTGGTCCCCTGGTGATGGAGGAGAGATGGTAGTGACAGCTGGGAGGCTCCTATGGCTGGAGCGCAAGAAATCTGCCGTCCTGTAGCCTTGTTTGTAAACAGGCTATGCACTGAGGGTGTTCGTGCCGTCCAATACCGTGGGCAGTCAGCTGGCCAGGCTGAAACCCGACGGCTGAACGGGAGCGAGAGTGCCGCTCTGTAGCGGTTTGAAAAACTGTCGGCAGTCGTTGTGACAGATCGTTTTGGAAACAGGCACAGGACTGCAAACCAGTGCGGTCTATCTCGCTGGGTGATGGGAATGTCAGTCGAGCAGTTTGGCTACGCGTTTCGAGGTTCAGGACCTCTTTGTCAAGCCAGAAGTGGTTTACTGGAACAGGCGGGAAAAGCAGCGGTTTAAAAATAATGACAGGTGGGCGTGGTTACCGATCGTAAACGGATGTCATTGGTTGGTTGGTTCAGGGCTTATGAATAGACGGCTTCGAAGCCGCTGGTGTAGGGAACGTCTCTTGTGTGTGATCTGAGATCGTGAGTGGAGCCTTGGTTCATTAGATGAAAAGGTTAAAAGAAGGGCACCTTTATTTGTCCTGGACAAATGTGCTGTTACTATGGGCAATGGGGTGGCTAGATACCGACTTCTCCATACACAGTTATTATTTGGAGAGTGTGTGTTTGGATGTGAAGTTCTACTTAGGATGCTGGAATCGCTTATATAGTAGTAAGTTGCAGAGGGAAGGGGGGGTTAAATGTTTCTTCAAAGAAGGGATTTGCTTTTTGACAAAGGGACAGATTCCATATATGTCTTAGATTCAATTTTAGAGGATGGTTAGTATATCCAAATCTTCATTTAATCCATTGGGTGTTAGGGTATTCAGTTTGTATATCCAATACGTTTCTCTATTGCATAGGCGTTTGAAACGCTCTGTGGGTGTTAGGTGAATGGGTATGTGTTCTATGGCGAACACTTGCAGGGCGTGGATGTTTTTGTGGTGTTTAGCAGTAAAGTGCCTTGGCACACTGTGTTCTGTGTCTCCCTTTTCTATGAAACGCCGGTGTTCTCCAATGCGTTTCCGTAATGGTCGTGTGGTGCGTCCAACGTACATCAAACCACAAGGGCATTTCAGTCCGTATACCACGTGATCGTGTGTACATGTAATGAATTGTTTTGTATTATAGACATTATTACTGTGATCTCTGAATGATGATTGGCCATGATGGATGAATTGACAGTTGAGACACTTCGGCTTCTTACACCGGAATGTCCCTACTCTTTTATCAAACAGACATTTTTTTGTATTATTTTCTGTTTTTTTGAGCAATTTGCTTGGTGCAATTAGGTTCTTGATGTTTTTATTCTTCTTGATAGGATGTGGTTTGGTTGTGGTGGACATATGGGTTTTCTTCTAATGGAAAACTCTGTTGATGTCTGTGATGTCCCTCTTGAGTTTTCTAGCTTTAGAGTTTATGATATTGTTTTCAAATCTGGTGATGTTATGTGTTGAATTTTTTATCCATGGGGCGTAGAGGCACGAGCTTTCGAAAGAGTCTTTGATGTTGGTTTGGAGGTTTGTGACTTTTGATGTTATATCTTTTAGTTTACGCTCTCTTTGTATAATTATGAGTTCTATCCATTTTTTTGTACAAAATTCAGAGAGGAGGTGCCAATTTGCTGAAAGGTCTGGATCAAGGAAATCACACGTTTTGGAGATTCTTAAGCCTCTCGGGGTGATACCTAGTTCGATGTATTTGTTTAGGAATGCAATGTCCCACCATTGTTGGCTTTCTTGGTTCGTGTAGGTTTGGAGTTTGAGGAATGATTTCCTCATCTCTATTTCAAAGGTTTCGGAGTGTGGGGGATGACGATTTTGGGTATGGGTATTGTTTGGGGGTCCAGGGGGGGGGGTGCTTTAGGTAATTTGAGGGTGTTGGGTATGTGCGAGTGATCGCAAAAAATTAGATCAAGCTTGTTTTCTCTATTTTTATAACTCATTGTAGTGGCAGTGTGCAGCTGGCCGGGGCCTCTAGGCGAAACAGCAAGATAAAAACGGTAAAAATGGCGAGCGCACAACTGTTATGGAATGTGGTAAGAGGAATAGATCTATTTAAAATCAATTTTAATGTTAAACAATTCTGCAACAATTTTGAAACAAAAACAAAAGTTAGAACAAAATTTAGAAAATTAAAAGATGGGGTGAGCCAGCTTCTTGTTCAGGGGGAGGAACCCTGTAGACATATGTAAAAAGGAGGGTGGAAAGAAGCGCTGCAACCCTGGGATAAATTACTGACATATCACAGTGTACAGCGACAGTATAATTTTTCAAAAAAGCTTCACCTAATATCATTTAAAAGAAGGCCTCAAATCCCAAGTAAGTGACTTAGCCCAGGCTGAAAATAGGAAAAAGAGGAAAGAGAAGGCATCTAGGCCTAGAGATGACGTTAACAGTGTGCTGCAGCTTTATAACTTTGTCAATCCAGTAATGGTACTTCCCAGAGCCCACCATAGGCGACCTGAGTCCACACCTCCTACTTAATGAGTTTAGCAATTATTTACAATATTTCTATTGTGATGGAGTGTGTTTAGAAAGGACTCAGATGTATGTAATTTGAAAAATATTTATTTAGATTCTTGTTGGTTTAAAAGATTCATGCAGTTCAATAAAATATTATTTACAACTTCTCTTGTGGTGATATTCATGTGTAATTCAGAGATACATGTATCTAACTCTATGACTATTGCTGATTAGTATATAAGCAAACCGTATTTCAAACATTCTTAATACATTCATGTGGATAAGGATATACACATAATTGATCCTTTCTAATACAGGTATATTACTAATTGATGAGTCCCCTACGCGTTACGCTCAGATAGGCTTCTTCAGGGAGATATATTTATTCTGTATGTTTGTATATAACGACTTTCAGCAATAATCTGTTTTTTAAAAGAAAAATATCATATAATACCATATAGATTGATATTGAACCACAAGATAGAATCAACATACAGTATATCAGTAAACTTCCATTCATTTCATTTCCATTTTCTAATTGTGTACATAATTCATTAATGTTTCATTTGTCAATAAGATATCAATTTTTATCTTTTTGATTTGTCATTAATAACTTGACATTCATATTCATGCATGGGGAATCTTATTCACATTGATTGTTTATCCATCAAGATTAATTCATTTTTAGTACACAAATTAGATCGTTTAACTTCATTATTAATTAACTTGTTCAATATATATACAGAGATCATTCATCATTGTTTGTATTTGGTAATAATATTTTACAGAAAATTTTGATACTTTCTTTCCACGATTTTCGTTTGGATTCCCATTATTATTTAACCTGGTAGTTTTTTATTGGTGGTGGAGGAACCTTTCATCAAGGGAACATCCATGTATTCATTTATGCGCAAATTTAATAATAAAAAACTTTTGCAAACATTATATACAGTATATTCTATGACTAGGATCCCTTGGAGACTGGGGATCAGTGCTGGGGGGAACTTCACACACGGCGGAACCAGATGGCATCCAACTGAGAGGCAAGGCATAACCATAATAGCAAATCTAAGTGAGGATAAAAATTGTTGCTAAGGATATATACCAAGTTAAATAATAATGGGAATCCAAACGAAAATCGTTGTTAAAAAGTTGTTAATATTTATTTTTGTAACTTTATTTTGCATAAAACATCTAAGTGTGATTTATAAGATTATTTAAGAGGGTGTGTTTAGGGGCGGAGTTAAGGGCAGGGTAGGGGTTAGGTGGGCAACTGGTGGCGAGTAACTCTTAAAGCAGGGCTAGCAGCTCAGGACTTGACATTTTGACCCCTGCTGTACTGCATTAGTACAGTACTGTATAGCATTGCCGATGTACTGTACATCGGGCAATGAAAATACTTACCGGGACCCGCAGTGAAGATCGGAGGACACCACTTCCGCCAGCGACACAGTGCACTGACGTTGACGTGCAAGGTCGGAGGTCGATCGGCGGTCGGTCGTAAGTGCGAGTGGTGGCAAAACAGGTAAACAGGTAAGTCGGTAAGCGAGGAACATCTGTATATTGATAAGACTAAGAAGAATCTGAAGATAAAACCACATTCTGTGATGTTTCTCTAAGAGAAATATATACGGACACATGAGAACAATGGAACATCATTCCACAGAACATTTATCCTCGAAAAAAAGAGACAGGAAAAACTAGAAAAGAAAATAGAAATATATAACAGATATCTACTTCAAGCCAGCCTGAGAAATTCCACACCGATGAACCTCAAAACTTATGTTTTGCTAGTAAAGCCTCTACAGATTATATGTTTACATAGATTTATCTTAGAGGGGGCCAGTGGTTGTTTCCAATTGAAGGTTATTAAACAGCAAGCTGCAGTTAATATATGGGTAACTGTCACGGTCTGCGACCGGGGCACACTGTTACGGTCTGCGACCGGGGCACACAAAATGACAAAAAGTAGCGTGCAAAAAATGGTGTCTGGGGTGAAAACACAGGAAGTAGGTGTCTGTGTGTTAACAGGGACGCACTAGAGGCGCAGGTTCTAAGAAGGGCCAGGTGTTCGACAGAGCCTCTAATGGTGAGGATGATTGGCTGCTGGACACCTTCCAGGTTGCGGCCCTCTAGCATGACCACACAGACATAAAGGTTAGTTGCAGCACCGAGGTGCTGGATGCATCAGCAGACAGGGTTGAAGCATATACACAGCCACACAAGTAGGCACAGGTGCAAGGACTCACTTGAAGAACCTGCTGATCAATCCAATGCAGGACGTACAGGATCTCCCTGTGAGGAAGAGGGAATCCAGACTCACAGGAAACAAGGTAGGTGGTGGGCAACTGCAAGGATTACAGAGGCAAGAGATAAACAGGAAGTCCGACTGGGTGTAAAGACACGTTGCTCAAATGGCACGGAACAAGTGAGCTGGACTTTTAATGGAGAGGTTCAGAGTGGATTGGCAGGAAGCCAAGCAGCTCAGACAGGAGGTAAAACCCGGCGCCGGATCATCACACAGGGAAGTGTGACAGTAGCTAGCGTTTGTCAAAGTAATTGAGGTTAGAAAAAGGGAGTCCTAGGAAAGAGTGTAAGGGAGACAAAGGACGGGCACAATGAGTCAGCTGCTCAAGTGTCAGTTGGACCATACACCAAAATTGTTTCAATCTCGGACAGGTCCAAAAAATATGATATAGAGATCACAATGGGTCTCCCCATCTCCAACAGTGAGATGGGAATTGTGGGATTAAAAGAAGGCAGAACTTCGGGTGTATGGTACCAATGATGTAAAATGTTCTAAATATTTTTATATATATATATAGAGAGAGAGAGAGAGAGAGAGAGAGAGAGAGTAAATCAAAGTTTTGGCAGCTTTTTTCCATATAGCCCTCCATTGGTCCATGGTGATTACTAGATCTAGGCTATTTTCCCATTTGACCATGTAAAGATGTATAATAAAGGTCACTGGATCCAGGACAAGTATGATCCTATATATTGCAAAGATCAAGCCTCTAGAAGAAAGAGATCTGTAACAGAAGGATTAAAAAAATTGTCTTTTATCAAAAATAAAAGTCATAACTCTAGATTGTGCCAGGTGTTTTATTTGTAAATAAGGGTATAGAGATCGTGTTGGTAGTTTAAATTTGTCTCCTAATACGGGAAATGAGAAAAACTTTCTAGAGGTAGCATCAATCAAATCTCCGAAGCAAAAGAGGCCCTTGTCAAACCAGATCCGAGATCATTGTTGAGACAAACCCAGGCAAAATAGGATTTCATTTTTACTTTTAATGATGTTATATTATAGAGAATTCCACAGAAGGAGCTGGAACATGAAAAGGTGAGTGAGAACACCCAAAAGTTCCAACTGGACAGGAACAGCTTCAAGAATTATGGCAGGGAGACCTCACTGTTTGAGAAAACAGTTTTATGCAGATATTCCTTTTTCCCGAAGAAGCGCCTGCGTGCGCAAAACGTTGAGTAACTTCTCCTCCATCATCAACCATTCCAACACTATTTACCGTTCTGTACCAATTGATGTTTTATTGTTGATCATAACCAGATTATGCCCTTTTTTCTATTATTTATTGTGTATTGTTTGGATCAAATGTTCACCATGTACATTTGCAATGGAAGGTTGAATGGAGTGAGCACATAGGGAGCAATCTGACCAGCTGATGGTTTTTATGCTATATACTAGTTCTTTTTAAATACTATCAACATTAAAATAATAATTTTTTACGGTCCACTGTCTTTTGGAGTTGTCATTCGATGCCTAAAAAAACCCCAACTTTTCCTTTCTTTTTTGATACCGTTTGAGAAAACAACTCATACAAATTAATTATTATGTTTCATTTAATTGCCCCTTTGAAATTAAAAAGCAGGAAGACAATGTGCAGTTTCAGGTCTGGTATAACCACGTGTAATTGTATGCAGCCACATCTCCCCATAGGAAGGTACAGACTGCTGCACGCAATTACATGCCGAACCTGTCCCTCCAAGGATCGGGTCTTTGCATGGGCGTGCACACTGTATGGAAGTACATGCCCATGTGAATGAGCCCTAAGGTTTAACATATTTTGTATTTATTTATATGACACAACCTCATTATTTATTTTTTTACCTAATTTGGGTATTATAATGTGTATATCAAAATTAATTGGAATGTATTTTTTACTGAAAATATGGGTTTGACAAACAGTTGCACTAATATCGTGTGACATAAAAAATTGCCACTGCCACCTTTCTATTCTACAGGGTCTCTGAATTAAGAAAATATGTCATGTTTTGGGGGATTTAAGTAACTGTCAGGCCTAAAATGTGTATTTTAACATGTGTGCAAAAAGGAAAAAATATGGATCTGGCAGCGACAGGGTTAAAGGACCATAATCCTCCTGTCCCATCACACTCCTGACCGGACAAAAACCCAAATCCAACTGGGTGGGTGCGGTGGTGACAACGCATGCCTCCGTGAAATGTAGATAGAGGAAAGTAGTCACTCGCACTCCATGATATTAAAATCAATGCTGTTTATTGACTGAGATAAGACACATCTCCTTAGCAACGTTTCGAGACCATGCGGCCCCGTCCTCAGACAAACTGTTTGCCTGAGGACGGGGCCGCATGGTCTCGAAACGTCGCTAAGGAGATGTGTGTTATCTCAGTCAATAAACAGGGTTAAAGGACCATTCTGCTCCAGTTTGGGAATGTTAAGTACAGATTGATAGGAGTACTGACTGTCACTTTAAACAAGCTAGCAGAATTCATTAAGCTTCAGCACTATTTGAAGCTTGTTGACAGCCTGCTAGCAGCTTGTGACAATCAGCACTTTTTTTAAGATCTGTGTTTAACATTCCCAAACTAGAGCTGAAGGCTGCTTTGGAAGCTTAAACAAGATCAAGTCCATGAGAACAAGCTTTTAAGCCCCAATAAAATTTGCACGCAGTGCATTTCTTTCTCAGCACTCTTTAAAAGCCCAACTCTTTGCTCTGCCCACTCCCCGACCTCAATTGTCCCCCTTACACCAGCGTGCATGTTATACTTTTTTGATATACTTACCTTTTTTAAAAGTCTTTAGGCTGTTCATGTCCCTTATTGGATTTTCTGTTCCTCTTCAATCTTTTATGGGCAGTGAGTAGTCCTCAATAATGCAGAGAGCTGACGCTTAAGGTCATTCAACCTCAAAGTCTGAGGACATTTTGTGGTAAAGAGTAGTTTCTGCAGGGGGACTACATTTAAGCCTAATCTTTTTTTTTTTTTTTTAAACAAATTGCATAAAAGCTTTAATCATTGACCCAGAGCAAGCAAAAAGTTCTGACATTGTCACTTAAAGTGGAATTAAAGCCAAAACGTTTTCATTTTGGATAGAGTAAAGCATGGACATAACTCCACTAACCTTTTTTTGCCATCTGTGTCCCATTGGAGGGATTTCCTTTCATTTCTAGACATGTGCGATTCGTTTCGTTACGAATCGAAATTCGTACGAATTTTCCTGAAATTCGTAGATTCGTAAGCATACAAAATCCGAATTGCAGTTTCCGAATTTATATCCGAAATACGATACGATACTGTAGTAAGCATGTGAGTGCGGAAAAGGCTTCAGATTATCACGGTTATTATGATGAGAATGTGGGAAACAGGTCGTCATTACCTGAATGTGTGATATATATAAGTGAGGTACCAAGGCCTAGGTGTGATGACTCAAAATACAGCAAGTTTACCCAAAGAGCCGGTAGATTGAGCTTGAAGGTACCATTTAGAATGTTTAAATACAGACATAATGTCCTTAAGTTGAAGAAGTGTGCATTCAGATGTCAAGAAGTGTGTCCAAGTATGGAAAAACTTATCTGTGCGGGCCAAATTATGCTTAGTGTCTAATTTATGGATTAACATGAGGTGATGTAAGGTGCCCTTAATCAATATCGTTGTTTTAAACAACTGCATCAGCATAACAGCGAGTCTTGCTATGTAGAATAGATAGTATATATATTAGGGATGCACCGATATTGTTTTTTTCTGTATCGAGTACAAGTACCGATATTTATATGTCAGTACTCGCCAATACCAAGTACCGATATCGGTACTTCCAGTAGAATAGAGCTGGCTTTCCGGGCAATCAGAAAGCCAGCCTGGGAAGCTGACACCATTCTGTTTGGCTGGCTCGATGCTGATTGGCCAGGAAGCCGGCTTCCCAGCTAATCAGCATCGAGGCCGGCCAAACAGATGTGCCAAAATGATGGCACGACCCCCACCCTGCAGGCACCTCATTTCCTTCACATAGATCCTTAGCAGCAGTCATTGCCATACCAGTCCCTAGGCCAGCTGGGCAGATACCGCTCTCCAAGCTCTCCCGGATCTGCCCACGTCTCCTGTGTGTACAGCGCCCACGTAATCGGCCCTCAGCCTGCTACTGCGCATGCGCAGACTGCCCAGCGTTCTCATTCAGAAATCTGGTGCATTCGCAGTAGCAGGCTGAGGGCCAATCATGCGGGTGCTGTGCTCACAGGAGACGTGGGCAGATTCCGGAGAGCTTGGAGATTGGTGTCTGCCCAGCTGGCCGAGGGACTGGTATAGTAATGACTGCTGCTAAGGATCTATGTGAGGGGAATGATTTGTCTGCAGGGTGGGGGTCGTGTCGCCATATTAACAGATTTGTTTGCCCGGCTCGACACTGATTGGCTGGGAAGCTGTCATGTCCCTTCGCGGCATTGCCGGTCAGAGGAAATCTCCCAAATACTCGGTATCGGCACTAATACCGATATATATATACAGTAGCGTTAGCAGAGTTACGGGCACCCGGGGCAGAACAACATTTTGCGCCCCTCCCACAACCATTATATCACCACCTCATCCACCCTGTCCCTCTGGTTCTAAGGATAATTCAATACAATACATTCAATACATTATACAGCCATGAAGAATGGCTCCGGTTGTAGATGACTACAAATCCAACCAATACAGTATACAGCAATGGAGAATCGCAACCGGCTATAGAGGACTACAAATCCCAGCAATACATTATACAGCAATGGAGAATGGCATCCGGTTATAGAGGACTAGAAATCCCAGGAATACATTATACAGCAATGCAGAATAATATAAAGCTACATACTCTGTGTTGCTCACCAGGACTGTGCCGCATCTCAGGAGGCTGTGCAGGGTCTGACCAGGGCTGTGTGGGGTCTCAGGAGGCTGTGCGGGGTCTCAGGAATCTGTGCGGGGTCTGACCAGGACTCTGCGGGATCTCACCATTGATGTGCGGGTCTCACCAGGGCTGTGCGGGTGGGTGCAGGCAGCGGGAAGGAGGAGGAGATGTGCAGTCGGCGCTGTAAACGGACATTGTGAGGTCTTGGATCTTGCAAGTGCAGGATCTTACGGCAACCAAACCTGTAAAAAAAAATGTAAAGGGCCGGTATCGTCCTTTAGTATAAGGCTGGTATCGGTGCATCCTTAATCCCATCCACCCCCCTATAGGCATTAGACCCCCCCTACATTTCTATTATAGGCAGCAGATCCCCACCATAGGGGTGTACAGGGACAATGAGGGCGGCGTCCTGAGGCCGGGTGCCACCCGGTCTCTAGACCGGGTGACACCCTGCCGTGTTGTCATCGTGAGTGCTTGTGACGTCATGGCGCATGTGCGGACATCTGATTGATGCCTACCGGCATCAATCAGATGCCAGAAGGACGCCGGCAGAGAGAGGAGGGGTCGTTCACCCAACGGGAATCAAGTATGCCGCCGGGTCCCCTCCTCTCTCCTGACACTGTCGGGTTCTCGGTCCATGACCAAGTGCCCGACATTTTAGAGGGGGTGACACCAAAATGACTGTCAGTCATTTTGGTTTCACCGCTTCCAAAGGGGGGACGCACCCCCCTTGTGACGCCACTGCATGCTGGGACTTGTAGTTCCCTGTGTGATATTTGTATGTGTGTGTGGTGGGGGGGGGGGGGGGGGGCAGGGCGAAGGAGGC